>NC_141990.1:188781886-189381886 GCF_049901715.1 Pseudonaja textilis
TTTGAGTCCACACATTTTGCTCTGGATCGTAACAATCTGTGGTTGTCGTCTGACCGCCCACAAGATACAGCTTGTTTTCCAATGCAATGGAACATAATCCATACTCTACAGCAAAACAGAAGAATTGTTAACATTGTCCGTTGTATTTTGAAGAATTTAAATAAGGAGGCCTACCAATTGACAGAAGTAGAATCTTCATCTAAACGTTCTAATATGGTTCTCTGTTGATTTTAAGAATTTTGGATTTAGATTATGATTTGTGCCCACATTTTGCTTAACCAAGATAAGGAAGTTTATCTATTTACGTATAAAGACATATTCTTCAGAAAAAGGTTTCCTCAGCATCATACAGGAAAGTCATGAATAACTGATGCTATTGCAAAGAAGTTGAACATAATAATTGGTGAGGGCATGAAAAAATCATCAGTAGAAATGCTACAAAGTAATGAGTAAAAGGGAAATAAAGAGCAGAAAAAGCAAGTTGGGAATCTACATATATGGTGGTAATGAGAAATTCTAACAATTTAAATATGCATATTTATTTATTGTTTCTATCCTGCCACACTCCAAGGACATGTAGTGATTTATAACATCCCAATATAATCAAACAATAGAAAACAAAGGGAAAACAATCACAGGTTATCAATGTTATTAAAATATTAAAATAATCAATTCCAAAATCATAAAAAACTATGCAGCATCCCAAATAAACAAATCTTAAATTAAAAATTCTTCTAAACAGATCTGAATACTTCTTGGTGCTACAGTTGGAAGCACTGATTTCTAGCAACTCCTGAATATTATGTGGGGGAAGAATTATCAAAGTAGTACCTACTGTACACAGAACTCAAAAACTGAAAAGGCAGATTTTAGATGGAGTGGAAGTTCTGTAGTTTGCCAGGTCAAAGCCATATAAGGCTTTATTGGTCAAAAGTAACACTTTGAACTATACTCAGAAGCTTTTCAGCATTACTGAATGGTTTGAAAAGCACATAATAATATGTGGGTGTCTGCATTCTGTATCTATGGAAACTTTTAGGTAATCCTCAGAGTATCCCATGGAGAACACATTGCAGAAAATTAGAGAAGAGATTATGACAGCAGTATCTGTCATTAGGACCTTTTTCTCCAAGATCTGCACCTGGTATACCAGTTGAATCTGGGCAGATTCCCCTTGAAAAATACCAGAAGGATGTCCCTTTCAGAATCATTTGCCTGTTTGCAAGGAGGAAAATTTCAGGGGTCAATGGAGGACCCCCACAGCTGAACTGTAGACTTTCTTAATGGTCAGGAGGTGTTAATTCTTGAGGCTTGAGTTGCCATTGGCTTTTGAAAGAGAATAAGGTATGAGAGTCAAAGTTCATACTGATCATGTCCCCAGTACTATATAAGTACAATAAAAGAAAGGTTTTTTATTGTATTTTTAATTGTATTTGAAGTGTAAGCCACCAAAGACATCCTGGAGTCAGGTGTCTTTTAAAGGGAATAAGTAGTGAGTAAGAAAAGAAATAAATGGATTGACTAGAATGGGAAGCATTTTTTCATGAGAATTTGAGAGTGGTGGTGGCCATTTTTCTACATGAAGATTAAACAGCCATCTGTCCTGAATGCTTTAATTGACAAGGAATTGAACTCAATTGCCTAAATGTCCTTTTCTGCTTTATGACTCATATGTAAATACTTTCAATGGGAGAACAGGTCTACAGTATTTATTTAAGTTCTTCTGCAGAAGTAAAACTTACCTAGGTACGAACTTGTGGTGATTATACTCCATTCATTAATATCTGAATTATACATTTGAATTTTATCATAAGTGCAGCTTCCCCGATAACCATAATGGCCTCCGGTGACATAGATGATTTCATTCAGGACACAGGCAGCGGCATTTCCAACACCTATTTAGTAATACTAAATTTGTAAAAAGCTTCTAAAAAGAGATAAATAATATTCAGCACAATTTCCATCAATAGGCCATTAATGTGATACATGTACACAGCTAATAAGATAATACACACACAAATGTGTCCATCATCCAACATCATCCTTTATGATAAGTAATATTGTGCAAAGCACAGAAAAAAGAGTAAAAAAAATAATAAACCATTTTTTAAAAAAAAGATAGGAAAAGAACAATGAACTCTAGTTACATGGGCACAACTCCCCATATCTTTCTCTACTTGCCAACCAGCCTTATGTCCACTACATCCAAACACACCTCTGTACATTTTTATTTGTTCTTCTATACAGTTACTTTTACTTTCAATATTTACTCTTTGCAACCAACCACTACACATTGCCCATCTTCCAGCATTTGTGCAACATAAAATATCTTATTTTTAGTAAACATTCTATCATGGTATACTAATATATTTTCTTCAGTTTTCACGGGTATTTATATGTGTGGTATTCAGCTTTGTTCGGGTATTTTCCCACGTCATTATAGTTGTGCTTTTAAAGTTGTAGCAATGTTTCGGTAGAATCTCATCTACCATCATCAGGCTTCTGTATAGTGTTTGTCTGTGGGTCAGGCTTTCACAGCCATTTCTGTTTTAAATTTGGTGCTAGCCTACGCTATGCCAGAATGGTTTTTTCTTCATCCTGATTGGTTGGGAGTCTTGGTCTGTGTTTATTGGTCTTGGAGTTTGTGTGTTCTGCTTGATTGGTGTTTCTAATATCTGTTTTGTAGCTTTTTTTGGTCTTGTTTCCAATACAGGAAACACAAAGTTGCCAGCCAATCAAGATAGACGAACACAATACAGAAGCCTGATGATGGCAGATGAGATTCTGCCGAAACATTGCTACAACTTTAAAAGCACAACTATAATGATGTGGGAAAATACCCAAACAAAGCTGAATACCATACATGTAAGTACCCGCGAAAACTTACGAAAACATATGAGACCTAGAAGATGAACAGACCTATGGAACAGCTGTCCTGCCCTACATAAGAGGTACTACAGAAAAAATCAGTAAGATACTACACAAGCATCACATCAAGACTGCCTTCAAAACAGATAGAAAAATAGCAGCCATCCTTAGAAACCCCAAAGATAAAATTGACCTGGAAAACCAAGGCATATACGAAGTCCCCTGTGCATCATGCCCAGCCACATACATTGGACAGACCAATAGAAGAATAAGTACCCGCCTGGATGAACACAAAAATGCAATAAAAAAGCTGGAACATACTTCCTCACTAGTCCAACACATGAAAGCCACAGGTCATAGCATCAACTTCAATGGCACCAAAACCCTAGCCACTATAGAAAACCCCAGCTACACAATCATCAGAGAAGCCATAGAGATTGAAAAAAGACCTGAAAGCATGAACAGAAGAGATGACGCCACCAGACTGTCAATTATTTGGAAGCCTGCACTCACAAACAAAAAAATCTCCACACCACAAGCCAGGCAAACATCTGGGCACAAACAGATCCCCCCGATACCTCCAGTTCAAACACACCCCAACCAGGCACCCAGATGAAACCTAGCTTCCTAACAAATGATAGCCATCTATTTACTCGGAGCCAAGCTGCACTAAAAGCCTCCAATACAGGAACACAATGTTGCCAGCCAACCAAGACAAAAAAAGTCACAAAACAGACAGAAGATATTAGAAAAACCAATCAAGCAGAACACAGCAAACTCCAAGACCAATAAACACAGACCAAGACTCCCAACCAAACAGGATGAAGAAAAAACCATTCTGGCACAGCAGTAGGCTAGCCCCAAATTTAAAACTGAAACAACTGTAAAAGTCTGACTCACAGACAAACACAATACAGAAGCCTGATGATGGCAGATGAGATTCTGCAAAACGTTCTACAACTTAAAAGTCAACTATAATGACTACCAACAAAGCTTTACATAAAATACCTCAAAACTTAAGAAACATATATGTATGTGTATACATATACATACACACACACATACATACACACACACACGCATAATATATATATACACATACATACACATATATATAGTTATATAATCCTAAAGTATTCAGGGGTAAAATCCCTAACCCTTATCTCAAATGTCATGACTTTAATATTCTTTATTTTGCCTAAAATTTCCAAAGCTACAACTTTAAAAGCAAATTATAATGACGGGAAAATACCTGAACAAAGTAATACACACACACACACACACACACACACACATATGTTATGTGTGTATGTGTATGTATGTATGTATCAAAGACACATTACTCGTTTTTTGATGCATTACTTTTCAGATCCATACTCCTTGCTGCATTGCATAATCTACTTAATAATTGCTGCAAATAATGTGAGGTCTTAACCCAGAACACAGCATGGTCTGCATGCAAAGTACATAAACGTTATATCTCTAACCTATACATCTGCGTTTCTTTAGCCAAATATTACATACATTAATACACTAAACAGCAAAGGAAACATATATTTTTGTCCTACTTCCTGATTAATGATGAACTATTCCCTAAGCATTCTATTTTTCTATTTATTCTCACACATGCTTTATAGGTAGTCCTCACTTAATTATCCTAACTGGGACCAGTAACTCCATCATTAAGTGAAGCGATTAAGTAGAATATCATGTGACTGCCCCCCCTTTGCGATGGCAGTTCCAACAATCCCAATTGGGATTGTTAAGTGAAGAATCACTTGCATTAAGTTATTAAGTGAGACATCTTTTGACCCTGACTTGCAACCTCCTACTGGTTCCCCTATTGACTTTGTTTGTCAGAAGGTGTCTGGGAAGGTTGCAAATGGTGACCACATGACCATCAGGGCTACCAGTATTTCCATCATAGGCTGTGCTTACAGCATTTAGCAATTGACTGAAAACTCTGTATTTGTGCAAAACATTCCAATTCAAGCCTATTCCCTTTTATCATATGCTTTAACTCTTCAAAATCCTCCTTTGTTAGATAAAACAAACTTTATCTTGAGAAGGGAGAGAAAACTTGTCAGTCAAAAAATGCACATGCATAGCTTTTTCTCTAACAATTGCACATTGCCCAGAATCATGACATAGATGGATAGATAAGCAGACAGACAGACAGACTATAGTAAGACAAAGCTTCTTGCTCTCTCTACAAGTTCTTTTGTCCCTTGAGAATGAACAATTGTAAAAATGCTAGGAAATTGGAAAAGATACCATCTATCTGACCATATTTGATATGACATCCATTTCCTGAGGTTGTTCACATTATTTTCAAAATGTCAAGTGTGACTCCAAATGATTGGGCCGCCTATTCTAACCAGACCTAATGTTTTATTAGTACCTACCCAAAGCAGCCCAAAATAGAAATTTCATTTTAAAAATACATGCAGGACTGAATTAACAAGTTATGCAGCAACTCTCCAACTCTCTTCATACTCTACATAAATGACCTCTGTGATCCTATTAAGAGCAACTGCGTTCTTTTCACTGATGATGTAAAGCTGTTCAATACCACAGACAATACTGCTACCCTTCAAAAAGACCTTGACTATGTATCAGAATGGTCAAACAAATAGCAACTTCAAATCTCAACAAATAAATGCTCTGTCTTACATATTGGCAAAAAAAATCAGAAAATAAAATACAAGCTGAATAGTCAAGATCTTGTTGATGATCCAAGCTCTGTAAAGGACCTTGGAATACTCATCTCCAATGAGCTAAGTGCTAGAGCCCACTGTAACTACATAGCCAAAAAGGCATTAAGAGTTGTTAATCTAATCCTACGTAGCTTTTTCTCTGGTAATATCACATTACTAACTAGAGTATACAAAACATTTGCTAGACCAATACTCGAATATAGCTCATCAGTCTGGAACCCACATTATGTATCTGATATTAGCACAGTTGAGAAAGTCCAGAAATATTTCACAAGAAGAGTTCTCCATTCCTCTACTCGTAGAATACCTTATGCCACCAGACATGAAATTCTAGACCTAGAAAAGGGGCGTTGGTTCTTACCTGATACGCTTCTTCTCGTAGAGCTGCGTAGAGCGTCCAGGATGGGAGGTGCTCCAGTCTCGGCTCTCACAGGCTGAGCTTGAAATTGAGGAACGCCTCTCTCCATCACGTGGTCCTCTCGGCGTTCCCCCGTTTTGCGAAGACGAGAAGGAAGGCCCTATTCTCATCCTAACTAAGAAGTATTTGTTTGGCCGAAACGAGATTCCCCACCAGACGGGCTAATGGGTGGGGCTGGACGCTCTACGCAGCTCTATGAGAAGAAACGTATCAGGTAAGAACCAACGCCCCTTCTCCATAGAGCTGCTACGAGCGTCCAGGATGGGACATACCAAAGCTTGGCGAGTCCTGCGGGCGGTTTCCCGTCTGGTGTGGAATCTCCCCTGGAACCTCAAGGACCCGCTGAAGGACCCGCCTGCCAAAGGAGGCCTCAGCAGAGGCGAATACATCGATCTTGTAATGTTTGATAAAAGGGGATGGGGATGCCCAGGTGGCAGCCCTGCAGATGTCGGTTATTGAGGCTTGGGTGGCCCATGCGGCAGAAGTAGCCGCACTTCTAGTAGAGTGGGCGGTCACGCCAGAAGGGACAGGTAGGGCCTGTGCCTGGTAGGCCTTAGCGATGGCAGCCCTAATCCAACGGCCCACGGTTGTGGGACTCACTTTGTGGCCGAGGGACGTGGGTTGAAAGGACACAAATAGGGCCTCTGATCTGCGAAATGGCTGGGTGCGCTTGATGTATATTCTTAAGGCACGCCTTACGTCGAGGGTGTGCCACTGTCTCTCCCTCTCTCTCGAGAGGGTCTGGGGCAGAAGTTTGGGAGGATGAGCTCTTGAGCTCTGTGAAATGCTGAGTTGATTTTTGGGAGGAAGGTAGGGTCAGGTCGGAGAACGACTCTATCTGAATGAAAGATACATAGGTCCTGTCTGATGGAAAGGGCTGCCATCTCCGAAATCCAACGAGCGGATGTGATAGCCACAAAAAAAAAAACAGTTTTGAGGGTGAGGAACTGTAGGGAAGCCTCCCTGATGGGTTCAAAGGGGGGCTTGGTAAGAGACACCAGGACCTTGTTGAGGTCCCAGGTGGGAAAACGGTGTATAGTCGGGGGGTGGAGATTGGAAGCTCCCCTGAGAAAGGCCCGGATGAGGGGGTGATGTGAGAGGGGACCCCCATTATCTGAGGAAACAACGGTTGCCAGGGCCGCGACCTGACGCCTTAGGGTGTTGGTGGACAAACCCTTGTTGAGGCCCTCCTGAAGAAATCCCAGGACCTGAGCGATGGAGGGAGAGAGGGGATTGATCTGAAGTTTGAGAGCCCAGGTACGAAAGGCGACCCACGTAGCATTGTAGATTCGCGTGGTCGAGGGCCGTCTGGCTGCCAGAATGGTGTCTATGACCTGGCTGGAAAAATTCTTTCCCTTTAGGCGGTCCCGCTCAACCTCCAGACGGCTAATTGGAGCCATTGGGGGTTCGGGTGTAAAAGAGGGCCCTGGGACAGGGAGATCTTGTTGGGAGGGATTCTCCAGGGAGGGGCCACCGAGAGGTTGCGAAGGTCCGCAAACCAGGGGCGTCTGGGCCAAAAAGGGGCTACCAGAAGAATCTCTGCTTGTTCCAGGATCAACTTGTGTATCACCCTGGGGATGAGGGTCAGGGGGGGAAAGGCATAAAGGAGCCCTGGGGGCCAAGGGCAACGGAGGGCATTGTGGTTCTCCGCCCCGAGAGAGGGGTACCTGGAAAAGAACCTTGGTAGTTGGGCGTTGAGGGGGGATGCAAAAAGATCCACCATGGGGAGACCGAAGATTGAGACTGCCTCCCTGAATAGGGACGGGTGGAGGTGCCATTCTGTTTGGTCTAGGGTGGCTCTGCTGAGCCAATCTGCCTGGATGTTTAAGGTCCCTGATATATGGTCTGCCTTGATGAAAGACAGGTTCGATTCCGCCCAACGGCACAGACGTTCGGCCTCTCTCATGAGCCTTATTGACTGGGTGCCCCCCTGCCTGTTGATGTGGGCCTTCGCCGTGATGTTGTCTGTAAGGACCAAGACGTGACGCCCGCGTACCTGGGGTAGGAAGCTGCGAAGCGCCAGGTAGACGGCGGGGAGCTCCAGCCAATTTATGGTGCAGAATTGTTCTGTTGCCGACCATTTGCCCTGGGACGAGATGGAGAGGACGTGAGCGCCCCATCCGAGGAGGCTCGCGTCCGTGGTGACAGTTAACCGGTCGGGTTCCTTGGAAAGGGGGGAGGACATGAAAAATTCAGGAGGGGGGGACTGGAATTCAAGTGCAAGGCCAAGACGAACCGTGTCCCTGACCCATGCATCGGTAGTGATGGCCTCCCATCGACTAGCGAAATGCTTGAGGCGGCCGCCTATGGGGGGGGATTGAATTATCTTGAGCGACGGAAGGGCCTGCTCCCGGATCCCCGGAAGGACCTTTTGTAGGGACCGCCTCTTCTGGGCCTGTCGGATGGGTCCGACCGGTCGTGCGGAGGAGGGGGTCTGTAGGAGGGGGATTGGGAGTATCTAGGGGGGAAAGAGGCCTGAGAGGAGGGTCGAAAGGAACCTCGACGAAAGGAGGGGGAGGGACCTCTGGGGTCGGACCTCTGAAAAAGCGAGGGAAGGTATTTGCGTTTGTTGCAGGTCTCGGCCAGGAAGGGGTCGAGAACCGATCCAAACAGTTTCTCCCCCGAAATGGGAGCTGATGCTAGCTTCGCTTTGTTCTTGACGTCCGCTTGCCAGTGGCGGAGCCAAAGCAAGCGGCGAGCAGTGACCTGAGACGATATGGCTCTGGTGGAAAATTTCACGGCTTGGAAGGTAGCGTCGGCCGAGAACTCGGCCGCGGCTGTGAGCTTAGCGGTGTCCTGCTGCGCCCTGAGGTTGGCTGCGGGGACGTGCTGTTTAAGCTGCCAAAGCCACTTAATTGAGGATCTGGTAAAGAAGGACGCAGCAGTAGACGCTCTAATAGCCCAAGCGTCGGATTGATGAGCACGGCGCAGGGCCAGCTCGGCTCGCTTGTCCTCTGGTTTGAGTGCCTCTAAGGCATCGCTAGGGGTCGTGGAGGAAGCTAGACCCACGATAGGATCATCAACAGAGGGGGGATCGAGCATAAGGGAGAATTCCGGGTCAAGGTTAAAGAAGCGCTTGTCCTGACTGGAAGGGGGGGAGGGGGCCCCGAGGAGGCTAGTTGTCTGGAGACTAGGTCGGAGAAGATAGGTGGAACCGGAATGACATCAGTCTCCACCACGGGCTGAGAAAAGATGAAGTCGAGAGGCACCCCCGAGGCTACAGGTTGAGATGGTGTGTGAGGGGTCAGGCCGGAGGTATTTTTTGCCTTGAAAAGAATTGACCTGAACAGGTGCAGTTTGAACAGCCCCACAAAGGCGGGCTGGTCCGGGGTGAGGCCTTCGTCCTCTGACATGTCCCCCTCCAGTGGGTCTGCTCCCTAGAGGGGCTCGCTGCAAATGATGGACCCCAAGTCAAGATCTTCCTCTTCCCCAAATTGAGTGCGACCCCCGAGCTCCTGTGCCTCCATCTCCTCTATCCCCAGAGAGAGAGGCAATTCCCTCTGGGATACTACCTGACCACGCGAGGCATCTGATCTGGAGAGCGATCTGACAGATGGTGCGTGAACTTCAGGGGCCGCAGGCCGTGGGCCCGGACCGGCCATCTGCTGGAGCCCTTGCGCGATTCCCTGCCGGATGGCAAACTCCATCCATAGTTTCATGTTCTCAGGAATTTCCACCATAGGAGGTTGGGGAGGCTCTTCCGGGCGCAGGCCAGCAGCAGTGGGAGTGAAGGTAGCTTCAGGAGCCTGCCTAGGCTGTGAGGCTGAGGAATGAGCAGGAGAGGGAGGGGGAGGATGGGTGGAGGTTGAGGGAGTGGAGGCGGAAGGAGCCAGAGGCACGGAGCTTGTCTCTCTAGACCGCCTATCTATTTCTTTCTCAAGTGCCCTGTGACGTCTGAGGACATCCTTCTGGGAGGCTTTGGAAGCTTCCTGTGCCTGGTTGCGCAGGTAATGAGATTTTGACTTGGCCTTCAAAGAAGTGCCACGTGAAACTCTGTCATCTGCCATCTAGAAAAAGCTGGAAGGAAAATTTTTTGAGTTAATATGAGACGGTTGGCTCGTCTGGATGCGGCCTACACCAAGGCCGGGTATCACCACAATTGTTTCACACCCTCCTTTTGGTCAAATTTTTTTTTTTTTGCAAGCTATTAAAATGAGTAAGCAGGACTAGCCCAAGTATCCAATCAGCCGAAAGAACGCCCGTGCAGCTGCCCCCCAGACGAAAACCCGGGGGGTGGGAATGTCAATGCTGCTACTTCGCCAGCTGAGGAGGCTGCGAAGCCAACGGACCCTGTAATGCTCGAAACCTTCGAATAAGGCCTTGAAGACACGAGCTAGAATATAGGCAGTCCTAGGGAACTGTCTAGTGATTACTTAGACACGCAGCCTGCCAGACAAGGCCCAGAAAAAATGGCGATCGGCCATGCGGCCACATTCAAAATGGCGGGCGACACCTGGGCACACCCAAGATGGCGGACGCCACGCGGCGCCCAAAATGGCGGCCGCGAGCTATGTGAAACGATTTTCAGCGGCGGTACTCTCCCTGAGAAGAGGCCTGAAGGCCACGAATGATGGGAGGAACAGGGGAAGAAATCTCCCCTAGGCTATTGATGGCGTTCGCGGAGGGGAAACAACGAATGAAAAGGCAGGAACGAAGCGACTTCGCGCTGAGCGAAGGAGCGGCAAACGATGGGGGGGGAGGCGCTCGAAGCGCTGGATTCTGCCCCTAGAAACAGATTAATTTGCCCCCCATATGATTAGAAGGGGAGAGAAAGCTCCCTAGGGAACTCAAACCTCAAATCCACTGTGCAAGGTGAAAATAAGGGTCCAATCTGATAGAAGATCTGCGAAAGAAGCTGGATCGGCCAAGAGCTAAGGAAAAGCAGCCTGACTGTCACGAGGCTGAGCTAAAAACTGGGGAACGCCGAGAGGACCACGTGATGGAGAGAGGCGTTCCTCAATTTCAAGCTCAGCCTGTGAGAGCTGAGACTGGAGCACCTCCCATCCTGGACGCTCGTAGCAGCTCTATGGAGAATCTTGAATTACACCGTCTTCAGTCTGATCTAAATATGGTATATAAAATCATACATTGCAATGTCCTACCTGTCAATGAATACTTCAGCTTCAACCATAACAACACAAGAGCACACAATAGTTACAAACTCAAGGTTAACCGCACCAAACTTGATTGCAGGAAATACGACTTCAGCAACAGAGTGGTCAATGTCTGGAATACTCCACCCGACTCTGTGGTTTCTTCCCCAAACCCCCCAAACTTTAATCTTAGACTTTCTACTATTGACCTTTCCTAAGAGGTCTGTAGGGGGCGTGCATAAGCGCACCAACGTGCCTACCGTCCCTGTCCTATTGTTTCTTTTATTTTTCTTATATGTACCCATTTCATGTATTCATAACTATGTATATACTTATACCTATTATCTTGTAAGCAATTGACAAATCAAATAAATAAATAAATAAATAAATAAATAAATAAAAATAAGTTGATTACCTTTAATCATGTTTGCAATTGGAAACCATTTCTTTCTCAAAGGATCATAGAATTCCGCTTCTTCAGCTGGAGCCCCTTTTCGATAACCTCCCAAAGTATAGATACAGCCATTTAAGGTAACTGCACAGTGGTAGTATTTTGCATTAAGCATGGGAAGACCTTCAGTCCATTCATCGGTTTCAAAATTGTATATCCACATTAAATCAAGGGCTTCTATATTGTCTGTTCTGTAACCTCCAGTCACGTAAATATTGGGTCCCAAGCTTGTGACTGCATAGCTTTCTCGTGTGTGCTCTGGCATATCTGTTCCCTGGACCCAAACATTCTTTACTGAGTCCCATATATGCACTTCAGACAAAGGGTGCCAGTAATAGCCCCCAATCACATACATAATAGTGGTAGATCTTTTTGTAACTGCTCTTGACTTGGGGCCCAATGCACTACGGATTAGAGATCTGATTTTATGCTCCTTTAACTGGCATTTTTTGTACAAGCTGAGGGCTGATTTCAAATACATTTCATCTAAATCAGTTTCAAGGCACCTCAACAGATCATAAATGTATTCGATCCTGCTGTCCACTTCATAGGCAATCCACTTCGCAATGGGCTCTATCATTGCTTCTTCTTTCCAGATATCAAAATTCTTTCTGGAGAGAATGAACTGGAGTTTCTTGTTGCTAATCTCTAGAAATTCTTCCCGTCTCCACACTTCTTCAAATCTGGACAATATTATCCTTCTGGATTCCTTCTCCAGCTCTGAACAAACATGGAATTCTGCAAAGGAATGCATCCCTAAACAGTTGTCAAGGTCTAAATGTCGGATGAGAAACTGCTCACAGGCTTTTTTGACGGAAGTAAACTGAAGATGATCAGCAGCTTGAAGGAGGCTTTGAACATTTTGTTTCGTTATCTGGATCTCTGATGTGTACGTGAACAACACCAGGGATTCTAGTATTGTAGGACTGAACAAAGAGAGATGAATCTGATCCTTTGACTTTTCTTTCATGTCAGAGGTAAACATGGCTTTGAAATAGTTGCTACAAGCAGCTAGTACAGCTTTATGGCAATGGAATAGCACACCCGGTGAACACTGAAGGGTAATATCAGTGAATAACCCTTCAAGATAGAACGTCCTGAATGCATCCAAAAACTCTATAGGATGAGAGAGGTCTTTGTATCTATAGGTATATTTCTCCTGCTCAGTCAGTGCCATCACTGAAATAAAATATCAGAAACAACACGGCAGTGAGGTTCATGTACTCATTCCTATCATTGTCCATTCAGATATAAGGCTTTCTGATTGCAGTGGCAGAATGTTGTTGCAAATAATTTACCTCTAATGCTCACATAAAGATAACAATTTTAAAAATCCAGCGTATCAGTTCAAGAAACACATCAGGTAAAGAAGAAAATCCAAAGCCACCAACAGAAATATATTCCCTTAAAATAAAACCATACAGAAATAATTAGTTTTAAGTTATTAAGCTTCACTGGTCTCAGCTCTTCAAAGGTCTCCACTGCCTCAAACAACTCAAACCTTCTTTCTTGCTCTCCCAAGCAGTGCCTCATCTGCTCCAGAATTTGATGCCAGCATCAAATTATCTTCCAATCAGGCTCACATTTTCAATGACTGGTCTCCATAACTTACTTAAATGAAGCCTGCAGGACTGGAGAAAAGAACAATCCTATTATTTGTTGATAGTGAAAATTCTACACAGATCATATATGTGTACACTATATTCTACACATACATGATCTATGCAGATTTCTTATTATATAAACAGTACACATTTATATGAGCAAAAATCTTTCAAGCATTACAAATGTACAAATTAATTTGATTTAAATTTTGCAAACCAAGATGTGGGCAGCTATCCTATTTAAATCCCTCTGAACAGAACAATAAACAGATATAAGTCCCATTTAGTTGGACATACATATTAGTAAAAATGGTTCGTAATTTTGTTCAAACATGCTATTATCAGATCTAGGAATGCCAAGAATGTAAAAGCACTTTAATTTTGAGATTCAGACAAAAAATGTATTTTTCATTTTTATCATTGTCAATCTATTTCATTTGCTCATTTCAGTCACCGTTATTCATTCTATTATTCTTCCACAAACCTCGAAATAATATATAGCAATATAAGGTGTTCTAATGCCACTATTTAATTAAAACACACTATAAAACACACTGTAAAACCAACTATCAGGTAGGACTGTGAAAAGAGCGAATTAACACTTTCAACCTATGTATATTTAACTATGGCATTTACCTAGGAGTAGATAACCATGTAAGTCCAGTCCAGTTTACCTTTAGGTAAACAGGCGCCTAACTCTGCTGTTCCTTATTGGGTAACAATATATTCTCATGCATCTCAAAAATATGCCCCGTTGACTTCAATAGCCTTATTTTCAGGAAAGGGATATAAAGCTAGATCATGCGGCACATCGCTAATCCCACAGGGGATTTCTCGCAACACAAAAACACAATGCAACCTCTTTGTAGGTAATTAAGAGATTTTTGAGAGCAGAAAAGCAACATTTGGAACTTTTAATTCTCCCCAAAGCGGCACGAACAATAAACAGGCAGCAGTTAAGAACAAAACGCCATCAACCGAGTTGTCTGTCATTTCGCTGGGCGATGTTGCCTTGAGGAACAGAAAGCCGACGTAGTTAATCCGAAATGATTTTTTTTAAAAAATCCCTCTTTTTTTTTTAAATAAAAAGCCTTTTATACAGCTGTGGTCGCCCGGCATAGCGAACCACCAAATGGCCAGCCAGTTCTATGGCTCATATCGAGCCATCCCAGAAACTAGAGTTCACCCTATAATAGGACTAGCGTCCACCCTGGCAATGCTGCAATTCCATTCAAAAACAGTCCAGTCAGCCGCAGGTCCTCGCTTCTTCGACGGCTGTCATTTATGTCGATAGGTTTTATCCAAAGCGTCGTAGTTCGGCCACCCCACATTTGCTAAAGACTCACCCACCTGCTCTCCAAATTGGGTGACAGGCAGAGGCAGAGCTGGGCTCGCTCGAGCAGGGGAAGGAGCAGCTTTCAAAAATCTGAGCACGAAGGGGAGGGGAAAGGAGGAGGACCGTGGCATTAAAAGGCAAATTGCCTGAAGCGAACCCCCACCTCCGGCCCACGGGCAAGGGTCGGTCGTGGGGCATTGTGGGAACGCCTTCCTAGCAGGCTCGGCACCCTTGTCATTCTCCTCCCCCCCCCCCACGCGCGCGTGGAAATGAAGGGGGAAAAGCCTATTAAACGGGATATCGGGGGCCTGGAGGCGCAAAGTTCGTGTTTATTTTGCTTCCCCCCCTCCCCCCCCTTTGCTCCTTTCCCGCCCAACCCTGCCCGCCGAATTGAGGCGCGCTTTGGAACAAAAGAGGGAGAAAGAGAGAGAGAAAGAGAGAGAAAAACCTCGAGCGGGGCTTTGGAGCAGGTTGCAAACTTTGAGGGACGCGGCTTTGCCGCGCGCCAAAAACGCGCGGGCCAAACTCGGCTGCAACCTGCTTATTCCTATCCCGAGAAGTGTGAGGAAAAAAAAAGAGGTGCAGGATGAACCCGCTAGGCTAGGCAGTCCCCCGCAAGTCTTTCTCGGAGAGGGAAGGGAGGAACGGCTCGGCTGCCCCCTGGGCTATCTTTAGAAGAAATTCGGCTTCCCTCCGCTGCTGTAGGCTATAGAAGGAACAGATGGAGAGCCGAGTTCCTATTTTGGTGCCTCAGCTGGCTCGCCTCCTCCTCCTCCTCCTTCTGCGGCCAGGCCCCTCTGCTCCCAACAAGGCCATCCTCAGCTTCTGCTGTTCAGCTCCCCTCCCTCTCATCCCCAGGGAGAGCTTTGCCTGCTGCTTCTGGGCCGCGGGGGGCGGGAGGGGGAGGCAAGGCTTGCCCCTGAAAGCGTCTGTTGGGCTGCGAATGGTGGCCGTTTTGCTTCCAACGTCTAAAGTGGAAACAATAGCTTTGTTTATCCGGAGCTTAGCGGGGGGTTGCGATACACTCATGGGGTATATAAAATTGCTCCAGCTCCTCTCCCTTCCCAGCCGTTTGTAGAGATGCTGCCGAAGCTGCGGTAGCAACTTGGAGGTTATAAAGCCTTTCCCAATAGTTCTTAGTCAGTTTTGGATAGGCAGTGGTAAAGGCATCAGGCTAGAAACTGGGAGAGTGCAAGTCCTAGTCTGCCTTTCAGCACAAAACCAGCTGCATGACCTGGGCCAGTCACTCTTGGCTTTAGAGAGGAGGTAATGGTGAATCACTCCTGAAAAATCTTGTCAAGAAAACTGCAAGGAATACTCAGTTGGTATTAGTGACTGAAGTTACGATGGCATTGAAAAAGTGACTTATGACCATTTTTTAACACTTATAACTGTTGTGGCCTCCCCATGATCACATGATTTATATTCAGATGCTTGACAACTGACTCTGGTTTATGGTAGTTGCAGTGTTCCGGTGTCACGTGATCTCCTTTTGCAACCTTCTGACAAGCAAAGTCAATGGGGAAACCAAATTCACTGCAGTGATTCACTTAACAAATGGGGCAATCGTAAAACGGGGCCAAACTCACTTAACACATTTCTCACTTAACAACATACATTTTGGGCTCAATTGTGGTCATAAGTTGAGGACTACCTGTAGTCCAGGCTATGGCCTAGATCAAAACTGACTTGAAGACATCACCACCCCCAGTTGCCTCCTTCCATGGTAAGTAGTGTCTGTCAACCAAGAATGAAGGGGATGATTCATTAGGAAAAACAATCTAGTTGCCTTTTGAAAAAGCACTTTTGGGTTGAGACTTGTTTTAGGGAACTCTACAAAATCATATAAAGCATTCAGAGAAATAATGACACTTGAATTTTGTTCTGAATAATATATCAATTTCTTCCATTTTTTTCCTAGATCCTACTAGATCTAGCAAAGGTAACATATTTCAAGTCCACTCTATTAAACAATGTTATCTTGTTGGAAACGTCTTTTTTCTGATAGTGCCCACCCAGGTTCTCAAGACCTGGCTGTTTCCTCAGATGTTTGGATCAGAAGATTAGGAAAGCACTGTTGTTGATAATGAGTTTAAGATCAGAATGTATTACCAGTATTTCCTTCAAGAGTCATGAGATATTGTTTATAACTGTTGGCTTTTAATCTTTTATTCCCACCCAGTCACTGCTCTGAGATGGGGCAACCATATGAATTATTTCAATAATAAATAGCAGTACTCTGATACTCCAATTATAAATCACCCAAGATGGGTGCACAATGGTTGAAAGCACAAACTATAATCCATGGGCCAAGGTAATTGTTAAAATCAGCATTCACATTTATCAAATAAGCAGATCTGTGGACCATGTAATAGGGTCCTCATCTATATTGGTAAGGAATGCAATGTAAGCTTCATTAAAACTAGGGGAGAAGAATTTGTTAGAAAAAGCTTTAATATATCCCCTAAAGAGGAAGAAATAGAAAACCAATGTTCTTTTTATACTAATCGGCTAAACATCTGTTAGGTCCAATACAGCATGTTGTTTCTGTTGATTATATAATCACTATATTCTACAGTTAAGGCAAAATATTTAACAGGTAGTTTCAATAATAAAATATTTAATTATTATCTTTATAAGCATACATCTTAAATAAAACTACAAATGGGATAAATTAATCATTATTTTAAATACACATATTCCAAAAGTTGTAGTAGGCACATAGTATTTCAAAGAATAACACGTGAAATATAGTTTTCTAAGCAAATTCATTATTCACTATATCAAATGAACTCAATATCTTAATTTTAGCAGATAAATAACCTATTAAGACCAACATAAATTGATATCTGAAAGCCAGCTAATATTGAGCTAATTTTTTTATCTTCTCTTCATTAATTTTAAACTAAAAAAATACATTATCCATATATACAATTCCACATATTAAACCAATTTTCACACATTCACTTTTCGCAAAGGCTAAAGACCAACACAAAACTGCTCATCAATTTATGCCCTTTTTCAAAACTTTCAGATATAACTTTAAGAGGAGTTTGGCAGCACATTTTCTAATTTTATTAAAAGGCATAGCTTGTCATGAACGGAGTTTCAGCTTATGAAGGCTTATGACTCTTAATAACACTAGTTGAAAAAGAGACTGTCATATTTTTGCTCATAGCCTAATACAGTCCTCCTCTTCCAACATCTTCATATTTGTAACAAAATTACATAAAAAGAAAGATTATACCTCGCGGGTATTAGCAAAGATAAATGTGGTGCCTTAGCAATAGATTGAAACAGTGATTTTATCTTTGTGCCGCTCACATACCCTTCATTTTACATAATTATTTTTGTAAGGCTTCAATATGCAGTTTGTTTAGAAATTAATCCTACTGGCCTAGATTAGGGATTACTTCTTAGTAAACATGCACAGAATTGAACCGGATTCATATAAAGTATTTTGCTTATGAAAAGAAATACACTTCTCTCGCTGCATCATCTCATTTGCATTCTTATGGTTTATTTGCAGATATAACCAACACTTCTATGGACAGTTAAACCAGATAGTATTAAACAGTATTCAGTATTGCCTACATTTATTTGTATTGGTGCATTACCTTTAACCAGATTGACTGATGTAGAATATATTTGGTAAATAGGAGAAAAATGGGTATGAGCTTATTTTTATGTATGCATTCTTTTGGTTTGAGACCACTAAACTGCAACCAACTGTTGCATTGGTTACAAAAAATAACCTGGATCTGTATAGTTTTACAGGACTATGAGTGTTTTTCAATTCTAAAAAATAATGGTCTGCTATTTTTCTGAAAAGCAGCAAATGACAGCAATTATTTGAGTGGGATTTCCACTCACATAATGGGATTTGCTTCCTTTTTCCTTCTTATTGGTAAGAGCCAATTTGAATGTATAGTATCATGCCACAGGCCAAATGGATGCCCAATGTATAATTAAACAAAATTTACCATCATATTTTATAGAACAAACCTTAATAGTTCAGATGACTATTATATTTAATAATAATTTTGGCATCTGCTTCATTAAATTATTCATCCTACTAACTTGATTTTGTACAAGGAAAGGGAAGACAAAATGATGTAAATAAAATGTGATTTTTCTAATATTCATAAAGAAAGGGTTCTACTATGAGAAAGTCAATTTAGCACCAATTTGCTGTTGTTAAGCTAAATGGGAACTATTCTTTTATGAGCAATTCTAAGTAGGCAAGAATCTCAAGACCAGAAGACCAAACAAGAACTGATGCTTCCAGTGGAGCAAGATCCTGAGCTAACTGAGAAATCATTTTCTCCAAAATATATCCATGGCGTGGCATAACAACATCATTCTTTTTTAAACACATTACAGGACACAGATCATTCCCACCATCACCTATATATACAATTTGTGAGTATTTAACTCTTGACGTGAAATTGCTTTCTAAAAATTCTTCTAAAACTTTCCTCTTACACAAATTTATGGGGCACTTTGTACAATCATGGATATGACAATTCTTTACAGAAAGATAGCCAAAGCTATCAAAACTTGCAGGGTTTGTAAACACTTCATCGAATAGTTGAAAAACATTTGCTGCTTTTAAAATCCAGTCAATAAAGACAGTATTGGAATCTGATATAATTATGCAATCAAAAAAGCCTTTGTGTTTGCCAATAAAATCTAAAAGATTGATCATTCCTGAAGTAAATGGGATTGTTGTCATAGTTCTTTTCATATCTTCTTCTCTTACTCCATTATCTCCCAGATATCTAAAAACTCTGTCCATGTATTCCGTCCAGCGTCCCTTCTGATAGGAGTTTTTTATTTCATCAGGAACTTTTGAACCCGGTGCACATTTAACAATCCAGCTATCACTGTTCTCATCTACAATTGTATGATCAAAATCAAAAACCAGTAGAAATCTCATTGTTGCTGGATATAAGTATAATCTGGAAATGAAAAAAATAGTTTAATTATGAATGAAATAAATCATTTATATAATCATATTTATTTGAAAGCCTTAAAAAGAAAATTTTAGCTAGAAAACTAATACTGAGACACACACACACATATAATGATACTTCTAAAATGCACCTGAATACTTCTCAAAATGTAAGTTATCTTTCAAAGAGGAGAGTGTCTAATTATACTGTTACACCAAATCACAGTTTATTGTGACATTAAAATTGGGCAGCATATGTTTCAGACACAATGTCCACATTATGTTTTTATATAATGTGTAAGCTATAAACAATGCAGGAAGTTAGGGCTACTCAAAGCATTTCGGTTTTCATATTAGTCCTCTGCAGGTGGTATTTATATTGATTTACCCTAACTAACAAAGAATATACAATAAACTATAAAGCACTCACTTAATGACCAGTAGTTTAATAACCATTTGAAGTTATCATGACCCTCAAAAAGTTATTTATGAAGTTAGGACTAGCATGCACCCACACAAGCACATCCACACCATGGTCATGTGATTTCATTTTGGGCACTTGACAACTGGCTCACATTTATGACCAGTTGCAGAGTTTCCAGCAAAAAAATGCTCGTTTAGGAAAATGGATTCACTTAATGACCTTGTGGTTAATTTAACAACTATGGTGACTCACTTTATGACCATTGTAAAAATGGTTGTAAAATCAAGACAGGCCACATGATCTGCTTAACCATCACAGCAACTTATGGCCAAAATTCTGGGCTGAATTGTCATTAAGTGAGGACTACCTATATATGATAGCATATATTTATAAAATAATTAGTCAATACAAAAATTCAAAGACAGGGTATATTGATTATATTATCAAAGTATAGAACTGACACAGATAGAGATAAGAGAGATGTACATAGATGTGCATAAAAAAACCCACAATAAATCAATGATAGTCACTTGATGTTTGAAACTTGAATTCATTGGAGTAAATCAAATAGAGTGAATTTATCTCAGTTCTGCCAGAAAATGATTGCAAGCCACTTAACTGTACAGAGACAGAGAGAAGAAAATGTATGTTCTTATTCTGATCTGACTTGAATGAACCCAGAAAGACAGAGTTTTTCCCTGTACATTTTACCAATAAACTTGGTAAAAAGACAAGATTCAGCTTAAAGGTAAATTAGGCTAATCGCAAGCTGTGAAGTTTGTGGATAAACAAAGTACAAAGCTCACATTATTTCATAGTAATACCACAATGTAATGAGATAACTGTATGCAACAAACTGTATGCATCAAACAAAAGCCAGATTCTACACATCATAAGAATATCTAAAATATTAGATATTTCAGAAACATCAATTCCTTGAACCCATTTGTAGCATGGGATTTTAAATGAAAGAGCTTAATAACTTTCCTCCAACCAGGTTTCATCAAAATATGTTGGAATAAAAATGGATGTCAACTATTAGAGCTAGAAGACATTCATCATCACATTAACATGTAGCTGACTTTACATTCTCATTGTATGGATTTTACTTTTTCAAAAACCTTGGCTAAAAGATAAGATTTGACTGAAAAGTTTCAATTGTCTTTGAAATTCACCAAACATGCCTGGACTCAATGAGGGCCATATTCTGTCATGTAAATCACTTTCAAAAAATACTGTAGCATACAAGATCAAAGCAAGCCGTAAAAGAAATGTATGGGCAATTAATATATCACAGAATCTGACTTCCTTTTGGCTCTCTTTAAAAATGGGCAAAGAACAGAATGAACATCTGCACTCTCCTGAATAATGTAGTCAGTGGAGCAAATATATTTACATTTAAAAATAAACGTTTAGTTATACGATCCACAAAAATACTCGTTCTATTTGCAAACCCTGGACAGCCTGGCAAATGTAAACTATCAGAGGAGCAATTCATCTTGTTCTGCAGGGATGAGAATGGCATGTCAGTCAGAAATAGCTCAAAGCTTTGCCAAGCATTAGCAGATGGAAAGGTCATCCGCCAGGTAAGAATCTATGCGGCAAAGGCCACACTTGCTAATTAAAGGGACCCGTATTTCGCTAAGCTTCTCCACTGCCCGCAGCAGTCTATGGAGACGGTTTAAGGTCCTTTTTCGTACGATCGCTATCTTTACAAAAGCCACCAACCGCGATAAAGGCGAACCGTCAACCCGTCAGATGGCTCCTTGGCGGGGAATCTTAGGGGAGCAACGCTGCCAGGGACGCCGTGGGAAGAAGAGCCGCCAACGACGCGCCAAGGCTCCTCGCGCGCACAGCAGCCACTCATTGCGCGGCAATTGAACGGCTCCGACAAGGAGGCCAAAGCCGGCCCGAGGACTTGCCTGGGCCACCGGCCCTGGGGGCGCCGCAGCAGACCTATCCCTCGGAGGCTGCCCGTCTTCCGACCGTGCCCTCTCGGCTTCGGCCCAAGCCCGGGGACGGAGCGAGAGAGCGAGGCGGTGAGGGCAGAAGCTGTCAGCCCGCACAAACGGGCGGAAGAGAGACGAATCCAGCCGGCCCAAGCCTGGAAAAAAAAGAGAGGGAGAGAACCGGGAATCCGGCCTCTCAGCGTCTACCTCGACGCCCGACCCGACTGACTTGCCCTGCAACGTCTTGGCCACGCCAGATCACGTGAACACCCAAACAAGTCTCGTACCCCCCCCCCCCCCACAGCAGAGCGTCGCGTAACTTCGCCAAGCAGCCGTTCCTCGGTTGCCTGGCAACCGCAGAACACCCTGGTGCCTCGCGCTGCTTCCGTTAGGGCGTCTCGGGGCGGCTTCTCCCCACCACCACCACTCCCGATACTATGGGGGCGATGTTTCGCCCCGAGGTACGATTCGGCAGGCGCAAGGGACAGATGCGAGAGGCTACGCGTGAGTTTATTGCGCGGGGTGGGGGAAGCAGAGGGAAGGAAGCGGGGGCTGGAACGGCCCTTGGTGGTCTCCGAGCCTGGGTTGTTTCCTTTTGCAGACGTCTCGTTCCCCAAACTGGATAACGTTATCAATGCTCAAATTCTTCGTTTTAAGCTCGGGCTACAATAATATGCTCCTTTATCGGAGCGGGGATTGCTGGGCGCGCGAGCCAGAGCTCAACGGATGCCGTTATAGTATCTCTGCCCACCGATTGATTTCTTTCCTCAGTCTTTGCTCGGCCAGAGTGAGAAAAAGAATACGATCCGTCAGACTTCCTTAAGAGGACCTTGAAAGGCTTACACACTGTTCCACACAATATTGGATAATTAATACAGTGTTGGTATTGTGGTCCCCCCACCCCCACCCCAAAAAACTTCGCAATTTAAGATGTGTGGACTTCAATTCCCAGATTTCCCCAACCTACATTTGGGCTGGGAAATTCTCAGCATACCAGCTTTGGAATTCTGAGAATTGAAGTCTACACATCTTAAAGTGGCCAAGTTTGAAAACACTGGTGTAAAGTCAACTTTGTTTAGCTATGAGTTAGTGAATGAACTACTTTTTGGCACAAGATACAGACTAACACTCTCAGTTGAATTAAGCTTTGTTTTCATCTGATGCATAAGATTGCAGCTATGCCTCCCAGTTGTAACTAGTGAGATGTCTCAAATTGTTGTAGTGTATAGAAAATAGACCACTGAAAGTAATTCCATTTCTGTTTCGTGTTGATTCTATATGGAATGAATGCCCTTGTTTCTAGAAAAATACATAGAATTTCCAGGTGAAAATAAGATCAGGTTACTGACTGATTTTCAAATTTCATTCTATGCTCAGAGTTATAGTGGATATAGCAAGTCTATATACTTTTGTGGGAAAAATTCTGAAGTGATTTACCTTAGTCTGATTTTTTTTTTACATATCAAAAACCTGGCATTTTAAGAGGTATGTACACTTTATATCCACTGTATCAGGTACCATATTACCATTGCTCCTTGTCCATTGGGGTGGAAAAGCATGACACATACCCTTTCCCTCTATCGTACCTAGCCTTTCTTACTCTGTTCTTCATTAAATCTTTTGGGACAAAAATTCAAATGGTTGCTTCTGAATGAAAATATTTCATTTTTAATTGTAAAATTTGGTACATACATAATATAGGCATTGTTGCAGACTCGTTAAAGCCATTGTTAAGAAGGATTTGTGTACAAAGTTATGTGTGCGCGTGCACACACACACACACACATATATAATTTTTATCTCACCTTCATTAGTTCAAGGTGATTAGCATATATAATCCTGTTTTCATCTCCTACCTAGCCAGTTTTCATGCTTAAGGCAGGACTAGAATTAATTGGGAATCTGCTGGTTTCTAGGTTAGCATCTTAACCACTGTACCAAACTGGCTCTAATGTGTATGTGTGGATCTTATAAACCACCTAATTTGTCACAATGCTGAGTAGTTTATAAAATAAAACAATTAAAAACAAAGATACACATAGCTTAAAAAATAAACACCTAATAGTTAATTACAAGAGTTTGGGCACTCATTCTAACACATTGTTTATTTAATTTATTTTTCTTTTGCCCAGCAAATGGTGAAGATGATGTGATGGAGGGAATATTTCTTCCAGTGGGAGTAGATCTTCACCAGATAACCATTTTGCCCAAAGCAGAATGGCAAAGAATTCAAGACAGTCTCACTGCTCGTGCAAGAGAAACAGCACAGATTCTTGCTGAAAAGAAAGCACGGAAAGATTTGCACTTAAAATCTCAAGCACTTGTGAAAAATTGGACCCACACTATTGCAGTAAGAAGAATTTGTGAATGCTAATGCTTTCAACTTCACTTGAAATGTATCTGTTCACAGAGTGAACTAGTATTACTGCTTAGCTCTGTAGTGGCATCTGAGGGCTGTTGCTACTTTCATCAGAATGATGAAAGCAGCATCTCTTAGCAAGCTCTGCCCTTGTGGGAGTTGGGATTTTCTAAGATAGAACATAACGTACTACGTTGGAATATGGTTTCATTCTGTCGTCAGAATTTATGACAAATGTTCTATGAAACAGAACAATAGAGAACCCATCACATCCTGGTAAAATTATTCCCGTGAGAAGGGAATACTTCTAAGAGACAATGATATTGTTTTATTTAAAACTATGTAAGTATTGTTCATATCTTTAAAACTTATCCTACTTTTTTTAAATAATATGCCTGATAAGATTATTTATACTTTCATCACAGGGTATGTCACAACAAAAACTGAAAGGCAAAAAAGTACGGCAACAGAGAGAGGAGGAAGAAAAAAGAAAGGTTGACCTTGAAGAAGCAAAATACCAAGCACAGAAGCGAAAAGAGAAAATAGAAGAAGCCAAATTGCAACAGTATTATGAAAATGATAGAGTGAAAAGTTTTCATGTAATATAGATTACATTTTTTCTTCCTTTTAATTTTTGTCCACGTTGTAGTGTAGAAGTGTAGAAGACTGTTAAACATGAAACATATCTTTTACAGAGAGCCTTATTATATTCTGAAGTTTTAAAGGAAAGAGACGCTCAGATTGAATTTAAAAAGCAACACAAAAATTTGTACAAAAGCAGGAATGAGGCAATAGAACGTGACCGTCTAAAAGCTATACAGTTGCAAGAAGAAAAAGATAAAATACAGCACATGAAGAGACTGCAGACTGCTAATGATCAGCTGGCACAGTAAATATAATACAAATATATTCTCTGTCAAGTAAAACTATTTCACCCCCTTAAACACAATATAAAAATTAAGCTGTTTTAGTACTTAGCCCCCGCCCCACTGCATGTCTTTTTCACTAATGCTAATGACCAAAACAAAAAACAAAAAAACCAAACTTTCATTTCATTTCATTTCATTCTAAATGAGCAGCTGTTGCAGTATCCTCTTGTGTACATAGCCACCAATCATACCAGGCTCTTTCAGGGTTGCAACTTTAGGTGACATGCAGAAAACGAACAAGCACAGGTAGTTCTTGACTTACAATTACAACTGAGCCCAAAATACCTGTTGCTAAGTGAGACAAGTGAATTTTGTCCCATTTTATGACCTTCCTTGCCTTTCACTTATTAAGTGAATCACTGCAGTTAGCAACACAGTTAAGTGAATCTGGCTTCCTCATTGACTTTGCTTTGCATTGACTTTGCTTCTCAGAAGGCTGTAAAAGGTGATCACATGACCCTGGGACACTGCAAAGGCCATAAATGTGGATGAAAAATGGTCATAAGTCACTTATTTCAGAGCCATTGTAACTGAATAGTCACTAAACAAACTTGTAAGTCGAAGACTATCTGTAGTAAATAAACTATAAAGGTAGGGTGTGAGAGAAAAAGAAAGCTAATTACATCTAGCTAATTAAAATTAATTATCCCTAGTTTTCCATCTTTGAAAAACACTTAATGCTTCATTTGTTGTCTTTTCTCTTTAAATTTCATACTTTTTTTCCTATGTGATCTTTTTTTCCTATACATGTTTTCTTACATATCTCATTCTCACTCCATTCAGTTTACTTTTCTGTTTTCCTTGACATATCCTACTTGCATTTCCATATAACACAATGGGCAGAAGCATGTCCTTATGCCCAGTTACCTTGGCTTTTTTGACTATTTCCATTACGTGCAAGAGACCACATACAGTATACTTCATTTAACAACTGCCTTATAAAGCGACTATCCAGTTATGATAGTGATGAGAAGGTAACTTTGCAGTCTGCTTGAGTTTTCTTGTTCAGCCATTTTCACTTTCCAAAAATTTTAATTTGTGAAAATTACTTTGTATTTTTCCTACCTTTTTTTAGCCTTAACCATTCCTTGCTCTCTTTGGCAACATTCTTTGCAACTATATTTTTCCTCCAAATACAAATGATAGAATACTTCGTTCATTTCTTCAATATTTTCAGTATTTTACTTACATATATTTTTCTTCATCATGCCATCATTCCTATTAGCATAGCCCTACCAATTCAGTGGCACTTGGTAAAATAATTATTTTACTTCATTGTAACCAGCTTCTACATACTCTTTCTTAAAATCAAGTTTATTTTCATTCTGCTGGGAGATTTAACAATTTTCACACAGGTGTTTTATTTTCTTCTCCAGTTATTCTACAGTTACTTGTGCGTTACTTTCTTTCACTTTTTTCCTTCCTTATTTATTTTCCCACCATGATCCTCTCTTGGAATTACCAAATAATGGCCTGTCCTTCAGAACTCCTTAATTTTCTTTTTTCTCAACATTTTACTACTGGCAGATTAATCACTCTTAGATTCAGATCCCTCATCTTCTAACAGTTTTCCATGATGAACAAATTATGCTTTGAGAATCATTCTCATGTTCATGTATGTTTGATACTTCATCCACTTATTCAGAACAATTATTTTTAAAATTACATATTCATTGATCATTAATGGATCTTGAAACGGCCTAATAATTTTTATTATGTTCTGGCCTTGTTCCTGTCTATCTAATTATGTTACCTTGCACAGTAACTGATTCATCAGGATCATTTATTTAGAATGTTGGACAATTGTTCCCCAAACTCATTTTTCATGCTATTCTGATTATAATATTCTGGATCATAATAAGCAGATATCAGCAGCCTATGAATTTTGTGATTTTGTATACACACACAGCAGTCTGGATGACACCAATTCACCTTTTCGAAAACATTTTAGCTTTTTCATTCAAAATGTATTCATACTTAATCTCCAATCTCCACTTTGATCTCCATGCCTGCATTTGTCAACTCCAAAAGACTAGCCCATTCTTTATTCAGATCGCTTACATCCTTCCCCTCATGCTCTTTACCCTGTATTTCTTTCACATTTTCCATTATAGTCTTCTATATACCACGATCATCCATAGATATAAATTGATCATTATGGCTTTGACCAACTTGGATGTAAGTAGTGTACTAATGCAGAATATGCACATTTTTTTCCTCCCTGCCAAAAATTACTCTCCTCCCCAAAATAACTTGCTAGGAACTGAAAAAGGTCTGAGTTTTGGAGATTTCGATATCACTTTTAAAGGAATCTTGGTGATAATTAGACTGAAAGTTCAGCAATATTTGGAGAACCATAAACTCCCCATTCCTACTTTAGTCCATAAATGCTTATTCTCTTTTTTTAGGATAAAGGAGCATGAACGGTTAGCAAACATAAGAAAGTTAGAAGAGAAAAAAGAAAGGGAAGAACTTCTGGAGTTGACCAAGTTATATCATTTGGAAATGCAGGAAAAAGAGCAAGCACAACGTGAACAGAAGGTTAAACGAAGACAAGCCCATCTGGTATGTTGTGAGAATCTGATAACTAAATACTTGGCCATTAGTTGCAATGTAGAGATAAGAAACTGCAGCCTTCCGGATATTTAGGCTGACAATTCTCATAATCCTTGATGAGCATAATTGGAGCATAATCCAAATTATCAGATTGTCATAGGCTGCCTATGCTAAATGAAAGAACACTTCTCAATCCTTATAATATTCAACACTTTTAAGGGTGCTGATTTTGAATACTCTCTTGACAAGTTATTCAGACATTTGTTTCTAAAACTGAAAAAAGAATTGATAATGGTGCACGATCAAAGGTCTACATTCTGGGGAAGTGAGAGATTTGAAAATTCAGACATTGATTCAAAATCGATGAGTCTTTTGACAGTAATAGTAATTTGTGCCATAGATTAAATGGTGGGAAATACTATTAAACTACAATATCCAGTCCCCTGCTAGCAAGTATATAGTTTCACCTATATATAAAATATATATTTATGTTTAATTATATTTTTGCGGGGAGTTGCCTGAAAATGCAGTTTTTAAAATCTTATATATGTGTAAAATGGCATGTTTATTGCTTGCTTCTTTCTTGTAGGGGCAGCAAGTCTTGCAGACTTTGTTGAAGCAGCACAAAATACTTTTAGTTCTCATTGTTTGAGTTTAGAAATGCATACTATGCTTCATGTTCTCTTTTTTTCCTCCATAACTAAAGGAAGAACTGAGAAGGGCATCAGCAAATACCATGGAGCATTAGCAGTTTTTTCCGACTACAAAATGTATCATTATATCACCGTGGTTCTTTGTTCTGGGTACACCAAAAGAACTTTACCTAACTCTTTAGCTAGCATGGAGTTATTTCAAGCAGCGTTACATTCCTGAATTTTACTTGAATTGACATCTCTCGACACATTAAGTTGTGAGATGCAAATCAGAAAAGGTTGCAGATTGTACGGGTTTGCCTGTCTGATCTTATCAGTATGCAGGCATGTAATATAAAGGGAGAGATATTGGTTTAGTAAATCTGCACCCATAACTTGTCTTGTCGCCAAGAAAGTACAGACATGGAAGCAGTCTTAAGAAGTGAGAATAGTGTGCAGACACAGCATGGGGCTAATCAGATTTTAAAGCATTATGCTTTTTTCCTTTTGATCCCATCTAAAGCTCCTATTATTTAAAAGGCTAAGCTTGTTTGCTTTCCTGCCTTTTCGTTCTGAATACCTTGGAAATGTATTTGCTTGTTGCTTTCAGCTCCTAAATTCAAGTTTTTCTCCCAGTACCCTTTCATTTTCTCGATGGATAAATTTGTTTCTCATCCTCTGTCTTGAAATAATAAGAAAAAATACCATCAGCTGAGCCAAGACAAAGTCACCTAATTAAAACAATTTAGTGGTGGTTATAGAAATAGCACTTTAGAGTTATATACAGCTTCACAATGCTTTACAGTCCTCTCTAAGTGGTTTACAGAGTCTGGGTCCTCATTTTACCACCTTGGAAGGCTGAGTCAACCTTGAACAGGTGACAGTCGGCAGAGTGAGCCTGCAATACTGCATTCTAACTACTGTTTTACTATGTCTGTTATAAACTCAATCTCCAGTTCTTTTTTGCCCTTCACCGGGGCAGTGGCCTCTTTTTTTTCTGGCACAAAGATTTAAGGACTAGAAATCCCCTCCCCCCTTTGTTGTCGCTCTTCTCTATCCTTTAGGCTTCTGGTATTATAACAATTTTAATTATTTTTTTAAAAGGCTCCAAAAATCTCTTAATTATAATTTCTCTCCTCCTGGCATTCTTGATCCTTTCTTCTCTCTACCGCCTCCCCGTCTTTTCCTTTGATTTTCCAAAATCTTTCCAAATTTGTTTCAGCAACTTTTCCCTCAAGTATGTCTTTGAGTTCTGCTTGTTGGGTTTTAGAAGAATTCAAATTTTCTATCTTCATCAATGTGAAGGATTAGGTTAAATTTAATTCTGCATATGAGTAAGAGCTATGCTGGAAGACTTAAAGTAGTAAACAAGAAAAATACTAATTGCATGTAGCAACAAAGCAATGCCACTGAAAGCTGCAACTCAGAGACTCTTTACCTAAGAATTGGGGGAGTGAGAATTTGGCAATGAAGTGAATATTTAGTTTTGTCTTATTATTTTAAAGGCATATGTTGCTGACCAGGTAACTCTCAAAGCTATAGAAAAACAAAAACAAGAAGAAGAGGATGAGAGAATTCGAATACATTTTAAAGCAAAGCAAGCAATGGATAAGTTGAAGAAAACAAAAGAAGAAGAGTTACGCAGGTACATGAAAATAATGATTAAATTAAAATGCATGACTAAAAATAAAGATGCATTTTTCCAGATAATTACGTACCTTCCTGTAGAGATTCTATTGTAGGTCTCCTTAATATTACAAACATGTAACATTTTAGCAGACTGAAGACCACAAGTATACAAAATATTCTCTATTAGAGAAAAAACATTTGAGATATTTCAAAACATTGTGTTCTTCTTCCACACCATACTTCTTGTAGCTATCCTGGGAGCTGTTGAGAGTGTTCTGCAAATAAATCTGGAAAGTATCAAAGGATACTTACTGGACACAGGGCAATTCTGAATGTTTTTCAGACATACTTACTTCATTCTTTACTGAAGATGGTCGTGTGTAGCCAACCTTCGATAATCTTGAAAATACTAAGCAGATTTTGGGAGACCAGAAGGAAATGATAGACTAGACTGGGAAGTTGAAAAGTGGTCCCAGAAGGCAGTGACCCATTCCTCCTTACAGTTGCGAAGAAAACAACATGGGAGGAATGAAGCTAAATTTAACAGTCTTTACTTTTCATTTTCTGAAACATAAAAGATTAATTTTCTGAACCTTTTAAGATATGATACAAATAATGGCTGGATTCCATTGAGAAATTGCCTTTGAGTTCCATTCACTGAGTGCATTATTGATTCCCCTCCTGTTCATTGCTCCTCTGGGAAGTCCATGAATGATTGAGGAACTCTGAGGAATATGGTAGTGATAGCATAAAGGACTGCAGAAGAAATGGAAATTGAATTGAAATTTATTTCACTGGTGCAAGGACCTCATCAGTCAAAGAACATATCATCCAAAATCAGCTGCATCGGTATGGCACTGTATATGCTAGTATATAAAAATTGGGATTTGCACAAAAGTTCTTTGTTCAGTTAGGACATCAATATGGAGTTCCTGAATCATTTGTTAAGCTCATTCTTCTCTAACCTTGGTCTTTCAGATATGTAAGATTACGACCCATACCCTCCTAGATATTGGCTAAGAAAGGTAGATATTGTACATTTACACAGAGTATCTCTAGTGAGCATCAAATTAGGAAAGCAAACTCCTTTCCATGCTAAGGCCTTGCTGGCCCAATAAATGCCTGAAGTAAACTGTAAAGTTGTATTTTTATAATCAACCTTCATAATAGAGATAGTAAAATAAAATGGACTACCTAAAGCTCATATTCTCAACAATTAGTTTCCAATCATATCTTCGGAGCAATTATACTGTTAATTCAGTTTATCAGAGCAATGCATACTCCACAGTACACAAGAAAGCAGTCTGATTCATTAACATTTCTAGGATTGCAGTTGTGAAGGCCTGAAAACAGACACAGCTGCTTTTATGAGTTGCAGACAGATGCTACATTCATACATTCCAATGCGTATCTTCTGATTCAAATCCAGACTGCTCTACAACTCAATTTCACAATTTGTATAGTAGAAGCATAATTTATTTCTGGATTAAAATGGAGGTATTTGTAGTGATATGTAATTATTGTACAAATAAGCAACCACTCTTCTTTGCCAAGCCACTCACAAGAGACTGCTTTATAGATAATAAGCTGCACCTGTCAGTCATCTATTCTGGTGGGTGAAGAATTCCTGTGTATCCTTATTGTCATTCTCAGAATAGTATGTACTCCTATTTCTCGAAAGAGACAGGAGCTGTCTGTGTCAATTGGGGCTTCCCTCTTCTAACAGAAAGTGGCTTCTATCCACTGTGAAATTTAATTAAGGTATATTTCAGACTGCTTTCTATCCAGTGTAGAATCAAAGTGATACTTCAGACTCTTCTAGCATACAAGGCAGTAAGTACTGAACCATTACAGATTAATGGAAGAGCAAAGGGAAAGGATTACTAGCCGCCTTTTAGCACGAATGAAAAAGAAGATGGGTGATGAAGATGAGCGTATTGCAAGAGAAATTGCAGAGAAAGAAGAAGAGCAAGCTAAAGAGGAGCAAGCTAAAGAAGAAAAACTCCAGGCCGATTTGAAATCCATTGCAGAACACAGAGCAAACGTGGTAAGAAAAAATCCAGGTTACTTGTATTCTTTTTGACATGGTCCACTATCACAGGGGTCTTCAAGCTTGGCAAGTTTAAGACTTGTGGACTTCAACTCCCAGCATTCCTGAGCTAACATGACTGGAGGAGGAATTCTGGGAGTTGAAGTCCACAAGTCTTAAACTTGCCAAGTTTGAAGACCCTTGCACTATTGCATAGTAACCAGCTTTTAAAATTACACTCTTCCAAGCGTATAGTGACCTGTCCTGAGCTACCTTGCATGGAGCAGGTTTAATTGGAATAATAGGATTTTCTTTCAAATAGAAGCACTGAAAGGGTTGCCCAAGGTATTATAGAATCAGGGCAACTAATTATTTTGTAGCACGTTACACAGTCATCAGTTTTCAGATTTTATTAGAGGATGCAGATAAGATTGTCTTATTTCAGATAAAAATGAAAGAAGAAAAAGAAAAAGAGGAGAGATTGGAAGGTCAAAAATTACTTATTGGACTGATGGAAGCAGACCGGATCTATCAAGAACTGGAGAAGGATAAGATACATAGAAATTATTGTGCAAACTTAAAATTGCAAGAAGCTCATGTCGCACAGATAGTAAGTATATATATTATAATACTTAGAAAGTATTTTAACTTATAAAATTTCTGTTCAGTCCTAGGGAGGTGAAAGGATACTTCTGTATCAGGGAAAGCTTTATTTCCAATTTGGGTTGTGCAAATACATTAAAGGAAACTTCCCATCCTCAGATAACATTACAGCTACAGTATAATAGACCAGGATCATGATTAGTACAATGCATTAAAAAAGACCATCTCCATATCAGAGCCAGAGATCACAGAAATATGTTTTCTTCCCCATCAAAGAATCCCAGGATTGAATTAAATCAAACAACTTGTAGAGAGAACTCTCCTTTTCATGTAATCTTTACAGCACTATAAATGTTTGCAGACTATTCATGCCTCATTTCTAAATGGAAGTAAATTTTGATAATCTCATAAAGGGATTTTGGCTGATATTAAAAATAAACAAAGCATATCAATTATTAAAACTAACAGGGCTTACAATCTTACTGGGAATCCATCAGAAGTCAAAGATGAATGACCTTGTGATTTAAATGTCAAGGCCTAAGACCCTAATACAGAAGTTTTAATTTCTCATATTTTGCATCCAAAAAGACATGAAGATTTAAGAGTTTAACTTGTATTCCATTCATTTGTGCAAGAACATATTTTAATTGCAGCCTATAAAGCTAATCTCAAAATGCTTAAAAGCAAATTTGTTTGTAATAATATTAATTTATATGTTTGATATGCAAATTTATTTTTTTTGATTATTATTTTTTTTATACTGCACTCATGTATTGGGCTTGGGTTCAAAGAAAAAAGATTTCTACAAGGATTAGCACACATATACGGTATATGCTTTCAAAAAATTTTCCCAATACAGGCTGAAAAAATAGCAAGAGGAGAAAATGAGAAGCAGGAGGAGGCTGAATACGTTAGACAGAAAGAAGTGATTGCATTATGCAGGGAGCAGGAATTCCAGAAATATGCAAAGAAAATAATTGATGAACAATCTAAGACTACTCAGAATCTCTACCCACTTCTCAAAGGACTGCATGAAGGCATTCCTACTTTCAGTGGCCCAGCTTATAATGAAGATCAACATCGTTGTGAGAAGCAGCCTATTCAGCCACCCTACATAGGCGAAACAGCTCAAGAAATGAAGCTATTAAACGAACAAAAATATGATCATACTAAAGCACGATTAGGATTTACATGGTAAAAACATTCGGATGGATAAAATAGAAATGTAACGTCATAATCCAAATAGTGAAAAGTAGAATAAAAAGCAAGTTTATAATAAAAATTGTAGCTTGATATAGCTGTCTTTGCAGAAAGCTCAGAAAACTTGATATGAAACCATGTATGTTTTCAAGCAGAATGAAAATTATGCAAGGTTTAAAAAGGAATATAATTGTAGTTAAATTCTAATTCATAATTCTAACTTAACATTTTATTCATAATTTATGGAAGAAATTACTTGATTATTTTAAAACTTTTGGTTGGAAATAAAATGTAGTTGATCCTCAGTAGCATCCTTCATTCTTCCATTGAGTCTTCCTTTGTATTACTGTGTGATTTATACCTGATTTTCTACTATAACCAATACTCAGGACAGAACAAAATTCAGTAAGTACATAAAATGCTAGTCAATCAGTCATTAAAAACCTAGCAAAAAGATATTTCTCTACAGATTTTCTTAATGACTAAATATTAACTTCCAAAGGAATACGTTCTTGCTGTCTGAGAGATTCAGTATATAGAAGTCTTCCAGCCTCTCTCATGCCACAAAGTTTGGCTTCAAAAGGTCTCTCCTGCACATAACAACTGCACCTACCGTGCTTCTCACAAAATAAGGCCGGGCCTTATTTTTTTTTTTGAGCCCAAAAACGGCTAGGGACGTCTTTTCAGGGATGAATTAATTCCCCCCCCCATGCACCAGCGCCATCTCCAACAACAGCGTCTGAGTCGCTCTGCTTTCCCCCCGTCCCTGTAACAACAGGAAAAAGATTTTGACATATTGGGAGCGCCGTGAGCTGCATTTTGGTTTAATCCTGAGCGTCTGGGTGGGCGTGAGAAGAGCCAAGCGAGCGTCTCTGCTGCTGCTACCCTTGGTGCTCCAGCCTCGGGCTCTGCAAGTTTGCAAAAGTCCCGGTGCACAGCCCGTTCCTGCATTCCTTCTCGCCAGTGCCATCTCCAACAACAGCGGCAGCAGTGGCGGGAACTGTGGAAGTGTTTTAGCCGCTTCTCAGGTGGGGGAGCCACCTCCGTAACTTCCACGGTTCCCCCTGCTGCTACTGCTGTTATTGGAGAAGGCGCTGGTGAGAGGGACAGCTGCAGCTCGGCCTGGGCACTTGGAATGCAGGAACGGGCTGCGCACCGGGACTTTTGCAAACTTGCAGAGCCCGAGGCTGAAGCACCAAGGGTAGCAGCAGCAGAGACGCTCGCTCGGCTCTTCTCAAACCTACCCAGCCACTTGGGATTAAACCAAAGCGCAGTGCGCGGCGCTTCCAGGTACCTCAAAATCTTTTTTTTTCCCCGTTAAGGGGACGGGAAAAGCAGGAGTGACTCAGACGCTGTTGTTGGAGACAGCGCTGGCGAGAGGCGCCAGCACCGGTGGGAACCATGGAAGCTATGGAGGCCTGAGAAGCAGCTGAAACGCTGCTGGACATACACGCCGATGCCGCCTGCCTGCTGACCCAGGTAAGGGACCCCCCTGTGCTCCACCATGGTGTTAGGGGCAGCTGATGGTGAGGCGTAGTTGCCCACGGGGCACTCCTAATGGCAAGTTCCCCCCCAATTTCGCATGTTTTAAACTAGGCCTAAATTTTTTGGGGGGAGGGGCTTAATTTCATTTTATGCCTAGAAAACATGCTGGGTCTTCCTATGGGGGGGCGTATTGTTGGAGAAACACAGTATTTATAACATAAATGGTCTTAAAGGCCCAAAGTCTTGATGTTTAATACCGTTACCTTAAATAGTGTAAGCAGTAGGTCATCAGTGCAGACCTTTTGATAAAACTGTAATATGATCCTAGACACTCACAGCAGTTAGGCTAATTGCAATACTTTGCAACCATTTGCCAAGGGTAGCCCCATGCAGAGTGAATTGGAGTAGTTTGGATGCGATACCTTGTCAGCTTTAGTCAACTCAGGTTGCGCATCACAGTTGCTGTCTGTAAATTTCATTTCAATGGAGCATCAAGTAGTCCCAAATGACAGAGTTTTCTTTAGTAGAAGAAATGGGCTAAAGCTCACTCCGAATCCAAGAGCACTGCTACTTTGCCTGGAACAAATTTTAGCATGTTTTCCCTCATTCAGCCCATTGAATAGGCAACCTCAATGATACAATGTTTTCTGAACCATTAAAATATTTTAAATAAAAAAGTTGAAAGCAATGTACTGGGAGAAAGCGCTGTATTTTAAAACTTGAGTAAAATTGGATGTCCACTAATATTGTACATTGTTCTTTATTTTCTGTTAGTATGACAAAATAACATGCAACAAACATAAGTTTCTAGATGTATCTTACAAGAAAACTCTCCATGAGATTTGCTAACAATCAGATTTAGAAGAAGATTTACTCTGATCTTTCAGTTGGCTTTCAGCTACTGTTTCTTCACTTTAAGAGTTCTTGGGGCATTCATTAATCTTACAATCTTCCATTTTATTTTTGGTCTTTTTTTAAAGACTAGTTGCTAGGTTGGAAAAAAGGACTACACTCAAATGTTTCAAATTTCTGCTAACCTATTCCAGTTCACCACAGCCAACACAACTCCAGAATCCTATCAGAAAAATATAAATTATCCACCTGCAAGAAAATGTCCTTCTGTTGATGAGTTGAAGACCAATTTAAGGAATGATGCTATAGTCCTATTAATGCCTACTTATAAAGCCATTTAATTCAGAGTTTATTTTTACTTATTAGACTGACAATTAACCTGCAAAAGTCTAACATTATGCGGAGTTGTAAGCAGTATGAAAACAACAAAGCAGAATTAGCATAGAAATGTCAAGCATTTTGCCTACATATAGATTTTGCTTCATGAGCAAGTATCTAAAGCACATCTCTCCTTCAACAATATCAACTATGGTGATAAATGAGTATAAAAACAGCTTTAAGATTCTCAAAATACTTTTAATATACAAGTTACATGTTCCATATGAAGCATTCACATTTTCACATCTTTCCCAGATGAGAATTACAAACTATAAAACTGTCCAAAAGCATGATTTTCTACTCTGCAGGCAAAACCAACAGAGTTATGTTATCCAGAAAAAGAACCTTTCAACAAATTGATCATACACCCCTGTAGACTGCCACTTGGTACAGTGTTTACTAAATACAAACTCATCATGGTTCAGTTACTCACAGTTAAAAAATACATTTAAGTGAACACACTAAAATTAACATACATTTTGTCTTTGCAATTTTACAGAAGTATATGCAAAAGAGGCTATATGTAATTAAAAATAATCAAAATTTCTATAAACATGCACTGCATGTTGCAAAATCTATAACCGACTTTTTAATCAGTTATTGCAATCATATTAAAGTTTTCCCCCAGTGTTCTGTATTTTTAGAACTCTGACTGCAAACCTTTATTATCCCTTTGAGATATAGAGACACAAATGGTGAATCTAAAATTCCCACACTGCAGACACTAAATCCAATGGGCACGTCTTGCTACTGTGTCCTATAAAGAAATAACTTGGAGAAGGCAAGCAAGTTCCTTGTATAATAAATTGCCTGCTTTTCCAACTAATATTTGTATGAATTATTTGAAACCCTATCTGCTTCTGCTGAAAGCAGGGTTTTTTAATGACATACAACTAAAATGCTTGTTACTGGCTTTCTTAATTTTAAAGTTTGCTATGTAAACAAACTTATTGTCAGTTTTATATTAGCCTTTTGCCTGTGCATCTTCATTTGCTTATACAACTGAAGATTATGTATTTGTTCCATCAGTAATCCGTATTGTTAAGAGTTTTTATAAAAAGATTTTATCTAAATTAAAAATATAAAGAAAAAAATATAGTAAACATGAAAAAAGAATGTAATCTATGTTGAATGCCTTCACAAAACTACATTTGGACTTTTCTAGAACAAGATGAAAGCTTTTTTCTTTTAAGCTCTCAATAAGGAATGTTGAAGACTAAGCTCTAGTAGTTTGAGAAAGAAGACATCTGCAATGGAAATGGGTCATGTGGCTTAGGCAAGCTGTTGAACGAGCTACAAGTAACCTCTTTATTCTTCCTGGTTCCTGTGCAATTCCAGCATATGGGAAAACAGGAAACAGATTCACCCAGAAGCAGAACTCATCCCATTTGAAGAGAGCATCTGCTTGAGCATACATAGACATATTCAAAATGTAAAGCCTGATCAGTTTGGAAGGTTTCAGTCAAATTACTCAATCCCTTTTTTACCAATACGCAGACATCCTGACTATTTTCATCAAGCCTGTAATTTAAATGGGTCATACAGTACATTCCATCTCAGAGAGGAAAAAATGAATTTCACTGTATCTTTGGGAAACAACTGAGAGCTCCAGACAGGGAAACTCCGAATAGACAGGCGGAGATTTAAAAGGCCTTCCACAACTGTTTTACAAATGGGCGTGCAGAAACAGCGCAGTGGTAGAATTTTCCTCAGGCTTTATACTTCCAAGGATGAAAAAGCAGGGCTTTTGCCTAAACTCTCTGTGGGCTGCATGCTTAAATTGGGGTCTGATACTTTCCCATATTTATCTAATTGCAGAAAAGATGGGAAACATTTTTACCATATAAAACTAAATAAGCATGACAGAGGCTGGTTTTTCAAGGTCAGGAATTCTGCATTTGGAGACCAACTTTTTGACAGAAGCCCTAGAGAGGTGTATTAAATGAAGAGTCAGAATGGGTGAATATGAATCATAGTTGGTCTTTCATATCTTATCTGTATGAAAATCAACCAAATCCCAAGAATACTGACAATATAGCAGGCTACAGAAATCTGACACCTCTAAGATCATTGCCAAAAACACAAGAGTAGAAGTTATGTTAGTTATCAAGGTGAAAAATGGAAACAAATCTGCAGCAACCCTAGTACCTCAACTCTGGTATAGACACTTAAGCTGTTGCTACCAGTGAGACTTTGTTAACCCATTAAGTATCTTGATCTCTGGACTGACCTATATATATATAGCAACACCAAACTGGCTTTGGGAAATAGGGTTTATTTTTCTTTTTATGCTTTGCTATCTGAAAAGCGAAGTAACCCAACTTTCTTCTTGAAACTTCAAACTTTTCCAAACTTAGATAAAAGGCAATTGAGAAAATATTTGTTGATAACTGATGACAGGACTTTGTGGTACATAAGGATTTCACTTAATAACAACGTAACTTTAAAATACAGTGGATGTATTACTCCTCACATATATGAATAATATAATCGAGGAAAGATTCTGTAAGATGACTTGGGATTTTTTGCACAAAGAAATAGCATCAAATTACTCTGAGCCTGAACTTGTGAATTGCTGCTGCAATGAAACAGCTCAATGTATATAATTAGGCTGCAGGACCTCAGCATCAGTTCCAGAACATCTGCCATCTATTTTGTGGGAAGGGGGGCTAAAATGGTACAACCAAAACACTTAGCTAGGGTGAAATTGATGAACACAAACACACATAGTCAAAGATACTGTAATTAGAGTTAGTAAAGCTGTTCCAGATCCCTACATTATCATAAAAACAATCTCAGGACTTTCCTATTGCATGGCAGAATTGTATGAGATGAGAAATTTCCTCAGTTCACATTTTAATGCACACCAGCATTAAGATTTCCTGAAGCATTTTGTGGGGAAAAAATGTAGCTACTTCTGTATCTGTATTTCACTGAATTCTGCAATGCAGTTCTACAATCAAATCAGTATACAAAAATGCATACACATTTGTGAAAATGCCAAAAATGCACATTAGGTAAAATTGTTTGCAAAAATATTTATACTAGGCAAAATTACTACAAAAATACATATATAATCAGGACAACAGTGTACATTTTCACGTACACTTTAAAAATGTGCAAATCGATATAGAAATGGGATAAAAGACTCTTAAACCTCAAAGACTTAGCAAATATGTCCTTTCTTCAGTTGCATGCTATTTGTTGTGTTTGGGCCTGGATCATCACTCGTATAAAGCACTATAGTACATACAGGTGAATGTTGGGGTCTTGATGTAATGCATTAAACATTGATTATACAGAATATTTTTTGAAGGAAATGGGTGGATTATAGTTATGGACATTGCACACAGCAAAAAAATCCCATCAAATTTAAAGAAAGACGATCCGTCTTGCAATAATGCCATTAGGCTGACACAATCCAAATTTCGAATCAGTCATTATACTTAACAATGACTCATCGTTAAATTGTAAATTATGGCCTTTCAAATACAAGACAGAAATACATATATAAAACCAGACTAAATTTTATTCTATCATATGGGCACCTTCATGAAGTTTTACACAAATTTGACTATTAATTTAAAATAAAGTTGAAGACCCAGAGAATGTTATCTGAAACTGTCATGCATATGACGAGTTTCTACAATATAAAAGCCAAGTGTTCATCTTGCTATTTTTATTACAGATCTGTTGCTTCTGAAACTGGCAACACTCTTCCCCTTAAGTAGAGCTCAATTTCTAATGACCAATAACCACATAATAATTTTTAGGCAGCAATATGGAAGTGTCTGCCACTGTATTCTTCCACAAGATTTTGGCGTCAAATCAAACCTACAAACCTTGTTTAATTTTTTAAAAATATTTTTTAAAATTACCCTTAATAACATGTTAATTATATCATTTTGATCTTCGTTATGAAGGAATTTCAGTTGTGGAACAACCACTTCAAACTAATTGGTTTTTCATGAAAATTAGCAACTTTAATTTTGTACCTCATCACAGAAAACAAATTAACCACGCACTAACACTTTAAACCTAAATATTTTGGTTTCTACAAGAATATGGTAAATATAACAGTATTTTCCTCTTAAAGATTATTGAAACGATTAGGAACATTTTTACTCTACGGAGATTATCATTATGTATCTGATAGGATATTTATACACTTAAGACGAATAATCTGATTGATTACAAGACATTTAAGCTCAAAAGAAATTTCTACGATTGTCTCTTGTCCACTTCTTTATTGGGTATGTAAACTAATTCTTTCAACTTTTGTAATAAGAAACTTCAACTGAAACAGTAAAATATCTAGTCTTATTGCAATAGTTTGGATAGCAACTGCCTGTATACTAAAGTAAAACTCAAGTTTTAAACCAGGTTATCACCTTAATTTAAATATTCAGTCTTAAAATACCATGGAAATTATTTTCCAGGTTTGCATTATCTAACTGTGCTTGATGATATTAATATAGGCTATGATTAACGCTGTACTATATATTCTGCAATTTGTAAATATGACCCTGTAAGAGGAGACCTGTGCAAGATCCGAGTGATGACAGAAGATCAGAAGATACCTGTAAAAAATTTGCAGAATCCATTTTTTCCATTAGGAAGGGGAAAAAAAACTATTCCTACTTCTGACCAAGAAAGATACAGATGTATTGTGTAGTAAATAAATACTACTATTCAATAGCACAAGCACGCACTGCTGTTATATTTGGTTAAAACAAAGAGGTGAACAGTATTTGAATCTATAGCAGGAAAGGTGCTTTCAATCCAGCATGAATGTGATACAGATATAGCAAGCACCCCATGCTAGATCAGAACCACATTTCCTACAATGGATCTGAATACTGGTCCCAAATGAGAACAGTCCTAAGTTTAGGCCCAGACAATTTCATGGCTGCCCTCCTGAAAAGATCACAGGGAAAACGTCTTGACCACTTAGTTATTAGGGTCACAGTATCACAAAAGGATTTTTTTTGTCCATATACACATATAAAAATTAACAAATTCAATTATCTTATTATACTTTCCTAAAACTTATATTCACGTACATCTGAACTAACACAGAACTTGTTCTAATTTTTCTTCTCATCACTAAATAAATCTGCAAGGTCAGGGAACAAACTGAAATCTGCAGCACTGGTATGGGAATGCAGCACATTTATTATAAACAAAGAAAAGGCATACAGTGTTTTATTCCCGTAAAAGTCTAAGTTTTTCTTCTTTATTCTTTGTGGCACTTTTTCTTATCTGTTGGGAAGCTTTAGAAAGCAAAATTAGCATATACACTACCTTACTTATTTCTCACCCAACAACAGAAATGTAAGCTACATTATACATATTTTAAATTTATATTAGGGTGTCCTGGGATGCACTCAATGGTTCCTTTTTCCTATCAAAAAGGGCTTCCACTCAAGCAACTGGAGGTGGGAGTAAAGGTTCAATTTTTGTCAATTCTCTTAAGCAGCACAATTTTCTATGTGATACCATAAAATGTTGTTCCAGAAAGCCCTTGTATCTGCAATAGCAGTTTTCCAAAGGGAATTTATATTGATAGAAAAATGTGGTACTTTTACAATAGCTAACACTCAGGAAGGATTACAAAATTATGAAACAGATTTCTTCCTTATAAATTCAGTGAAGCCAGATTTTATTTCTTTCTGGAAGAACTTTTCTCCTTCAAACAAGCCAGACGCACATAAAATGCATTCTCACAGTTATAGAAAAGCATGACTTTTCTATAAATTCATTATCAGGACCATATAAAATCAATTATTTCTTAAATAATTGCTTTATATAAAGTATTTCATGTAGAATAACTGTTCCAAAGATCAAAGTGATTAACCTTTTCCTGAAAGGGACAACAATGAAATATAACAGCAATGTAACAATCCGAGTAACATATTCAAAATGGAGAACATTCATTCTCCTTCACTTGAATGTTCTGTTTTTATATATGCTGGTTTTGTTTATTAATTATAGTTCTGTAGAAATGTTAATATAATTTAATATTAACATGTTATCTAAGATGTAAAAAGAATTTGATTCAAAGATATTTCTAATTCCAGAGCAATCAACCGATTTGCAGTGTGCTTCTAAATTAAAATTAAATTAAACATACAATATGCTTCCATCAGGTAACATAGAAATAGGATACATAAACTATGAAATATTAAAACACAGCACACCGTATTACACATAAAACTTGTTTTTCCATTTCAAGTTTATTAAAACTTTAGCGGTACAAATGATCCAGATTGTGGATTATCAAAAAAACCAAACTGAAGTCCACATAAAAAAAAATGTTCCCCAACATGTCTCTAGAACCTAGAAGCAGAGTGGAAACAATAAGTTCATAAACTCATCCATGCCTATCTTCATCAGTCCCAGCACTTGATTCATGATCAGATTTTTTATCTTTGCCATGGGCACGATCTCTCTCCTGGTATTTTGATTTTTGGTTGACCTCTTTTTCTCTTGAAGAACGAGATCTGTCCCTTTCCTTTTCTTTACTCCTCCGTGAGTATGATCTTTTCAATTCTCTGTCCTTGCTGCTTCTTCTTTTCTTTGAGTCAGGACTTCTATCTTGATTTCTACTGGATTTTTTGCTTTTATTCGTCTCAGAGCTACTGCTGTCACGGCTTTTTGAGCGCACCTTTTTTCCAGTATCTTCCTTTCTCCGTGAACTCTTGTACTCTTGATCCCGATGCCTGTCTTTACTTCGACTTTCTTCCCTCTCAGAGCTACGGGATTCCTTCCGCCTTTTATGGTCTTTCTCTCTGGACCTCTCTGGTGTGCCTCTTCTCTCTCTACTTCTTGACCTTCCTTTTCTTTTCACTTCTTTATCTCTGTGTTTGGAATAGTCTTTACTTCTGCTGCGGTCTCTTTCTTTACTTCTGGACCTGGCTCGCCTGCCCCTGTCCACACTTCTGCTTCTCTCTCTGGCCTTATTATTGGAACTATGCTTGTTTTTAGACTGCTCGCGTTCCCTGCTTTTGGAGTGTTCGTGTTTGCCCCTCTCTTTACTTTTGGTACGATTCTGACTAGTACTTCTAGATCTTCCCCTTTTATTCTTCTCCCTGCTTTTGCTCCGTTCTCTGCCATGAAAATCATTATATTTTTCTTTGTCTTTTTCTCTGCTTCTCGATCGCATTTTTTTATCTTCATGTTTGCTGTATTTTGAGTCTCTTTCTTTGCTTTTTGATATCTCTTTGCTTTTGCTCTGGCTTTTGGATCTAGCCTTTTTTTTGGCTTTACTTTTGTTATGTCTGTCCTTATCTTCCTTCTCAGAATTCCTCTTTGTCCCTCTGTCTTTACTGTCAGATTTGGGATCTTTGGGCTGTGTTTCTTTTTCTCCTCTTCTATCTAGACTTTCAGAACCCTCTCTGTAGTCAGATATTTTTCTTTCTTTTCCTCTCCCTGGGCTTTTTTGATTTGCAGCATCCTTCTTGTTTTCATTAATTTCACTCCTTCAAGACAAACAAGCAAGCAAACAAACAAACTTAAACATAAAACGAATGAAATAATCCCATATCGTTATCTGAATTTACATTATAAACTGCATGCAAGTGCAAGTACATTTAACATATGATAGAAAGAAGTACCCCTAAATCAAAAACACAACATACTGTTCCAGAACTCTGCTGTAGGAGTCAAATGTGACATAACAGAGTGAGAAGGCCTCTAAAAAAATTTGTGGAAGAATTTCCCACAAGCGAAGAAAGAAAGCACACGTACTTGTTTCTTTCGACTCCTCTCTGTACTTGTTTTAATTGGAATTTAAGCAGATTATTAGCTTTTTTTCTTTTTCTTCTAACAAGATACGACATGAGCAAAATAGGAAATGGAAAAATAAACCACTATTTACAGGAATTTCACTGCTGCGCTGACTACTGAGTTACTTATAAAGTGAGATAAAAATCTAATAAATAAATAGTACAGAAATGGCTAGTGAATCTTACTTGTCTCCTTTTATCCACCTTTCTCCACTTGATACTCTCATTCTTTGGGCTCTCTGCATTTCCTGTCTCCAGTGTGGAGGAGTCTCACTGCGTCTAAAGCGATCCCTCGACCTGGATCTTGAAGGTGTCCGGTACCGCTTTGAATACAGGAGGAAAAATTAGCTAAGACAAGAAGATGTGGATCCTAATTTGTAGAGCAACTGTCATACATTTGATTGTAAATTACATATTTAAAAACATAATAAAACCTCCATCTAATAGATCATTTGGGGATAAGAATTGTTTCAATGCTCACTGAAAACAACACAGCAATTTAACAATAAAAATATAAAAAGAAAAAATGCACTGTCCAGAATACAAAAATGTATTTAAAATAATGGGAAATACAAAATGTAAACACCCATACTAAATACTTTTGTACAAATGGAGCTAATCTATTGCTAAACTTTATTTATATAACTAAGTAGAAATCAAATAGTGTAAGCAGTTTTTAATTAACAAAATTCTTAACTTTTACTGCTGTATTAATTTTTCAAAGTGATTTCTCACTTTTAAATATGTCTTTCAGTTTTCAAGTGTATTGCTATAATAACTTTCGCATCTAACAACCAAAGGAATTAATTTCTTGTGTATTACTGCATACTGAATTCTGATATGCAGAATCTATCAAATCTATGTTATTTAATAAATTATATTATCTTCTTTTTGAAGTAATATTGTTTTTATAATTCTCATTTGAAAGAAGCCAATTAATAAGTTTACTGTTTAATTTTAAAATTATTTTTACTAGAGCTATGCTATACTTTGACCTCAGTTCTAAATGTTTGATCCTTGAAACAGAAATAAAACTTTAAAAATTGGGTTCCTTGGGAGTAAGGATTATGGGAGAGTCAGGAATTTTTCCTTAGCAAATCTTTGTTCCACAAAGCTCGTGAACACTGTTGAGTTTTGTGGAAGTCTTCTAATGGCACTACACAACAGCCTTGGCAGAAGGCAGTCCATTACTGGAGAAAAGAACAGTTTAGCAACAAAACATGTGCATACTTGATTTTTAAAGGAACCCTCATGGAGAGACTATTAAAACATGCACCCCAATTTAAAGTCAATATTTTGACACAATCTTAGCTTGTTGTACAAATCACTATATGCTAGCCAACCCGCAAACACATATAGGCAGTCCTCAACTTATCGCCACAACTGAGTCCAAAATTTATGTTGCTAAATGAGACATTTGTCCCTTTTTACGACTTTTCTTGGAAAAGCTGTGAATCAAGTGAATCATTACAGATGTTAAGTTAGTAACGATTTCGTTAAGTGAATCTGGCTTCCCCACTGATTTTGCTTGTCAGAAAGTAGCAAAAGGAGACAATGCACAGCACTCCAGGATACTTCAACCGTCATAAATTTGTGTCAATTGCCAAAAATCTGAATTTCGATCACATGACCTTGGGGTGCTGCAACGTGCAATTGTCATAAATATGAAAAGCAGTCATAACTCACTTTTTTCAGTGCCACTGTAACTTTGCACCATCACTAAATGAATTGTTGTAAGTCAAGGATTACCTGTATTGCTTTCAGTATGGCTTGATATCCAAACTTAGCATGAGATATAAATGCAAAATGCTGGTTTTGTTTGCTAAGTCTAATTTGCTAACTCTAATAAGCCTTGGTCTAATTAGATAGACAGACAGACATGTATATATCACATAACTAAATCATGGTTTATTAAAATCCAAAGATCAAAGAAATCAAACTGTAAAAAAACACATACCCTTGGTCCCCTTCCTTTTATTTTTCGACCAGATCTTGTCACCAAGAGCCTTCTCTGATATGATGTTTGACAATTTGACGGATTACTAGAAATCAAGAAAAGAAAAAAATCACTGCTATTTAACTATGATTTATCAGTTTCTTCTACAATCATGGACTTCTAAAGTTCACAACTTGCTAAACATTTTCTTCATAAAAAAGAATTCAAAATATTCAGTGGTGAGATGACAGTAATAGTAGTAATAATAGTAAATTCTAAGAGCCTTAGTCCAGCAATACCAAACTAAAATGCAATCAACAAAGAAAATATAGATAACAGTAAAACAAGGCACTTTTCTTACATTACATAAAGATGGCTACAGAACATCATGCATATGCAAAATTAACTGAAAATAGTTAATAAATATTTAAATACTAAAAATATTGTTTGTTCCTCCCTTGTAGAATGTTTATCAACTTATGAAGAAATAAATCCTACTGAAAGCAATGTGCTAACTCTTAAGTAATGATCCTAAAATCTGCGTTAGTAATTATTTTAATTAATTAATTTAAAAACCATTTTAGCAGTTTTATGTTGTTTTAATGTGTATTTTTAATGTGGTTTGGGGAAATTATTGTTTCATTTTTAAACTATACAATATTTGTTCTGACAAAAGTAGCTCAAAGATTTCCAAAAGAAATGAAAGTCTGATCACCTGATTATTTTGAATCATTGTCTATATGTAGGAATACAAATTAACATGTAGTTTACACAGATCATAACTCTGGGGTTGCTACGTCAGTCTCAAACGCACATTAAACTTTACTTTCCCCAATGGTTAAGTTAAACCCAGTTAACATACTGTTTTCTATCAACCACAGTTAAGATAGAGTTTTAGCTAAAGAGAGCTGATTTTTAGTATGAAGTAAAAAAACTGCATCTCACTGCAAACTCCATAAGGAGCAAATATTTTTATATAACTTATTTTTTAATTGGGTGTGTTGATATTCTGGGAGATTAGTATATGTAAAATCTAAATGAATTGCTGGTTTTCCATATAGAGTTATATTGCTCTATTCTGTTTGATCTGGCTTGATATTTTGGTAATTGCATTGCTTTTGGTGGTGTGGGCAAATACAATATTGTGTATTGCTATGGCATTTCTTTCTCCTGTGAGTCAAAGGTCATTTGTCCCATTCTTCATTAAGAACAACTACCCCAGTTGCACCCAGATTTGGTGGGGGTCTGTTAATATGAAATGGTTTATCAGTCTACCATATACTTTCAGTGACAACTGCCAGGCTAACCCTAACAAAATTGCTCAATTGAACAGCCTGTGGGCTTGGCTGTCTACAACTCATCTTTCCAGAATTAAGAATCAGAATATTGCAGTATATATCAGAATATAACAACTGTGCTAGGTAATAAGAATTACTTTTCTGCTTTTGTTAACCCTGATTTATGCTAAGCATACTAAGGGAATACAGCCACTTTAATAAATAAGGGAGGAAAAGCAAAGGACAACTTTATCTAGTTGTTAGGTGCACAAGTGTTGATCTGCTACTATTGTGACAGGAAGAAACGATGAGAGATATTCTATACCAAGTAACTGGATGCTGTTACCCTTAGTATTGGCATTCATTGTTATAAATTGGTAGATTAGTTCAGAATGGTTTCCATAACCATTTATCTACCTGATAATGTCATTATTTTGCCACTATATTATTCTATTTTATACTATACAGTTTCCACTAGTTTGTGATCTTAATGTTTACACATACAGGTGAAACTTGAAAAATTAGAATACCGTGCAAAAGTTCATTTATTTCAGTAATGCAACTTAAAAGGTGAAACTAATATATAAGACTTATTAAATGCAAACCAAGATAGTTCAAGCCGTGATTTGTCATAATTGTGATGATGAAGGCTTACAGCTCATGAAAACCCCAAATTCACAATCTCAGAAAATTAGAATATTACATGCAATCAATAAAACAAGGATTGTACATAGAACAATATCGGACCTCTGAAAAATATAAGCATGCATATGTACTCAGTACTCGGTTTGGGCCCCTTTTGCAGCAATTACTGCCTCAATGCGGCGTGGCATGGAAGCTATCAGCCTGTGGCACTGCTGAGGTGTTATGGAAGACCAGGATGCTTCAATAGCGGCCTTCAGCTCTTCTGCATTGTACGGTCTCATGTCTCTCATCTATCTCTTGGCAATGAGGTCAGGTGAGTTTACTGGCCAATCAAGCACAGTAATCCCTGGTCATTGAACCAGGTTTTGGTGCTTTTGGCAGAGTGGGCAGGTGCCAAGTCCTGCTGGAAAATGAAGTCAATATCCCCATAAAGCTCGTCTGCAGGAGGAAGCATGAAGTGCTCCAAAATCTCCCGATAGATGGCTGCATTGACCCTAGACTTAATGAAGCACAGTGGACCAACACCAGCAGATGACATGGCTCCACAAATCAACACAGACTGTGGAAACTTCACACTGGACTTCAAGCATCTTGCAGTGTGTGCCTCTCCATTCTTCCTCCAGACTCCGGGTCCTTGGTTTCCAAATGAGATGCAAGAGTTGCTCTCATCAGAAGAGAGGACTTTGGACCACTGAGCAACAAGCCAGTTGTTTTTCTGTAGCCCAAGTTAGACGGTTCTGATGTTGTTTGTTGTTCAGGAGCGGCTCAACAAGAGGAATACAACATTTGAAGCCCATGTCCAGGATCCGTCTATGTGGTGGCTCTTGATGCACTGACTCCAGCCTCAGTCCACTCCTTGTGAAAGTCTCCCAACACTTTTGGATGGCCTTTTCCTGACAATCCTCTCCAGGCTGAGGTCATCCCTGCTGCTTGTGCACCTTTTTCTTCCACTTTTCCCTTCCACATAACTTTCTATTAATGTGCTTTGATACAGCACTTTGGGAACATCCAACTTCTTTTGCAATTACCTTTTTGTCTTTCTCATGATTGTGCTTCCTACTGAACCAGACTGAGAGACCATTTAAAGGCTCAGGAACCCTTTGCAGGTGTTATGCTTAACTAGCTAATTAGAGTGGGACACTTTGAGCCTAGAATATTGAACCTGTTCACAATATTCTAATTTTCTGAGATTGTGGATTTGGGGTTTTCATGAGCTGTAAGCCATCATCATCACAATTATGACAAATCACGGCTTGAACTATCTTGCTTTGCATGTAATGAGTCTATCTCATATATTAGGTTCACCTTTTAAGTTGCATTACTGAAATAAATGAAGTTTTGCAGAATATTCTAATTTTTCGAGTTTCACCTGTAGATCTTAGTATTTTAACATCATACTATTGTGTTGATAAATAATTTTTAAAAGTCTTACCTTTCCCTTTCTCTTTCTCTGTTCTTTGTTTCTTTTTCTTTTTCATCTACTTTGGGAGGACTTTTCCTCATCAAAAATCTGTTTTCTGGAACAGGAGGAATTTCTTCTGGACGGACTGTAGAAAGTGGTTGTTGCAATTCAGGATTTTCTGTTTCAGTTTCACTAGCTGAACTTAAATTTATAAAACAAAAGAAGATTTTTATCTGTACTTTTAGAATAATGTGTTAAGTTTTCAGGTGCCAAACATATTTCAAATTTACTATATTTTAGAAATTTCTGTTGGAAAGCGGCAAAATGTTTAATATTGTAATTTGAATTGTGCTGGTTCTTCTTATGCCTTGCTGGTTTTAATGACAGGTTGAATATGGGGACATGCTTTTTTTGGTCTTTTTATTAACATGGCAATTTTTAAAAATACTCCTATTGTAAATTACTGAACAAATATAAATCAACAGATTTAATCATGCCTAGGGATAGTTTCTGAGCTGCTTAAATGGAAATGGATCCACACTACAGAAAGTCGCCAGGTTGCGACCCCCCAGCTTACAAACAACAAAGTTACAAACAAGCTATTTGCAGTACTCAAAATGGCAGACAGCCAACCAGCAATGAGATCCAACTTAAAATGGCAGGTGGCACTTCTCCCTGCTCACTGAAAAACCGCTGAAGCCTTGCAATATCTCCATGAGCATTTGTTTTTTATATATTGCACAGCCTGTTTTCACTTGTTCCTGAAAGCACTGCACAGCTCAAGAATGTTGTCTGTCATTTTGAGTCATGTCGCACTCCAGCTTTTCTGACTATTTGACTGGCAACAAGATCCAACTCAAATGGCAGACATTACTTTACCCCCATGAACTGAAGCAGCGCTGAAACAGCGCAATGCCTATATAAGCATCACAAAGTAATGCATGGATTTTTAATATACAGGTAGTCCTTGGCTTACAACCACAATTGAGCCCAACATTTCTGTTGTTAAGACAGACACTTGTTAAGTGAACTTTGCCACATTTACAACCTTTCTTGCAACAATTGTTAAGTGAATCTGGCTTCCTCATTAACTTGGCTTGTCAGAAGATCTCAAATTACATGTCCTTGGAACATAGCAACAGTCATAAATATGAACCAGTTGCCAAGCATCTGAATTTTGATCATATGATCATAGGGGTGCTGGAAAGGTCATAACTGAAAAATGATTTATGTCACTTTTTTCAGTGCAGTTGTAACCTGGAACATCAATAAACGAAGTGTTATAAGTCAAGGACTGTTTTCAGCAGTTCCTAAAAATATTGCATGGATTCAATAGTTCCTCAGCTTGTATAAGAATGGCATTTGCCATTTTTAATCGCACTTGGCTTCCATTTTTCTCTTTATTACACAGTAAGACAAAACATGTGACTAAAGAGCTTGTTCCAGTTTACATACAAATGGACTTAAAGGTAATTTAGGATGGGAATTTGTTCTTATGTTGGGGACTTGCTGTCTTATAAAACCACTCGGTTGACTTCCTAGCAACTGAAGCATTGTTCTCCAAGTATCTCAGATTTCATCCTAAAATGTATTTAAAATCATTATGACTTTAGATACATAAGCAATGTTTAAAAAAAAAACATAATTTCAGAAACAAGCTAACTGAAATTGACAATGAAAAATGTATCTTTAATTCCTTCAAATTATTCTGTGTTACATTTGTTGCAATAATAGTGTAGGAAGAAAAATGTTTTAACGCTTTCATAGAAACCTTCCTGTATGTACCTCTTTTTGCTTTTTTTCCTCTTTTTCTTTTCTTTCTTATGTTTCTTAGAGGTTTTTTTGTGTTTCTTTTTCTTTTTCTTTGTTTTTTCTTCAGCAGCACTGTCAGATTCAGTTGACGAATCAGAAGACGTTTTTGAATCACTTGAACTTTCTGAATCACTAGATGAAGATGATGACTTGCGTCTTTTCTTCTCTTCCTTCTTGGCTTTAATGAAACCAACAGAAAAGCGTTTACTGCCTAAGCGAAAAAAATTATTCTTTTCCTATCTTCTCCAGTTTTTCCTTTAATTTCCGAATATTAAAGCAAATAAATAAAAGTTATTTCCCAAGCATAATTTTTCATATATTAAGATGCTAAATATTATTAAGAAATTCATTTTAACTATAATCACAGTTACAACTGTATCACCTTCGAGCAGTAATATATTGTTATACCCCAGAGTCTAAATTCTTAATAAACAATTTTAACAATGGTGCTCTCTGGAGTTTAAAGCATTAAAATAAGCCAAATAATTAATTTCTACAAAAGGTGATTGGAAAACAAAATATTAAAGCTGACTGTTTTTCTTTTCAGCATTTACAATCTGAAACTGAAATAGCAGACTATTATTATTTTTTTGAAAAAGTTTTTTTTATTTTTTAAGACAAACATATACAAACATACATAAAAACATCTTCCATTTTATGTACATACAGTGTGTCAGTTGGTTGCGAATCTTTTGTGCTATCCTTTCATAGTCGTTACTTACAGTTTATATAAATTTCACGTCAAACTAACATATGCTTATATATTTATCAGGTATTAATCATCCATGGCTAAACTATTTTTTCCATCATTTTATACAAGATATCCCAAATTTTATTTTAAAATTTCTATTGTACTTTCATCCAATGGTTACATATGTCTACATTATATTTTATATCGATCTATTAAACATCTATAACAAAATTATCTATTCTGTTGCATTACATCTTTTTGTCCAACCATTGATAAAACAAATCCCATATCATATAAAATAGTTTATCTTCTTGTTCTCTAATTTCAAATGTTAATTTACTCATTTCAGCACAGTCCATAATTTTCTTAATAACTTCCTCCTGCATAGGTATTTTATCATTTTTCCAATTCTTAAGCAAATACAATTCTAGCCACTGTTAAAAAATTTACAATCAAATATTTCAGCTCTTTGTTGTATATTTCTGGTATAATTCCCAATAAAAAGATCTCTGGTTTAAAGTCTATATGTTGTTTTATCATTTTTTCCAATCATGTGTGGATTTTAGTCCAATATTTTTGTGTCCGAGCATGTCTACCACATACAGTAATACGAACTAGGTATCTGATGACTTTTCCAACATTTATCCGATTTATTCTTAAACATTCTTGCAAGTCTCGTCAGGGATAGATGCCATCTGTAAAACATCTCATACAAATTTTCTTTATATGCAGTTGACATTGTCATTTTATAATTTTGAGACCACAATTTTTGCCATTTTTCTAAATCAATCACATATCCAAAATTTATCCAAGCAATCACCGTTTCTTTAACTTGTTCCTCCTCCAATTTAAATTCTAATAAATGTCCATAAAGCTTTTTAATTACCTTTTCATCAATACCCATCAAAATTTTGTCTAAGTCAGTCATCTTATCTTAAATACCTTCTGCTTTAAAATCTTTATCAAATCTAGATTGTATTTGCAAATATGAAATCCAATTCATTTTTACACCTTGTTCTTCCAACTCTTGCATAGATTTAAGTTCATCCTTTTCATTCCATATCTCACCATATCTGTTTGTTCCTTTTTATATATTATTGGATAAAAAAAAGCCTCAATGGTAAATATCCATAATGGAAGTTTTAAGTAATATTGTCTTTTATCTTCTCCCAATTCAAAAACAGTGCCTCTTGAATGTGTCTTCTAAAATACACGTGTTTTAGTTCCCTTGTACCAGAGGAAAGCATGCCATCCCAACAGTAAGTCATGCCCTTCTAAGTCAATAGTCTACTGTTCCTTAATGTTATCCATTCCTTTACCTACATCAAGCTTGTCGACTGGTAATATAACTCCCAACTGGGCAAGGCAAACCCTCCTCTTATTCTTGCACCTTGTAACAGTTTTAGTTTTATTCTTGCTTTTTTACCCTGCCAAATATATACACTGCTCAAAAAAATAAAGGGAACACTTAAACAGCACAATGTAACTCCAAGTCAATCACACTTCTGTGAAATCAAACTGTCCACTTAGGTAGCAACATTGATTGACAATCAATTTCACATGCTGTTGTGCTAATGGAATAGACAACAGGTGGGAAGCATAGGCAGGTAGCAAGACATCCCCAATAAAGGAGTGGTTCTGCAGGTGGTGACCACAGACCACTTCTCAGATCCTATGCTTTCTGGCTGATGGTTTGGTCACTTTTGAATGCTGGCAGTGCTTTCACTCTAGTAGTAGCATGAGACAGAGTCTACAACCCACACAAGTGGCTCAGGTAGTGCAGCTAATCCAGGATGGCACTTCCATGTGAGCTGTGGAAAGGTTTGCTGTGTCTGTCAGCGTAATGTCCAGAGCATGGAGGCACTACCAGGAGACAGGCCAGTACATCAGGAAACGTGGAGGCTGCAGGAGGGCAACAACCCAGCATCAGGACTGCTACCTCCACCTTTGTGCAAGAAGGGACAAGAGGAGCACTGCCAGAGCCCTGCAAAATGACCTTCAGCGGGCCACAAATGTGCACGTGGCTGCTCAAATGGTCAGAAACAGACTCCATGAGGGTGGTATGTGGGCCCAACGTCCACAGGTGGGGGTTGTGCTTACAGCGCAACACCATGCAGGACATTGGCATTTGCCAGAGAACACCAAGATTGGCACATTCGCCACTGGCTCCCTGTGCTCTTCACAGATGAAAGCAGCTTCACACTGAGCACATGTGACAGGGTCTGGAGACGCCGTGGAGAACGTTCTGCTGTCTGCAACATCCTCCAGCATGACTGGTTTGGCAGTGGGTCAGTAATGGTGTGGGGTGGCATTCTTTAGGGGGCCACACAGCCCTCCATGTGCTCGCCAGAGATAGCTTGACTGCCATTAGGTACCGAGATGAGATTCTCAGACCCCTTGTGAGACCATATGCTGGTGCGGTTAGCCCTGGGGTCCTAATGCATGACAATGCTAGACCTCATGTGGCTGGAGTGTGTCAGCAGTTCCTGCAAGATGAAGGCACTGATGCTATGGACTGACCTGCCTGTTACCTAGACCTGAATCCATCTGAGCACATCTGGGACATAATATCTCTCTCCATCCACGAATGCCACATTGTATCACAGACTGTCCAGGAGTTGGGGGATGCTTTAGTCCAGGTGTGGGAGGAGATTCCCTCAGGAGACCATCTGCCACCTCATCAGAAGCATGTCTTGGCATTGTAGGGAGGTCATACAGGAATGTGGAGGCCACACACACTACTGAGCCTCATCTTGACTTGTTTTAAGGACATTACATCAAAGTTGGATCAGCCTGTAGTGTTTTTTTCCACTTTAATTTTGAGTGTAACTCCAAATCCAGACCTCCATGGGTTGCTAAATTTGATTTCCATTGATAATTTTTGTGTGATTTTGTTGTCAGCACATTCAACTACGTAACAAACAAAGTATTTAATAACATTTCACTCATTCAGATTTAGGATGTCTTATTTTTGTGTTCCCTTTATTTTTTTGAGCAGTGTATTTCAGCACAATTCTATTTAAGTCTCCAAAAAACTTTTTCCCTGGTCGGATTGGAATTGTCTAGAATAGATATAACATTCTAGGCAATGCATTTATCTTCATTGTAGATATTCTCCCAATCAATGATAGTTGTAGTTTTTTCCATTTTATCAAATCTGTCGCAATCTGCTGTTTGAGTTTAAAATAGTTATCCTCCTTCAGTGTGCTACATATTGGTGATGTATATCCCTAAATACTTAACTTTGATTGTGACCTGCATTTCTAAAACTTCTTCCAACTCTTTCTTTCGTCTTGCTAACATATTCTTTGTTAATATCATTGTTTTATCTTTATTTATTTTCAAACCTGCTACTTTTTCATATTTTTCTATTATTTTTATGAATTTAGGTGCTGTTTCCAATGGATCTTCTAGTATGAATACCAGGTCATCTGCAAAAGCTTGCAATTTATACTCTTCCTTTTTGATTTTCATTCCTTTTATTTCTTTTATCTTCTCTAATATTTCTATTCAACACTTCCAATGTTAACAAAAACAGCAGAGGCGACAGTGGACAACCTTGTCTTGTCCCTTTTCTTATATCTATAGATTCTGTTAATTCTCCATTTACCATAACTTTTGCAGTTTGTTCATGATATATCGTTTCAATGGCTTGAATAAATTTTTTACCAAAGCCCATTTGTGTCAACTGAAGTAAAATGAATCGCCAACTCACATTGTCAAAGGCTTTTTGTGCATCTAAAAACATCAAGGCCATTTGCTTTTCAGGATGTGCCTCATAGAATTCTAGAGGGTCCAGAATAATTCTCACATTGTCTCTGATTTGTATCTTTGGCAGGAATCCATTTTGGTTATTATGGATAAAATTATTTTAGTAACTTTTCAGTCTTTCTGACAGGATTGAAGCAAAAATTTTATAGTCTGAATTTAATAGGGATATAGGTCTATAATTTTTAACTTGCTGCAGGTCTGTATCCTCCTTCGGTATAAGTGTAATATATGCTTCTGAGCATGTTTTGGGTATTCTTTTCTTTAGCATAACTTGATTCATAACTTCTAACAAGTGAAGATTCAATATTTTCTGAAAAGTTTTGTAAAATTCCGCTGGCAAGCCATCTGGACCTGATGCTTTTCCAACATTCTGTTTTTTTAGGGCTTCTGTTAATTCCATCATCGTTATGTTCCCTTCTAACATTGTTTCAATGTCTTTAGGTATCTGAGGTAAATTCACTTTCTGTAAATATTGCTTAACTTTTTCTTGAACATTCTCTTGAAAATACAATTTTCCATAGTAATCTTGTATAATTTTTTTTCTTCTCCTTGTTTTCATAGTAAACATGTCCTTGATTTATTGACTAATCCTTCTTGATTCTGTTTCCTTTCTCAGTTTATAGGCTAGCCATCTGCCTGGTTTATTTGCATCTTCAAAGTAATTCTGTTTGGCATTTTTGATTTTTTGTGCTAGTTCCTCTTTTTCCATTAGTCCCATTTTATGTTTAATTATATCCATTTTATTTTTAATGTTTTTTTTGCGGGGACTTCTGTAAATCTTTTTCCAATCTTTTATAATCATTCTCCAATGTTTTGAAAGTCTTTTTCTGTTTTATATTTCTTTTCCTTGTATAGTCTATTATCAAGCCTCTTGTGTAGGCCTCCATTGTGTCCCAGAGGTTCTGTAAAGATGTGTCCTCTTTTCTATTTTCTTTAAAAAAGAAAACGAATTATTTTCTGTTTAAAATCATTTTCTTTTAATATAGTATTATTTAAAGTCCATCTAGATCTCCTCTTATATCCTTTCCAAATGACTACGACTGGATTATGGTCTGTCCAGGTGCTTTTTCTATTTCAATCTCTCATATGTTGGTCAGTAATTCTGCTGACATCCATATCATGTCTATTCTATTCTATCCATGATGCATGCCTGTTTGAGTAAAAAGTGTATTGCTTACTTTCCACATTTCTCTCTCTCCATGCATCTTTTAAGTTAAATTCTTCTGTTATTTGAAAGAAAGATTTTGGTAGTATCTTTCTAGCTTTCTTTGTTGATTTCTGTGTTTTATAGTCCAAGCGATCATTAATTATTCCATTAAGATCTCCCATCATACAAATATTAACATAGTCTAATTCAATTATTTTCATATGTAATTTCCTGTAGAATTCTTCTTGGTTATCAGTGGAGTATAAATTGCAATTAAAATTGTGTCTTTAATATATAATACTACACCCCTTTTTTTAGATTGTGCCAGTGACGTAAAAATTTTTCCTAATTTTTTTTTTTCAATATATATTCACGTTGTTTTTTTGATATGTACTTCTTGTAGGCAAATTATATCAAATTTTAATTTCTCTAATTTGTGAAATACTTTCCTTCTTTTAGTAGCCGAGTTAAGTCCATTTATGTTAATCGTAATCAATTTTCTTTCATCCAAGTTAAGCTTTGTGAGGGGGTTTTATTGCTCTAGTAGGTCTTAATTCTCATTGCACTCCGGGTACACCACCTACTGCACCTTCTTCTTTTTCTTTTTCAATTATTGCTATACACTCTTGGAATTCAATTAATGACCCTTCTTTCTTGCTTCTTCCTCCTTTCCTCTCAAGTATTCTAAGTAGAATAGCTCAGCTTTTTCAACTGTGTCAAATTCTGTGTCCTTGTTCCTGCCAAGTGAACAAGAGGCCTTCTGGCATCAACCATCTGTAGTTTACTCCTCTCTTTTAAGTAACTCTTTAATCAAGAATAAATATTCTCTTCTCATCTCTCTTACTCTTCTTGGTAAATGTTTCAGTACCGTAATTTCTTTGTCTTTATACTTTAATGTGTTCTCTCTTGTCACCTGCAGCATCTGTGTCTTAATAATCTTAGTAAATCTGATGTGGACTTCTCTTGGTAGTCTGTTTCTCACTGCATATCTTATATAGATACAGAACACTTCATCCATCCCATCCATCACCTTCTCTTTGGTTATCTCTTACACTTCTGCCAGTATTTCTGTCATTATTTCAGCAAGATTTTCACCTTTTCCTTCTTCTACATTTTGAAATCTTAGGTAGAATTCTGATCTATCAATTTCCCATTCTAATAGTTCACACCTGCCCTTTTCGACATCGCTCAATAGAGTATTAATATTTCCAATTTTCTTGTCCCTTTGTGTATCTTCTTCAATTTTTTTGAATCTGTTTTCATATTTCATCATCATCTGTTGAATATTTTCTACTTTCTCATCTATCTTTTCAGTTCTTTGCTCAATATTCTCCATTCCCTTTTCAATCTTCTAAATTCCTTGCATAATCATCTGTAATGTCACTTCCTTCTCTTTCTCCTGTTGTACAATTGTCTATATTGTCCGTTGTCCTCCAGATGGTGAAGAGGCTATTGGTATTGAGGAAGCTGGGGCTGTTGTCTTTCTGCTCATCTTGTAGTACTTATCTGTAAAGAGAGAAAGAGAAAAAAGAAAAAAAGAAAAAAAAAGAGCACAGGCAAGCAATTGTCACTCCCCAAATTTTTTTTTTAAAAAACAAACTTTATTGAATATACAACTAAAATAATGAACAAACACATACACAACATAGGAAAAAAATGAAAAGAAAAAAACCCACAAAAAATAAACATATAAAAGCAAGCAATTCCATTATCAACAGTTTGTGGTTCCTTATTTGTTATCATTATTGGTGTCATATTTACAGTAAATCTTAATGCGAGTATGTAATTACTACCTCCTTTACAGTTAACATTATTTACTAATATATTTCCTATCTTTGTTCTATCCAGTCATACCAACATTCCCAGCTTTTGTAATATTCTGATGATTCTTTATCCTTAAGTGCTAAGGTCAATTTATGCATCTCTGCACAGGTTGCTATTTTCTGAATAATCATTTCCTCTGTTGGAATATCAGCTTGTTTCCAACACTGTGCAAAGGCTAGTCTAGCTGCAGTAAGTATGTGCAATATTATATATTTAGTTTTTTAGGGAGTTGTTTATCAAATATCCCTAATAGGAAGAATTCTGGTTTTAATTCGATTTGCTCTGCCATTATTTCCTCCAAACATTTTTTGATTCTGCGCCAAAATCTTTGGGCTTCAGTGCAGGACCACCACATGTGAAAGAATGTTCCGTGTTTCTTTTTACATTTCCAGCAATTCGGATTCATGTTAGGAGACATCTTTGCTATTCTCGAAGGGGAAAGATGCCATCTATAAAAGATTTTATAGGCATTTTCTTTATATGTTGCTGATTTTGTGATTTTATTATTCCTGATCCAGACCCTTTCCCATTCTAATAATGTAATGCTATGTCCAATATTTCTATTCCAAGCTATCATATTGCCTTTGACTACTTCCTCCTCTAATTCTACCTCTAATAAATAGCTATAAAATTTGGTTATATTTTTTTAATCTGGACCTAGTAAGATTTTATCTAATTGCTGTAACTTACTGTAAATTCCAAAACTTTTATCCTGTCTGTATCTATTTTGAATTTGTAAGTAAACCCACCGGTCTACTCATAGCTCTTGTTCTTAGAGATCTTGCCATGATTTTAAAGCTCCTTGTGCATCCAGAAGGTCTTTGTATTTTATCATCTTGTTGAGATCCAAATTATTTGGATGTATCATCGCCTCCATCGTTGAGATCCAAATTGGGATTTTTAGATAATGTTTTTTATTTATTTTATTCCAATTAGCCAATAAAGAGTCTCTAATTATATGTCTGTGGAAGTAGTTCTGTTTGGTTTTTCCCATGTCCCATAAGAATGCATACCACCCCCTCTTTAAATGATGGCCTTCTAGGAATAATATTCTTTTATTCGACAAATTTACCTACTCTTTCAGCCATAGTAAAGAGGCTGCGCTATGATATAATTCCCAATTTGGGAGTGCCATACCCCCCCTGCTCTTCATGTCTTGCACTGCTTTTAAATTTATCCTCAATTTTTTCCATTGCCAAATGAATTTTGCGATTATCCTTATTAAGTTCCATAAAGTAGTTTTTATGTATTTTTATTGGTATTGTCTGGAACAAATAAATAAATTTAGGGAGAATGGTCATTTTAATGGTAGCACTCCTCCCTAATAGAGAGATTTGCAGTTTAATCCATAACTCTAAGTCTTTTTTAACCTGTTGTAGTAATTTGCTATAATTATTTTCCATTAAAGTTTTACACTGAGCTGTCAGCCAAATTCCTAGGTATTTAATTTTTTTAACCACCTGTAGTCCCATTGCCTTTTCCAATTCTAATTTGGTTTTTTTTGTTAGGTTTTTAGTTATTAATTTCATTTTTTCCCCTGTTAATTTTAAGTCCTACAAGTTTCCCAAATTTATCTAGCTCTTTCAACAGTTCTTGACCTGTTTCAATTGGGTCCTCTATGAAAAAGACCATGTCATCCGCAAATGACTGCAGTTTATATTCTTCTTTCTTTATTTTTAAGCCCTTTATTCCTGGGTTCTAATTCATGTAAGCAGTGTTTCCAAAGATAATATGAAGAGCAGGGGAGATAATGGACATCCCTGCCTAACTCCTTTCTCTATTTTTATTGAGTGCGTATACTCTCCATTAATTATATTATTCACCTTTTGTGAGGCGTAAATTGTAGTCACAATGTTTTCAAATTTAGTGCCTAAATTCATATTGTAGATTTGTTGAATTAGAAATTGCCAATTTAAGTTGTCCAAGGCCTTCTGTGCATCCAAGAATACAAGGGCTATTTGTTTTTTCCGGATGGGCTTCATAGTATTCCAAAACATTTAACACTATTCTTAAATTATTCCTGATTTGTCTATTGGGAAGAAATCTGTTTTGATCTTTATGTATATATTCGTTCAGGATTTTTTAAAATCTATTTGCTATAATTGAAATAAATATTTTGTAATCAGTATTTAACAGAGAAATTGGTCTATAATTTTGTATGAGTCATGGATCTGAGTCTTCTTTCGGAATCAACAAAATTAATGTCTCCTTCTATGAATCCGGCCTTTTAGCTGCAAGTAAAACCTTGTTATATACTTCCACCGAGGGGTCCTATTTGTTTTCCTATTACCTTGTATAATTCCCCTGGAATCCTATCAGGTCCTGGAGCTTTGTTATTCTTTTGATTTTCTATTGCTATTTTCAGTTCAGACCATGTAATATCTCTAAATTAGCATTTATTTCATCTCATCCCCAATTTATCTTTTGTTACACCCAAATAATTTATCATATCCTCGTTTACCTCCTCTTTTTTATAAAGGTCTTCAAAGTATTTACATGCAATTTCTTTTTTCTGTTCTATTCCCTGTTGGGCATCCCCATTTTCATCTATTAATTGGTAAATTAATCTTTTCTGTTTTTCTTGTTTGAGTTTATAGGACAACCATCTTCCTGGTTTATTAGCCTGTTCAAAGAATATCTGTCTAGCTATATTCAACTTTGTGACCATTCCTTCCTGTTCAATTAGATTTAGTTTGTGTTTAGTTATTGTCATCTGATTTTGCAATCTAGAATCCTTTGGAGTATTTTGTAACTGCGTTTCTAATTCTTTAATTCTTTGTTTTAGTTTATTTTGTTGGGCACATTTTTATTTCTCCTGGCAGTATATGATATCGTTATGCCCCTTATTACTGCCTTCATTGTATCCCAAATATTCTGCTTCGTAGTTGCCTCATTATTTTTTCTTTTAAAAAGTAGTCTAATTCCTCCTTAAGTCTATTCGTAAACTCTTTCTCTTTTAATTAGCTGTGTATTTAGCGTCCACCTTTTCCTTGGCTTTTTCCTACCTTTCCACACTATCTGAATCGGATTATGATCTGCCCATTCATTAGGTAAAATTTCAATCTCTTTTAACTCATTTGCTAACTCACCATTCATCCACACCGTATCAATTCGTGTCCATGATTGGTGTGGTTAGAATAAAATGTAAATTGCTTTTTCTCGGGGTTTAATTTTCTCCACATATCTATCAAATTTAATTCAGTCATCATTTCCTCACATATTTTAGGTAATTCTCTCTTTTTCCTCTCCACCTGCCCCCCTCTATTATCTTTCTGATGGTCCACAATGGTAATGAAGTCCCCCAAGATACAAATATTCCTTTTTTCTAATCCCACTATTTTTTCATGTAATTGTTTAAAAAAATCTTTTTGATTATCGTTAGGTGCATAAATTACTACTAATAGGATTGGGGTTGACTTAATCCAAATTTGTAACACCAGAATTCTTCCATTGGGATCTGTCCAAATTAGCTCTGTTTCCCATATCCTTTCACATATACTGCTATCCCTTTCTTTTTCCCAAGGTCTGCTGGCGACGTATACAGATTCCCTAACTTGGGGCATTCTAAATATTTTTCATCTACCTTCCTTATGTGGGTTTCTTGTAAACATATATCTGCATTTTGTTTAATTAGTTTAGTTAATATTCTTTTCCTTTTTATCCTAGAATTCAGGCCATTTATATTAATTGATAATATTTTCCTTTCCTCATCCATTATCTAACTGATTCTTGCTCTTTGCCTTGTAGTTATTCCTGTCTCTTTTTGTAGCTGATAACGTGTCCTCAGTTCTTCTCTCTCTTGTTGTTGTATATTTTTTGAATTCCTGGGATTCCTATCTCTATTCTTTTGGTAATCCTGGTCATCTTGCGAATTTGAATCTAGTTCATCTTTACTACTCAATTCTTCCAGACCCACCAATCATTCATAGAATTCTTGAGCTTTGTCCACGGCGTCTACTCTAATTTTCCTTTCTTCCCATGAGATTAACAGCCCTTCTGGGATTAGCCATCAAAATTCAATGCCTTTTTGATTTAATTGGTTCACCAAAAAGTTATAGTCTCGCCTTTGCTCTCTCACTCTTCTTGGGATTTGTTTGAGCACTTCTTTTCCTTTATATGTAAATGTTTCTTCTCAAGATACTTTGTATATAACATCCCCGACCTTTCTTCTGGCAAATCTTACGTGAACCTCTTTTGGGTATTTATGACGTCTTGCATTGTTTGTACTCACTCTATAGACTTTGTCCAACTCTTTCAGAATATCATCCTTATCTTTTTCCAACAATTCTGCTAATATTCCTGCTATTACTTGTTCCAAATCCTCTTCAATTCCACTATATTCTGAAATCTCAAATATGCTGCGGCCTTGTTCATTTCCAAATAGACCAGGGAATCATCCATTTCTTTGCTCACGTTTCTTAGTTGTTCACCATTTCCAGCTTCTTCTCAGTTTGTTCTGTCCTTTTCTCAATTTCATTTATTGTTGATTCATTTCTCTCTAGTGCTTGCTGTATTGTTCCAATTTTTTATCTAACTTTGAAATATCTAATTTCATTTCTACCTTTAAATTCCCCATCTCTTCTTTTAATTCATTTGTATCAGCTCTTGTCTCAGTATGGTTTTTCGTCATTATTTCTTGAAGCTTCAAGATAGATTCTTGTAAGGTAAGAAGAGTCAACTAAATATTGGCATTCATGATAGAGGGTTGTTTATCTCCAGATAGTGTTTCCTCAATTGTCTTTTGTGCCATCATTGAGGGCGATGCCACCGCAGTTGTTAGTGCTGGAGTAATCTTCTTCCCAGATTTAAGTGTTGTATTAGTTGAAGTCATTTCTTGTAGGATTTGTTTCTGTTTTTGTATTATACTAAATACGTTATCCCAAATTAACATTCACTGTTCAAAGATATCAAATGGAAGTGTCCACTACCCTAGTTGATTAGTATATTATTAAACTAGTCACTCTTATCAATATAAGTATTCTCCAAACAATTTTAAAATTAAATTAGAAATCAAATACCTGAATTTATAAATCTTAGTATTTATACTGAGTTTCCACTATTTAAATTCTAAGTATTACTATACTTTATTACTATATAAAGGCTATGAAATTCTTATACTAAATATCAATATTTTAAAATAGTATTTTAAATGTTTACAGGTCTAAGTGAAGAAATATTAACCTTACTATACAATAATTAATTATTTAATATATAGTAATCACAGATAAGCACAATTAATTATTAATCTAGTATAATCAACACATGTAATCAGATATCAATACTTAGGTAGTTAATTATCATCCCCTTGTTTCCCTGATATATTAAAACCAGATATGAACTTCAATATTTGCTAATATATCAACTAAATCAAAAATAAATCACATTTACCACATTCAAATACCAGGTGAGATGAATAAAGGGTTGGTATCAAAAGATAATTAGTACAAACAGCAGAGGCTATAGGCGCAGAGTATCTGAATATAACTGTTCAATTCTTCTCTAAAGTCAAAAAGTTCAGTCACGAAACACACCGGAAGCACAGTCTTGCTGAGTAATGTCTCTGGTTTCACAGTCTCACCGCACCCTCAGTTGTAACCGTTCCTCCTTTCATTTAAAACTCCTGTAGATTAATCTCCAAATTTCCTATAGTCTCTTCAATTAATTAGGTCTCCTCCACTTATTCCAGCTTCAAACCAATAGTCCAAAAAGACTCGAATAAGTTATTAGATTTTGTCCATAGTGTATCTGGAAATGGTAAGGCTGTTTGCTTCCTCGCTTCCGATCTTCCCCCAGTCTCAGGTTCGTTAGTCCAATCTTCCCAGAGTCTACAAACCAAATCTCTCACACTTCATGAAAGCTAAGTTCGTTGCTTTTTTTCCCCCGGTTATTGTCAGTTATACAAGCCTCTCCGATTTTCTTATCTTCCCTATCCGATCGCTTGTGTCCTTACCCTCTTCCGTTTCACGAGCCCTTTCGCTTTCACCACCACTCGTATCCACTTTGGCCACTGCTTTCAGGCTTTGTTCTGACTGATTTTCTCCAATGTTCAACACTCAATCTAGATCGCAAATTCCTTCACTCACACTCCTCTATCTCACTCGCTTCCTCCTCTATGTAACAATCCGGATTTCGGGACCACCATTACTGGATGGCAGTCTCTTATTGTCGGTCTCTCTATGTCGCGATGAGAGTCGCCTTTTCCATACCGCAACTCAAGCCTCCGCACACCGGCACATTTCTCTATGGGATACGTGCACCCCAAGGGTCACCCCAATAGCAAGAAAAGGTAGCATAAAACCCGGAGCGAGCTTCAGCACCTCCACACCTCGTCACCGGAAGTCCGCCACTCCAAAAAATAAAGAGCGAAAAAGAAAAAATCTTCAGGCACTTGATACCTTAATCCAATTATTTCTCTTAATAAGAAGGAATAGCAGAAAAGAGCAAAAAAAAATAAAAAAATTATATTGTAGTTCCTGGAATGAAAGGTTGAAATCCAGATATAAAAATCCAACTAGAGGGGAGTAAAAAAGAAAGTGAAAAGTAACCAACAGTTCTAATGTGAAGCCTGCCACTGCCACTGAGCACCCAAGACTCTTTAATAAATCAACTCAAAGTTTCTAGTTCCAGTATTTCCAAGGTCACTTCAATCTTCTTTCAACTTTAACTCCAGACTCTATTCATCTATAGTTTCACAGATGGGTACCCGCGTAAACAATCTGCCATGCTCATCCCACTATCTTTTCCAGTGCAAAGCTCGGAGTCCTTGAGTATAACACAAATACATAACCAATTAGAAGAAGAAACAATATGTCCAAGTCTCTAGATGGCAGTGCTACTTTTTTTCCTTCACTTTCACTCCCCCCTCATGTATCCAATGCCAGGAACAAAAAGAAAAATGAAATCCTTTCTTTTAAAAAAGAAATAAATCTCAAATCAGAAAGAGTCTTAATCAAAACAGACTTTCAAAAAATTGTTAAAAAAAAATAAAATAAAAAGAGAGTTTAAAAAAGACCAGTCCAGTTTAAAGTTAAGAAGCTTTGCCAAATTTTAAGTTCCAATAAAAAGGGGGAAAAAACTTTCACTTTAACTAGTTTAATTTCACCGCTTAAACTCTTTCCTCTTCACTTTTAATTTCACTTTAAATCTTTGAAGGTGTTCTCTTCAAGAAATAAGTAAAAGTTCATCTCACCAAACTGACACACTTTCTTTCAATCTCTTCCGTTCCGGAGCTGTCCCAGCTTCAGCAGCTTGAATGGCTGCCTCTCTGTCGCTGGCAAAAGGGCTTTTCCTGGATCAACCAGGGACTTTGCAGTGTCCCTGGGATCAATAGAACGTGCCCTTATCAATCACTGTCTCTACGGGACAGTTGAGGTCCGTCGGGACCGTCCAGCAGTGGAGATATCGACGGCGATCTTAGGGAAACAAGATCGCGCGTCGTACTGCCGCAACACCAGCTCCTCCCTGTCAGAAATAGCAGACTATTATTAAAAAGGTATTTTAATTTTACCTTTAGATTTTTGAATTAGTTCTCCACAACTCATTATTCGCACTTCTGCATACGGTTTACTGGATGCATCGGTCTTCTGATTTTCTATTTCTCTTACAACTTCTTGCCCCGAAATTACTTGTCCAAAAACAACATGATATCTAAATGAGTGAAGCATAATTTTAATAAATGACTGACATTTCTATCTCATTGAAGAATTCAGCATAATTTTCCAATTACAAGTAAGAGACAAAAATACATACCCATCAAGATGAGGGGTAGGCTTAGTTGTTCTTTAGATGACACCAGGGGCAACAATTTAATAAAAAAAGGATAATATTAATATCAAGTTGAAAGGGAGAGAGAGAGAGAGCACAAATTTGGTATATTATGACAGATATGACAAATATGAACAAAATACATTAAATATTGAACAGCAACAATGTCAATACATTAAAATTTATATACAGTTCTGATTATTCCTGTAACTGTACCTAACATTCAAAAAATGTTTAAAGAAATATATTCCATGTAGCCTAGTTTTGACTGAGGTAGTATACTTTGGCAGCATTATATATGGCATGAATATTCAGAACCCTTCTGAATAGAAACTATTTCCTTCACCTAAAATATTTTATACTATAAAACAAGCTAAAGTAAAACATTTCTTCCAGGCATCCAATTTCTGTGTGAGGAACTCTTTTATATGGAGACACTTTCAATCACCTGAGCCATGATTTTTGCAATACAGTTTAGACTCAGGTTCTTTTGTCAACCAGGCCATAGTTATTTCTTCTTAATAAAATATATAAAATTCAGTTTCAAAAATACAATACTACTTAAGCATTTGGTCTTATACTAATTTATTAGTTCTACAAATCTCTCTAAACTTCTTTACCACTGAGCAAATAGTGTACTTCTCATTTTTGAAGAGGCAGCTTCTGTTTAATATAAAATGGAAAATAAAGATAAATAGATAGAATTCTTTATTGGCCAAGTGTGATAGTAAAGAAGTAAAGACGAAGAAAATTTTTTGAAGACACTAGTCCTCAATATATTAATCAATCAATACTTTTAATTAAGTGCAACTGGTAAACTTGTGGCCATTGAGTTCACACTGGAACATAGTACATATTTAATATTTTAAAAAACTAATGTATTTTTATTTATTATAAAATTCAGTTACTTCATTCCCTTGGATGAGATGGACGCTTTCCTTCCTCCTCCTGATCAGACATTAAAGATTTATCAAGGAGTTGTTCCCATTCACCTGCTAAACTTCTGACTATACTTAGAAACAGGAAATCTACTAAACACAGATGTGCCCTTAATTTCATAATGAATAGAATTGTAAAAATAGCAAGTTGAGTTATATATGGAATATTCAACAATACTGTTTGTAAATAAATGTTACCTTACTCTGACAATCAGAGAATGAATATATGTATGTATCTATCTAGCTATCTTTGGTTATTCGTGTTTTCTCCCACGTAAAATTGGAAGTATCCAGGCAACGTTTTGATGAAGTCTCATTCATCATCTTCAGGCTTGTGTCTTCGGCTCTGTGCTTCTCAGAGTAAATTTCTCAGATTTACTCTGAGAAGCACAGAGCCGAAGACACAAGCCTGAAGATGATGAATGAGACTTCATCAAAACGTTGCCTAGATACTTCCAATTTTACACGGGAGAAAACCCAAATAACCAAAGATCCACATACAAATACCCGCGAGAATCTCAGAATGAATATATATATTCTATTTATTACTTTCACTTTGGAACAGAATAAAACAGATACACCATTTAACTCTGAGTGACTTCAACTCAGTAATTAGATGGAATTACAGATATGGTGCTTTGTAAGTAGCAGAAGAAACATAGTAAAGAAACTGTAGTACAAAAAACCAAAAAACATAAGGAAAAGCTTACTGTTATCTATGTTTCCACAGCAGCAACAACTAAGTGTTCTATGGCACTTTGCATTATATAGTAAACTTTCATGAGTTTTATCTGGAATATGTTTTTAATGATTGTATGGAAGAGAATTGGTGGTTAGTTGCAAGTTGAAGAAAACACTATATTGGGGAACTAAGATTTCATGGAATGCCTATTAATATACTTATTGCTTCTGATTTTTCTCTCCCTCAGAATGGTTTTACTAGCTTGTTTTGATTTGCTTGTGAAGTTAAATGCCAGGAGGATTAACATTCTCTCTCGTCCCTTGGTAGGAATTCTGACCTGCCATATATAATCAAGACTCAGATTGTAAAGGAGGTGCTCTCCTGTTCAGCACCCTAACAGATTATAAAGTGAAGGAATATTCCTATTCTTCAATCTGGTACCTCTATCATCCATAACTAGAGGAACCAGAGCTGTCTGGAAATTATGGAAGTTGCAAGAATTTGAGGATCTAAAGTTCAGGAAATCTATCTATTTTGCAGGCTGGACACAGTAATGGACTACATGAATTTAGTTTAGACAAGATGATGTATATGTAGCACATTATTTTGTCGCAATGAATGAGTCCTCCCTTGGCAGTTAATGTGTGCCTTAGTAGACATATTGTCAGTCAAGATTAGGGCGTCCTTACCTGAGACCACGTCCTCTAATTGTCTCAGGGCCACATGGACCGCTCAAAGCTCTAGCCAATTGATATTATAGTCCAAATCTGTCTGTGACCATTGTCCTTGAAGCACCCTGGATTGAATACCCCAGCCATGAAGACTGGCATCTGTGGTCAGCACTAACCTGTTCAGTTCCTTGAATAGGATAAAAATATGGTGGCTTCATTAGCCCATATTCTGATATCCTTTCATTTAGATTGGTCAATGAATGTGTGTGTCTTCACTGGCTCTTGGGCCTAAAGTCAAATCTTGTTCTTGTATAAAGCAGTAGAGACTGGGATTAGAGAGAAAAGAGCATCTTTCCTAATATATTTCAGCTGGTATCATTATCCCAAGCCATGGTATTAAAGTTTACCCTCACTTATTTATCATCTTTGGCAACTGAGCAAGGGTCACAGTCAGGCAATGTCTGTTCGACATACACCATCAGAACCGACGCTGGAAATATCACTTCCCATGACAGACAGCAGGAGATAGACTCCCGCACCAGCTATATATCTTACCCAGCTTCATATCCTAATTCAGAAAAGAGATTTTACCTTAGCCCAATATAATGCTCTCTCCTCAGCACTTCTGGCTGGAGGATACAAAATAATCCAATATTTGTTATGAGTACGTCCTTGAGACTCAGTACAGATAGAAACTATCAAACATGTTCTTCTGTATATCCACTTATATACAGAATCTTGAAATGCTCCAATTGCCCCCCTTCTGACTAGCAAAATGGGATAAATGACCAATAGTATCAGCAATGTCTACTTTCTGACATCAACCCTGAAGTAACATACAAGATTGCCAAGTTTTGTATGGTGGCATGTAAATCAAATCAAATCAAACGTTTATTGTCAATGCACAACATGTGTACAATGAAATTGATAAAGAATAATTAAAGTAATTGGACCAGCCAGAATAATCAGAAGTGGATCATTATATTTCTCTCAGCCACAATAGGGTTTCTGTAAGAGAGGCTTACAATTGTTAAAGCTTTTGGATAATTTTATTGTTTTATCTACAAATATACAGGTATATAGGTAGTCCTTGACTTACAGCCAGTTGCTTAGCCAATCACTTGAAAATCCAACAGCCCCCAAATGCTAATTACAACCCAGGTCTAAAGTTCTGACAGCCATGTTCTTTCATGGTTAGTGCATTGTGGGCATTTGGCAACTGGCCCGTTTACAACTGTTTGCAGTGTCCCATGGTCATGTGACAATGATTTATGACATTTTTGCCAAAAAAAGCATTTACACCTGGTTTTTGTAAAAAATAATTCATAGGAAAGAAGTGGCTTCACTTAATGACCATGGCATTTGCTTAACATCCAGTGTTCATTTACAATGGCTTCATGACTGCCGGAAAATGGTTGTAAAATCAGTCACGTGGTGACCTGCTTTAGGTCCATCACAACCTACAACTGTAATTGGCAGGCTCAATTACTGCCCCAAGTCAAGGACTCTGTGTATGTGTGTATTTGTATACTATTTCTGTGTGTGTTGTATTTCATACTGTCATTTCAAGTTTATATTATATAGATTGCTAATTTTAATTTCCTGTTATATACATATAGCCTATGCATTGATTTAATATTGTTTTTTAGCCCAACTGTTTTTGTCTGTTTGTACTTTTCCTAGCTAACCTGGTCTTGTCAATTTAGGATTGGTTATTTTAAATATTTGAATACCAATTCTCTTGCACTGTTAATGATTGCAATAAAGTTATCATCAAACTCTCCTCATATTTTATTATAGCATACTCAGGAGCAAAGAGTTCTTACTTATTCTTTACTTGTAGCTTCCCCTCCTCCAACTACAGTACATCTTCAGTAGCGAAGTCCATCTGTAAGTTCCTCTACATTTAGGCATTAAGAAATATTTTTATTGTTATATTGTTCTTTTTTTAAACTTCTGTTATAGTTATGCTATTGTGATTTTAATTTTATATACTTGGCATTTTTGGGAATTTTGTGATGGTAATTGTTTTTGCTTGGTTTTGATGTACAATATTCAGAATTTATCAATAATTTCTATTTTTTTCCTAACTGAATTTCTGTTTCTGTTGTAAGATGCCTTATATAGATCTCTTATATAGATTCTTAGAAATAGTTAATAAAAGCATTCTCTGTTCTAAAGGTATTTATACTTTGTAAACAGAAAGTTATTCCAACAATTCAAAGTTCTTACAATTTAAATCATAAGGAACTCCATCCAAATGATGGAGCTAGCATGATACTTACATAAAAAACTGTGAACCATTTGTATCTTTCCCTCTGTTGGCCATTGAAAGAAGAAATTCTTTGTTGTGCTTTACAGCAAAGCTTTCATCTAGAGAAAGCGTTTGAATTACTTCAAAAATCCAAGTTATTACCTTGCACTGGCATTTTTTTTAGCATTTTAAATTAGGATTGTCAAGCTGCATAAATATTATCATTGCAGTGCCAAACAGTATTCAAATAGATAAAACTAAAGACATAGATGTATACCATAATTTCCAGTTTATTGGGCAAAAATATAAATATTATTTGATTAATACTGTTGAACAGCATTCTCATATGATAAATGAATGCAGAAATACAACTATGTAGTAATTCATTGATCTGTTAAACAAGAACAACCTGTAAATGTCTCATTCTTATTATCCAAAGACAGATGTATTTTTGGGGGGGAGGGGGGGATTATATTTTGCTACATGAAATTTATAAGAGTGTGCCAAAAGTAATATGCTGTATTGCTAGTTAAAAAATACCTCACGAATAGTCCTGTTTTTTAGAAGAGGTAATTTGGAAATTTGAAATAAAAATACATTTCAATTACTTATGCAACATACTTGTTTGTAACATATTTGTGTCATAAAAGTGTCTTGTCTAACTTCCAGTAACAGCTTTTTAATACCACTAGTTCACATTTCTAGGAGCATGAAAAGAACTTAGATTGATTAGTCAGAACTAGTATTTGGCTTTCTAGTTTTTATAGAGGAAGACCGAAACCAGACCCATTTATTGGTCTACTTGGTCCAACTGCCAAATTAACATTCACTTTCTGCCAAAAAAATCTGTTTGTTAAAGACATGTCAAATGACTGGAATGGTGTTTAATCTCTCTCCCTCTCCTCAAACATGAGCAAGGAGGGCTGGTTTGTTAACAACCAATGAAATGGTTAAGCAGGCCTTGGTAAAGGGAAGTTAAATGGAGACAAGCTACAAGGCTATCACACACCTCAGGAAGAAAGGACTTACTACCTTAAGAGAAATAGAAAAAGAGGTGAATTGATATGCCACTGATTATGAGATCACTTAAGGCCAGACTTTTTACAAGTTCTAAAATAACTCTAGTTTATTATCCTCATTATGAACCTCAAAATAAACTATGATCCTTAGTAAAAGTTATTTTGTAGATCCATAAAATATGTGGTTCCTAATATATTCACAACATAATGGTGGAGTTGCAGGCTAACCTGTGAAGAAATAGTTCTTACCTTCAAAAAAGCCTCCATAAATTGATTCTCCTCCTCTCCCATTTCCTTGTATAGGAAAAAAAAGCACATGTAAGAAAAGATCATGAAAGCATCCAATAGAAGATAATATAGACAGTTCAGAATTGAACTGTGGAATCCTTACTGTTTTCTTATATTTTTACAAATGAATTCAGATTTTTTAAAGATGGAATAAAAGGGCAGTATTTTAGTAACATCTTTAGCAAAGTACTTTGCTTGAAACTATCATAGAAGTTCATTCATAAACTTTGGTAAGAGACTATCATCTTGAGTTTTTCACCACAAAAAATAGACATCAAAATTATTTAAATACTGTAAAACTTGTATTTACATTTGAACAATTACAGGCAATAATTTGGAACAAGTAATGCCATACCTTCACTGAAGTCACCACCTTGGATCATGAAATCTTTTACAACTCTATGAAATAAACAACTTTTGTAATGAAGTGGTTTCTGGGTTGATTTTCCAATACCCTTTTCACCTACAAAGAATAAATATTTAAATGCACATTATACATTAGTGACAGAATCTCACACAATGAATACAAGTAAAATTGTAAATCAGCTTTTGGTTGTTTTTTAAAACTCCAAATACTAAACCGCTAAAAGAAAAATAAAGGCCATACTAATCATAAAAAAGAAATGTGAAATGTTTCTATATACTGTTAATAGGCAAAATCCACAGAACTGTACCCGTCTGTTAATCCATACAGGTAGTCCTCATTTAGCAATTGCAATTGGTTCCAATGAAATGGTCACTAAGCAAACAACATGATACACAAAGAAAAAGAAAGTGGGGCTGCGAAGAATACTGGATGCTGTCATCTCATTTAGATAGTTCCCTTGTGCAGCAATGCTAGTGTTACTCTCATTTTGGCTTGCACTGTTGTCAGGCACAGAAATTTGAACCTAAATGTATGCACTGATTAGAAAATATTTTAATATCATTTATTCCCATTGTATTTGTAAACAGTAACTATCTGAGACAGTTACAAATGAGGACTACACCTATATAATAAGTAGTCTGAAACTTCAGTTAACTTATTAAATGTAAGGCACCACTATTCAAGGATAGGCTTGATTGAATTTTGTTTCAGATAAAAGCAACATGGTTGTAGAGTGCTAAAGAAATAGGAGGGAAAAAACCTATAGTTGTTTTTTCTTGTGTGTCTCAGAATGAAAGAGTATTACCTGCATTTGGGTCGCCCTTGAGTTACAATCATTTGTTCAGCAATGTGTGAGTGAAGGGAGGAAGATATTATGGTAAAATATGGGCGAATAGGAAGCAAAATAAATTCAATCAATCAATCAATCAATCAATCAATCAATAGCCTTCTCTAAGAACCTAAATGAAACTCAAGAGTTAGTCAGGATTAACGAAATTCCTAAGCTCCAATATGACAGCAGAGAAATTTTTTTCAGAATCATCCAGTTTTCCCTGTCTTTCTGACTATAGAAAGAAACACTCAGAATTCTTTGAAAACTTTAACTAATCTAAGTGGTTCCACATTTCAATACAATCCCAAGATTAGAGCCATCGTGACCATATTTTTAAATTACTAAAGTGTATGACATTCAACAGATAGTCAATAAAGTATTATACATAGATAGATAGATAGATAGATAGAGATAGAGATAAATAGATAGATATGAATACTAAAATACTTCAAAATAGATCACAAACAAATATATTTATACTTATCAAGTTTCAGATAAATGTGTAATATTTTTAGTTGTTTTTTTTTGCACCTTGTGACATTATTAAGAACAATTAAATCAGCATTAGATTTATATAGCAAATTATGCAAGTAAGGAAAAATATCTACAGACCTGTACAAAGGCAGCGAAAGTTCTCACATGTTTTTGGACAGACATCTGAAAATAATTCAAAGACAACTCTTCCAGCTAAAATTAAGGGAAAAAAAGTCATTACATTTATATTCACTAACTTTAAAAAGGCAAGCTTGCATGCATGGAAATAAATATAAACCAATATATAAATATAAACTTATTCTCAATCAGTTTACCAATGCATTTTCAGGTAGGCTCAACATTTAACATTGAAACCAGCAGTCTTACCGGGGGTATTATTGATGGCTATGTCAAAAAAACAACGAGGTCTTTGTGTTTTCACTCCCATGGCTTTAGAATGTTATATCTGAAATAGAAATAAAAATCATAAGGAAATTTGACTGATTACAGCATACTAATTTATGTATTTATTAAATTTATTGGTTGCCCATCTTGCTACAGGGTAACTGTAGTAATAATAATGATAGGCACAATATTACAAGGCTTTATTATTTTGTGCAGAAAAAAATATATACATATAAAAAACAATACATCACCAAAAATATTTTGATTTGATTATTTTTATGGGTTCTAAAATGAATGCAATACTAAGTATTTATATTTAGGACTGACTACATTGGACCAGCCCAAACTGTGTTAACAATCAACTTCTAATTCCTTATGTGATTGTCCCTCTATCATTGGGGAAGAGGGGGAAGAAGAACAGAACAGTGATACACTAAGCAGTGAATACATTACTATATGACCTTTTCCTCCCACCTCTCCTTTACCACATTTACCACTCCCTTACAACTTATTCCAGGTATACCAGAAAGTGATATGGCAGACACCAAATGACAGGATGAAAGAACCATTCAACAATGCAAAATAATTAAGTTTCTATAAAATATTTTATTTTTAAAAAGTATTGATCCTGCCCCATTTCAACAAATCTGAAAATACTGCATCACAACCAAGTCATTCTGTTTTTTTATTACAAGATTAATCTATAAAATTATATGTGGATGCAAATTCTGGTTTGGATTTGCAGTGAGTGATGGCTAGCATTAAATAAATGTAGAGAAGGGAATATATGCAAATGGATAACGTTAAATCAATCCTCCCTTATGAAAGCACCAAGTAAAATAATTTTTTTTTGCACAATTATGAATCCAGAAAAGGCAAATCTTTTAGAATCTGATAGTCAAAAGGTGACTTCCCCAACTTAATATAAATCACAGCATCTTCCTATTTCATCTACCATTGTTCACACTAGTATATACCCTTCCTTAAATACTGAAAAACAGATGGATCTTATTAATATTTTAATGGTCCTTCTACTTGGTATTATTTCATATATGACAGAATACTGATGAGGCATCAGTGAAGAACAGTTACAGGAACTGGGCAAGGCTACTCTAATGAAGGCAAGGACCAGGGGAGACATGATAGCGGTCTTCCAATATTTGAGGGGCTGCCACAGGAAGGAAGGGGTCAAGCTATTTTCTAAGACACCCGAGGCCAGACAAGGAATAATGGATGGAAACTGAACAAGGAGAGATTTAACCTGGAAATAAGGAGAAACTTTCTGACAGAGAGACCAATCAACCAATGGAACAGCTTGCCCTTGGAAGTTGTGGGAGTGTCATCACTTGAGACTCTCAAGAAGAGATTGGACTGCCATTTCTCAGAAATGGTGTAGGGTCTCCTGCTTGGACGGGGAGTTGGACTAGATGACCTACAAGGTCCCTTCCAACTCTGATTATCTGTTATCATATGCTAAAACATGGAGAATTGGCCAAGTTTCAGGTTAAAGCTACAAACAGAAAATAAAAAATGGCTGAATGTTAATTTCACTTCTTGCATAATATAAAGCTAGTATTTGATAAGCATATTGATAAGTTTATTGAATGCAAACTATAAATTACTTAATCCATCAAAATATATTCCTTTCATTGAGAACTTGGCTATAAATTGAAAGTTCCCTATTTTTTTCTGCAACTTAAAATTAGTATATTTTAAATCAGAATTATTTATTCTAGTTATATCAAAATTTCCAGTATTCTCTAGATCGGGGGTGTCAAACTCAAGGCCTGTGGGCCAGATCCAACCTGTGGGTGCTTAAATCTGGCCCACTGGGCCGGCCTGGAAATAGCAAAGGACTGGCCCACAGTGCCTGTTGTAGCCCCCCACCTCATTTTGGCCCCCCAAAAGGGCCATGGGGGCCACTTGTGGGGGCCCTGTGCCCCATTTTCACTAGAAGAGGCACCATGGGCCAGACCTTTGCTATTTTTGACCAACAGGGTGCTGCAGGAGTCCATCCATTCCAGCCCCCGCCCTCCAGTCCACGGAGAACTACAATGCTGATCCAGCCCTCGAAGAACTCCAGTTTGACACCCGTGCTCTAGATCAGTGGTCGCCAACCAGTGGGCTGGGGACCACTGGTGGTCCGCAAGAAAATTTTGGTGGTCCGCAGAGAAATGTCATCCCCAAAACCCCCAAAGCAATTAATCCAGGCTGCACGGAAACACAAGGCTGCTTTCCTTGCATGAAGCCAAAAGTCTCTCTCTTTCTCTTTCTCCCTGAGAACGGAGCTGGAGACGGTATCCTGCGATCCCAAATAAAGAATGATTGATCGGTAGGAAAATGGGGTGAGGAGTTTTCCTGCAGACATTTTTTGGGATTTTCCCAAGGTCTCTGTTCTGTGGGATCTAAAATTATGAGTTTGGAGGTCCCTGAGGTCCAAAAGGTTGGTGACCCCTGCTCTAGATCATGATAGAAATACTATTAATGTGAAGAAAAAAGATCAAAGAATTAAGTATAGTGCTTCACACTGCTTTCCCCTTTGAACTTCCAAATCCTACATTTTTAACTATCTGTCTTGTACAAGAGAACTAAAAACTATATTTGATTATGTATTCCCATGTAATTCCCAATGCTTTATGTAATTGCAAACTAATGAAACAGAAATTGATACAGTATACAGGCAGTTCTCAACTTACAACCATTCATTTAGTGACCAAAGTTACAACGGTATTGAAAAAAGTGACTTCTAACCATTTTTCACACGTATGACTATTGCAATATCTCCAGGATCATGTGATCAAATTTTGGGCACTTGGCAACTGACATGTATTTATGACAGCTGCAGTGTCCTGGGGACATGTGATTCACCATTTCTAACCTTCCCAGCTGGCTTCTGACAAGCAAAGTCAATGGAGGAAGCCAGATTTATTTAACAATTGCATAATTCACTTAACAACTTCATCAGTTCGCTCAACAATTGCGGCAAGAATGGATGTAAAATGGGGCACAGTGTGTGTGTGTGTGTGTGTGTGTGTGTGTGTGTGTGTGTATTTGTTTTCTGAGGTTCTCGCGGGTATTTGTATGTGGATCTTTGGTTGTTCGGGTTTTCTCCCGCGTAAGATTCGAAGTATCTAGGCAACGTTTCGATGAAGTCTCATTCATCATCTTCAGGCTTCTGTCTCCGGCTCTGTGCTTCTCAGAGTAATGTGAGATTGCAGCTGCTTCCTCCTTTTAACTGCCAGTGGGGGTGGGACTTGATTGGGTGGGGGCGAGAACCTCAGAAAACAAATATTGCACCTCTACGGGGAGGAAACCCACCATCTGACCAGGACTTATGAAAAACTTGAAGTCCAAAGAGCCTCCATTTTATGTGACCTTGCATTCCTATGCAACTGCCGAGATCAAAATTTAATTCCCACAAGCTTCCAATTGAAATTCCACACCAACACAGCAGCCACCAAACGCATCCTAAAAAGAACAGAACTGGCCCTAATTAGAAATGAACTTCACACAAAAAGGTTTCTCCTAGACCAAATCAACAAAGATCTCCTCACACTCCACCTCAGATTCAGCAACAAGATTCACCCCCTACTTTGGGACAAATCCAAACAACTCGCTGTCTGGAGAGCCGAAACACAGACCACCCTCAAGACAGACACACACACCAACAAACTCAGGAAACTACAACAACGCCAGAAACCAACTCCTCCCCCCCCCACAGCCACACATGAAACAAACAGTGCACAACATCTCAGACAAGATCCTCACTAAAGCTGAAACCAAGGTCCTTTCAAAAGGATTCAACTTTGCTGTCGCTCCCAAACACATCCCCACAGAAACCATCATATGCGGAGTTGAAACCAGCCTGACCAGAACCAACCCTGATGATGCTAACAAAATCAGACTTGAAATCACCAACATCCTCTGCACTAGCAAACCACCCAAAAGCAACTTATCCAAAGAAGAACAAACTGCACTACTTAACCTGAAAGAAGACACCAGCATAATAATCCTACCAGCAGACAAGGGCAATGCGACAGTGGTTATGAACACATCTGACTACCAAACCAAGTTAACCAACCTACTCCAAGACCCCGCATACAAACCCCTAAAGACAGACCCCACCACCTACCTAGAAAAAACTACCAAATCCAAAATAAAAGCCTCCCCCATTAGTGAAGAAATCCAGCAACGAATTATACCCAGAGAGAAATCATCCAGATGTCCCAAGCTTTATGGTCTCCCCAAGATACACAAAGAAGGAACCCCACTCAGACCAATAGTCAGCTCCATAGGCTCACCTCTACAAAACCTGGCCAAATTTCTTGCCAAACAACTACAACCCTATGCAGAATCCATCAACTCACACGTAAGAAACTCATTCCAGTTCATTGAGATCATAAAGAAACAAAACTTACAACCTAATGACCTACTAGTAAGCTTCGATGTCATATCCTCTTCACCCAAGTGCCAATAAAAGAAGCCTTGACTGCCATCCAAAACAAATACAACCCCCAAGCACATCCTAGATCTGACCAACCACTGCCTATCCAATACATACTTCACCTACAATGGACAAAAATACAAACAAATAGAAGGAGCACCCATGGGATCACCCCTCTCACCTGTCATCGCAAACCTCTACATGGAACACTTTGAAACACAAGCTCTAGAAAAATACGACCACAAACCCAAACTCTGGCTCAGATACGTAGATGACACCTTCATAATCTGGCCACACGGGAAAGAAAAACTGAACAACTTCCTCACACACCTCAACAGCCTACACCCCAAAATACAATTCACCATGGAAACAGAAGCCAACAATCAACTTCCTTTCCTAGATGTCTTGGTATACAAAAGATCCAATGGCTCCCTAGGACACACCATCTACCAGAAGAAAACACATACTAACCGCTATCTACATGCACTCTCACACCACCACCCAGCACAGATCAATTCCGTAGCCAAGACACTCATCTCTAGAACAAAATGCTTAGCCGATGAACAACACCAAAAAACCGAACTACACACTCTCACCAACGTACTTACAGCCAATGGATTCCAAAGAAAGAAGATTACCCACCTAATCCAAAAAGAAACCCCAACCAAAATCCAAGACAGAGAACAAGAAAACGGCAAAGCCCTCCTCCCATATATAAAAGGCACTACAGACAAAATTAGCAAGATCCTCCAAAAACACAACATCAAAACAGCATTCTGCACAAACAGAAAAATATCCACCATCCTAAGAAACCCCAAAGACAAAATCGAATTAGAAAACCAAGGAGTATACGAAATCCCCTGCACTGCCTGCCCTACCACATACATTGGACAAACTAACAGAACTAACAGAAGAATAAGTGCACGCATTGAAGAACATAAGAACTCAATCAAAAAGAAGAAACGACCTCTTCCCTGGTCCAACACCTCAAAGCCACAGGACATGAAATTGATTTTAAAAATACCAGAACCATCGCCAAAACCGAACACTTCAACAGCAGAATAATCAGAGAAGCCATAGAGATAGAAAAACGCCCACACAGCATGAACAAACGAGATGACACCTCCCGCCTTCCAGCCATTTGGAAACCCGCCCTCATGAACAGACGAGTACCTAACATGAAGAAGGACACCAGACCCACACCCATGAGAGCCACACAAGATGCCACCACCACACTTCCATGTAGAAAACAGACTCACACCCACTCAGAAGATGAGACACGACCATGGACCAGAAGCTGCACTGCAGCTGCATCACTACCCACTTCAAACCCCTCCGAGCCATACATGAAGCAAACCGACACCCACTATGAAGATGCAGCACGACCACGAACTCAAGCCAAACAGCAAGATCACAACTCACCAGCTCAAATCCCCCAGCAACTAAGACTAACCTGAGCACAACCAAGCCCCCACCTGAACAGAACACGCCTCCAACCAATCAGAACACGGCTAACCCCCAACCAATCAGAACACAGCCAAACCCCTACCAATGAGAACACACCCCACCCAATCAGAACACAGCCAAGCCCCCACCCAATCAAGTCCCACCCCACTGGCAGTTAAAAGGAGGAAGCAATCACATTACTCTGAGAAGCACAGAGCACAGAAGCCAAGATGATGAGACTTCATCCGTGCCAGATACTTAATCTACCCCAACAACCAAAGATATATATATATATATATATATATAAAACAATTTTATTGATTTTTAAAAACAAACAAAACAAACAATACATAAAAGCATCAGCTCTCCTCCACTGGCAGTTAATCGGTTTTGTGCATTCATTTCGGAATTAGAGTTACATTACATAACTCATATCATCAATCCAAACTTATATATCCTAGTATCACTATTAGAAAATCATTTGACTATAATTTTATTTATTCATATTTTATGAGATAACTATAATTTAAGTAGTTTATTCTATACCAAATCATATAATCATACCAAATCTATCCTGAAAACACTTTATAGATATGTCAAATAACAAAAGAAAAAGAAAAAGCAAAGATATTCCTTGTTATCTAACATTCTAAATATTCCATTATTATATTTTATCATCCAGCCATTGATAGAAAAGGTCCCAAATTTTATAGAATTGTTTATCCTCCTGCTCTCTAATTTCAAATGTCAATCTACTCATTTCAGCACATTCCAATATTTTCTTAATAATTTCTTCCTGCAATGGTATTTTCTCATTTTTCCAATTTTTAGCAAATACAATCTTAGCCGCGGTTAATACATTTACAATCAGATATTTCAAGTCTTTACTGTATGTATCTGGTAAGATTCCCAATAAAAAAAACTCCGGTTTCAAATCTATGTGTTTCTTTTGTCATTTTTTCCAACCACATGCAGATTTTAGTCCAATATTTTCTAGCATCCTCACAAGTCCACCACATATGGTAATATGAGCCAGGTATCTGATGACATTTCCAGCATTTTTCAGATTTATTCTTGAACATTCTTGCTATCCTTGTCGGGGGAACGTGCTACCTGTAAAACATCTTATACAAATTTTCTTTATAATCTGTTGACATTGTCATTTTATAATTTTGTGACCATAATTTTTGCCATTTCTCTAAATCAATCCCATATCCAAAATTCTTCCCCCAAACAATCAGTTTCTTTAACTTGTTCTTCCTCTAGCTTAATTCCCAATAAATAACCATATAGTTTTTTAATCACCTTTTCATCAGTACCTGTCAAAATCTTACCTAGATCAGTCTGTTTATCATAAAATCCCTCTGTTTTAGAATCTTCATCATACCTTGAGTGTATTTGCGCATATGACAAACCAATTCATCTTTATACCTTGTTCCTCTAGATTTTGTATCGATTTAAGTTCACCCTTTTCATCCAATAGTTCCCCATATCTAACTGTTTGTTCCTTCTTATAAATTATAGGATAGGAAAATGCTTCAATAGTCGATAACCAAACTGGAATTTTCATTGACATTGTCTTTTTATCTTCTCCCAGTTTAACCACAAAGACTCCCGTATATAATGTCTTCTAAAGTAACCCTGTGTTTTAGTTCCCTTACACCATAAAAAAGCATGCCAACCCAACAGCAAATCATGACCTTCTAGTGTCAACAATCTAGTCTTTCTTAGTGTTATCCATTCCTTGACCCACATCAAATTTGCAGCTTGGTAGTACAATTCCCAGTTAGGCAGGCCAAAACCTCCTCTAATTCTAGCATCTTGCAAAAGGTTTAGCTTTATTCTCTCTTTCTTACCTTGCCATATATACTTCAGCACAATTTTATTTAAATCTTCAAAATAGTCTTTTCCAAGCCTAATTGGTATTGTTAGAAACAAATATAAAATTCTGGGTAAAATATTCATCTTAATTGTTGAAATTCTCCCTACCAATGACAATTGTAAGTTTTCCCATTTCTTCAAATCTAAAGCTATCTGTTGTTTAAGTTTAATATAATTATTCTCTTTTAATGTACTACATCTTGATGTCAAGTATATCCCAATACTTGACCTTGTTCGTGACTTGGATTTTCAACAGGTCTGCCAGTTCTTCTCTTTGTCTTAGATCTTTGTCAAGATCTTTGTTTTATCTTTATTTATTTTCAGACCAGCCACCTCGCCATATATCTCTATCTTTTCCAATAGCTTTGGAGCTGTTTCTAAAGGGTGTTCCAAAATAAAGGCTAAGTCATCTGCAAAGGCTTGCAATTTAAATTCTTCCTTTTTCATTTTCATTCCTTTTATGCTTTTATCATCTCTAATTGTAGCTATTCCACCATTAAGCAGACATTGTCAAACACGGATACAGGGATGTTTGCACGTATCTAATGACCTTGTCTTAGCCAACTGCAAAATGTTTCAATATGATCATGAAACACTGACTGTTGTTACTTTCCATCCCAGGACACGTTAGCTCTGTATGATAAGCATACTTGCAAGCTTGCAAACTATCACATACTTTGTTCTTTGTTTATGATTTCTTCCATATAAGGTAAAACTCTGCTACCCCTTGTGTGCTTCCCCACCCGCTTGAAAGAGGATAATAAATGAGGTTTGTGCAAAGCACTCGGGGCTGCTGCTGCTGCTGCTGCCTGGGTCATTCCATCTGCCCCGGGTGTGATGTGCTCCCTCCTATGAAAACAATCGGATGTCTGGTGTCTGTTATTGGTATTCACCCTTGCGAGGGTCCCTCTAAACTTCTTCCCTGCGGGGAATTCCATAGGCAGCGAAAGAACGCCGACGGAACAACGGACTGGTCGCTCGATGCGACAACAGGGGGCTCATCCGGGATCCGTCTGCCTTTTGCTGTCTCAAAGGTGTGATCTCTGTCTAGAGGTGCATCTCCTTCACTCCCGTTCTTACGCACCTGGCAAAGGCATCGTACAATCGTAAGTAATGGGCTCCTCACTTTCCAAAGTTTCGTCAGGTCATAGGGACAAACTTTATACTATAGTGAAGAAGGCTAATTCATTTCAAAAGATTAATGGCACCACTATATATCCTCTTTCAAAAAAATCATTGACTAACCTATTGGCATATATAGAGGAACATTGTCCATCTTATCCTGAGAAGGGAACACTCCGACACTCTTCATGGCAGAAATTGGGGAAGTACCTACACGATATCCCCCGAGCCCCGCCTGAAATATTAACATCTTGGCGGGCTGTCATGGCAGCATTAAACACACTCTATCCTCCGAAAGAGAATGCTGCACCTCTTACCTCTGAAACCCCCCCTCTCTCTTCTTCCTCTACTAATCCTGCTAAATCTGGAGATCCTCTTGTGGCACAGGTGGAAACTCCCTCTCTTCCCCCACCTTACATCAATCCTGCGGAATCTTCTAATCTTTCTCCTTCTGCCCCTACCCCCTCCTCCTCTCCACTAATTCCTCGAGGAGGCCTTATTAGCAATCTCCTTTCCTCCCCTCTACCGTTGGATGATTCTGAAACTCTTTCTGCCTTCCCTCTTGCCCTTCCCCCGGGAGGTGGCGGCAACCCTGTACATACTAACATTGAATTTAAGGTCTTGAAAAACATAAAAGATGCAGCCACTAATTATGGTCTGCACTCACCTTACACTAGAGGCATACTTGATTCTTTGGTTTCTGGTAATACTGTCATGTTGCTCTATGATTGGAAAATGTTGTTTTCTATGCTCATGACCCCAGCACAATATGTTGTGTGGCAGTCTGAGTATGAAAAATGTGTTGATGTAGAAATACGGCGAGGTTTGCCGGCAGCAGTCACGGAAGGCCATCTTAAAGGGACAGGGCAATTTGCCACTTTAGTTCAACAACAGACTTGTCCCCGCCGTGCTTTTGCCATCATTCATATGTGTGCAATGAATGCTTTAAAACGGGTGGATGATACAGACTCACAATCCACCCAAGCCTTTTTAAAGGTAATGCAGAATCCTGATGAATCCTATGCCTCTTTCATTAGTCGCTTGCAAATTGCATTGGATCGTCAGATTGATAACGCTACTGCTAAACAGGAATTACTCATGAAATTGGCCTTTTCTAATGCTAATCATGACTGTCAAAAGATTTTGCAACCTGTTGCTAACAAGCCAGGGGTCACTTTGGCTGAGTTTCTTCAGCTTTGTAGAATTGTTGGCACAACCTCCCATAAAATGGATGCGCTTGCAGTGGCTATTTCTTCTTCTTTCCCTGCTTCTGCTTCTTCTCCTGACGCTTTTGCTTTAACTCGTAATGGCAACTGTTTCAATTGTGGCAAGCCTGGACATTTTAAAAATCAGTGTCGGATGCCGGGAGGAGGAGGGGCACCCCGCGGCCAAGCTAGGGGCCCTCTGCCTCCTGATTCTAAAGAAAAACCAAAAACCATCTGTCCTCGCTGTCGCAAAGGCTTTCACTGGGCTTCGCAGTGTCATAGTAACCCCCCCTCTGCTCAGCCTTCGGGAAACTAACTATGGGGCTTTCAGCTAGCCCCGCTACCAAGGCTGACCTCCCCACTACCACTTTCCCGGTAGTGTTATCTGAAGACCTTGTGTATGATGACCCTGGTGCTGTTGTAACGCTTCCTTTAACTGCAACTCTTTTAACACCCTTGCCTCCCTCATTGCCTATTCTGCTCATTCCCAATTCCACTCTTACCATAGAAGGTATCGTCGCTGCTCCTTATCTATATGACTCCTCTGCTCTCAATAATTTGGTTCTCGCTGCTATAGGGGATCGTTGTTTTTCCTTAAAAAAGGGGACCGTGGTCGCTACGCTTATCTCAATGCCACCTGCTGATCCGCTTTCCCTGTTTGCATTACAGCAACCTGTACACGCTTCTAAACCTACCCTGTCTGTTACCTTGAATGGTCACACTTTTGATGGCCTGATTGACACCGGTGCTGACGTTTCTGTCATCTGCTCTGCTGAGTGGCCACCTACTTGGTCTCTTACCGAGGCTGCCTCAGTGCAAGGCGTAGGCGGAGCTCAAGCCGCTAAGGTCAGCTCTAATTGGCTCTCTGCTTCTACTCCACATTCAACTATAACAGCATACCTTAAGCCTTATGTTCTTCCCCTGTACTGCAATCTGTGGGGACGTGATTTGCTTTCTCAGTTTCATGCCTATATTCCGCTACCCTAACACCTCTGTGTAAAATCTTTGCTTTCTTTCAATATGTCTATTGCATATGTCCATCATTACCTTTGCCGTTTGCTTATGATATATGGCTTCTATTGCTTGGATAAATTTTCTGGCAAAACCCATCTGTTCCAGTAGTAATAACATAAATCTCTAGTTCACATTATCAAATGCCTTTTGAGCATCTAGGAATATCAAAGCCATTTGCTTTTCAGGATGTGCCTCATAGTATTCCAAAGTATCCAGGATTACTCTCATATTGTCTCTAATTTGTCTCTTTGGCAGAAATCCATTTTGGTCTGGATGAATGAAATTATTTAAATATTTTTTAAGTCTTTCTGCTAAAATTGAAGCAAAGATTTTGTAGTCTGCATTTAATAAAGAAATAAGTCTATAGTTCTTAATTTGCAGTGGATCAGCCTCTTTTTTTGGAATAAGTGTAATATAAGCCTCTGACCATCTTCTTTGACATAGCTTCATTCATGACTTCTAATAATGGAATGCTCAATGTTTCTTGTAGTGTTTTATAGAATTCTGCCAGAAGCCCATCTGGACCTGGTGCTTTCCCATTATTTTGTTTCTTAAGAGCTTCAGTTAATTCCATCCTTGTTATATTGCTTTCTAGCATTTCTTCAGTCTCTTTAGATATCTTAGGTAGGTTAGCATTCTGTAAATACTCTTTGATTTTTTCCTCATCAATATTCTCTTGCTTATATAGTTGCCCATAGAAGTCTCAAATAATTTCCTTTTTCTCCTTATTACCATACCAAACTTGGCCTTGGTCATCTATTAACCGTGATATTTTCCTTGATTCTTTCTCCTTTCTCAATTTATATGCTAGCCATCTACCCGGTTTATTTGCATCTTCAAAATAATTCTGTTTAGCATTTCTAATTTTCTGTGCCAGTTTTCTCTATTAAACCCATTTTATGTTTAATTATGTCCAGTTTCAATTTAATATCTTTTTTCTGTGGCATTTTCTGTAATTCTTTTTCAAGTCTTTTATATTCGTCTTCCAAGGCTTTAGTGGCTTGCCTTTTCCTGATATTCTTTTTTCTTATGTAATCTATTATCAAACCTCTGGCATATGCCTTCATTGTATCCCAAACATTCTGCATTGAAGTATCTTCTTTTTTATTTTCTCTAAAGAAAAAAGCCAGTTCTTTCTCAATCCATTATGTAAAATCTTTTTCCTTTAAGATGGTATTATTTAACGTCCATCTCAATCTTTTTTTTTGTCCCTTCCATTTAATTGTCATTGGGCTATGGTCTGCCCAAGTACTTGTTTCAATATTTGTTTCTTGAATATTAGATATTAATTCTGTTGAGATGCAAATCATATCTAATCTGGACCATGATAAGTGTCTATTTGAATAGAAAGTGTATTGTTTAATTTTAGCATTTCTTTCTCTCCATATATCTTTTAAGGTTAATTCGTCTGTCATTTTAAAAAAGGATTTAGGGAGAATCTTTCTATTTTACTTTGTTGTTGTTGCTATATAGTCCAGTTTATTGTCCACAATTCCATTAAAGTCTCCCATCATAATTATATTAGCATAGTCCAGTCCAGTCATTTTCATGTGTAGTTTTTTATAGCATTCTTCTTGTTTATCATTCGGAGCATAAATTGCAATCAGGAGTGTTTTCATATTACTATCCATTATTTCCACCATTAATACTCTTCCATCTTCATCAGTATGAATCAATTTTGCTGGGGTAGCCTCTTTAATATATAAAACCACTCCTCTTTTCTTACATTGAGTCAAAGAAGTAAATATTTTCCCTAATTTTGGTTGTACTAACAATTGTTCATGTTGTTTTTTAATATGTACTTCTTGTAAACAAATTATGTCAAACTTTAATTTCCCTAATTTATGAAAAGTTTTCCTTCTTTTAACAGCTGAATTAAATCCATTTATATTCATTGTAATCAGTTTTTTCTCTTCCATGATTATATTTTGTATTTAGGTTTGGCAGCTCTCGTAGATCTTGGTTCACGTTGTTCTTTGATATCCACCTGTCCACCTACTGCGCCTTCTTCTTTTTCAGTCCCCATTTGTTCCTCTTGGAATTCAATTAATGAGACCTCTTTCTCTGTCTCTTCCTCTCTCCTTCCAAAAAATTCTGCGTAGAAAAGTTCTGCTTTCTCAATTGAATTAATTCTATGTCTCTGTTCTTGCCATGTAAACATTAGTCTTTCTGGAATCAGCCATCTATAATTCACCTCCTTTTTCAATAGCATTTTGGTCAAGAATCGATATTCTCTTCTCATCTCTCTCACTCTTCTGGGTATTTGTTTTAGAACCACAATCTCTTTGCCTTTGTATTTCAACGTCTTCTCTCTTGCCGCTTGTAATATTTGTGTTTTGATGGATTTTTTGGTAAATCTAATGTGGACTTCTCTTGGTAAGTTATTTCTCATCGCATATCTTGTGAAAACTCGGTATACCTCGTCTACTCCATCCATCATCTTTTCCTCTGTTATTTCCAAAGCATCAGCCAAGATTTCTATCATTATCGCAGCCAAATTTTGTCCTTTTTCTTCCTCTATATTTTGAAATCTGAGATAGAATTCTGACCCCTCCATCTCCCACTTCAGCATCCCACTTTTATCTTGTTCGACCACTGTTAATCTACTGTCAATATTTCCAATCTTTTCCTCTCTTTAACTTCTTCTTCAATTTTTTGGAATCTCTCATCATACTTCGCCATCATTTGTTGAATATTTTCCACTTTTTCATCGGTCTTCTCTATTCTTTGTTCAATAGTATCTGATTTTGTCTTGAGATCTTGGATTCCTTGCATAATCATCTGTAAAGTCACCTTTTCTTGTTCTTTATCTTGCTTTAACATTGTCTGGATTAAACATTGTCCTCCAGATGGTGGGGAGGCAGAAGTAGAGGTAGAGACGCCAGAAGGTATGAGTTTCCAACTCATTTTAAACGATTCGAGACCTTCAAATTCTTTTTAAACTTTAATCCAGTTGGTAGGGTAGCCAATTATAATCCAAAATGGAAAAGCCAATAGTAAAAAGCCCAATGGTAAAAAGGAAAAAAGAAAAAGAAAATTCTTCAGGTTCTTCTGGACCCTAATCCAATTATGAAATAATCCACAATAAAGGATAAAAATAAAAAGAAGAAAAAAGCCCAATGATAATAAAAAAAGAGAAGAAAAGAAAAGTTTCTTCAGGTTCTTCACACCTTAATCCAGTTGAGAAATCTCAATAGTAATAATAAAAACCAAAATAGTCCAAGAGCATGGATAGAAAAAGCAAAGATCCCAGTGAAAAAAGGGGAAAAAAAGAAAAGGAGAAATAATTCTGAGGCTTTCCCTTTAAAATAAAAAGCAAAAGTAAAAATATTGCTAAAATTAAAGTTTACAGAAAAGCTGGTAAGGAGGGGTAACACAGCTGAAAGAAGATAAGAAAACACACTGCCCTTTGTTTAATTGTCCAAGGCTCTTATTATGACTCTCTTCTCCACAAGCTTCAAAGCTAAGCCTCAAGTGTTAAACTGTTGATAGAAGTCCAGATGAACACCTGTAATAATATTCTGCCGCGCTCTTCCCTCTATCTTATCACGTTGAAATGTCCTTGAGAAGGAGTCTTTCACAGTTCTCTCCACTCCAAATGAAATATTTTTCAAGCCTCTAGTTGGCAGTGTTACAAAGTTTCTTAGTTCTCACTTTCCCCCTCCTCCCAGCAAAACGTAATTTAGATTTTTAAAAAGAAATATATACAACACCTGTCAAAACGCGTGATGTGTTCTGGCCACCTCAGGCTGAACTGAGCACAGTCCACATGCAGCCAGTTGGCGCGCCAAAGTCTACGACCAGTAGAAATGACGCTCATCACGTGACGGCAGGAGCCCTCCACCCAAGTACCTGGAAGCTCTGGGAAGAGGTACCTGGGTGCAGCCAGGATCATGAGAAAATATATACATACATATATATATATATAAAAGGTAGCCAAAGGGAGCCTCTAGTCTAAAAAAAGTTAAGAAGTCAAGAAGGAGAATAAAAAAGTAAATATATATATATAAAGGAAAATTCAGTCCGGTTAACTGCTAAGTCACGATAAAGTCCGGTAAGAAAGAAAAAAAAAGTAAGGAAAAAAAAAACCTCATTTTGACGTCTCTCTTTAAAAGTCGCCGCTTATTCAATTTTGTCAAAAATCTCACAGGTTTCTTCTTATATTCAGAGTGTCCTTTCAAGTCTCAGAGTGTTAAGAAAAATAAAAAGGATTCTCACCCAGCCGACACACTTTCTCTTTCAGCCTCTTCCTTTCCGGAGCTGTCCCGACTTCAGCAACTTTGGGGCTGCCTCTCCGCCGCCGGCAAAAAGGACTTCTCCTGGATCAACCAGGGACTTTGCGGTGTCCCTGGGATCCACAGGATATACCCTTCATGATCACCGTCTCTATGGGACGGTTCAGGTCCATTTGGACCGGCCAGGGGCGAAGGTATCGGCTGCAATCTTAGAGCTCAATTGCAGACCATACTGTCGCGACGCCAGCTCCTCCCCTCTCCAAAATGGGGCACAGTATATTTAACATGACTTGCTTAGCAATGGAAATTTTGGGGTCAATTGTGGCTATAAGTCGAGGGCTACCTGCATTTGCATTCTCATTGTCATTTTTTTTATTATTCAAATTTATATAATCATCCTTTCTCATATATGTGATTCTTGACAGCTCACAAGTAAAACTAATACAAAAAAAAAAGTAATATTATACAACTATTTGAAAACAGGAAAAAATATGAAAGCATACAAAAATCATGACAGAATACATAAAACAGCCAAGGCAATGCCATTCATCAAAACATTTACTATAGTCATAGTACCAGCATCATTAACTCCTTGCTCTCCATGCTTAGGGTCTTCAGAATCTTGTGAAAAGTCAGCAAGGTGAAGGTCAGTATGATCTGGGGAGGGGGAATCATGTTCCATAGGGGAGGTGCCACAAGACACCTCCTGCCAGACAATACTATAGCTGATGGGACATGCAATATGCCCCTCTTCCTAGACTGGATGGGATGGATAGATGTAATTGCGGAGAGGCAGTCTGTCAAGTAATCTGATCCCATGCCTTTCTTATATAGAAGCCAAACTAGATCATATTTTAAAGGTTAGGATATAATTGTTTACATGCACAAATTCTCCTAATACTTATATGTACTTGAAAGAAAACTAGGTTTAATCCCAAACCATCTGCTTAAGGCACAGGTGACAAACTCATGACATGTGATGACCCAGAGTCTATCAGAAATATAACAAAATCCAAAACGTAACTAAAAGTCCTTTAATGCCTTCAATTTGGCTTCACTGTTTAATTGTTCACAATGGAGGAGTAAACTATTTTCAAAATAACATTTAAAAGGCAAGAAACACAGCTCACATTCAAAGAGCCGATTAACGAAGCAAAAACCAAAAACAAACCGCATTGATAAAGTTCCTCAACAGATCAGGATAGATAATTGCCAGGTTCAGGAAGATAACCAGGGACAGTCCGTTGGGACAGTCCTTTGGAAGAACGCCAACAAAACACTAATTTGTCTCAGTGTCTGTTAGCACACAGGTCCAACCTTTTAAGCAGATCTCACACCTACAACCCATGAAGAGGATCATGGCCCTCACCTCCTGAGTAGACCACATTTTACCCTGATCCTCTCCTCCCTGCGTGCCTTAGGATGGATAGAGGATGGGCCTGGGTCCGCCTCTGACTGCTCAGCCAGCCTCTGCCCTTCCCCAGCCTCCTCCACCAACTCTGGAACCACATTTCCACTCCCTGTTGGCTGTTCCTCCTCTTCATCAGAGTCAGTCTCCACCAGGGGCAGGATACGATGTCACATTGCTTTATGATCGTGACATTTTCCCCCATTACAGAAAGGTCTTCTGTCTAACTTCTAATAGTAAAGAGCTTTAAAATTTAGGATCATACCCCCCCCATCTTTTTGTTAAATACAGTATCTAATACCAGCTTTCATTGGCTAACAGTAGCCCTGCTGGATCACACAGAAAATCCTGTCTAGTCTTGTTTTTTATAGTAACTGAGTAGAAGCTTGATTAAACAAAGTGGAAATGAAGGCAGATTGTGAGGGATTTTTTTTTTTTAATATTAAGAGGCACAGTATACAAATTATGATTTGAGTTTGGGGAGAATATGTACATTTAATTTTCTGAAAGTTCCACTGCCATAAATAATTGAGAGTTTGTTAGCATATGTTATTTTACATGCATTTAATAAACCAGTACTCTTTAAATAAAATAAAAGTAAAAATAAGTGGTCTGCTTTTTGAGAACAGAACTCCTTCCCCTGTCATTAAGGCAAAGCAGGTCATTAATTCCTTGGAAGGTCAAAATGCTACTCTCTTGTATATAATGTTTCTTGTGTTCAGTTTAGGCAACATTCAATAAATAACTTTAAATTTTGTATATGTAAAAAAGATTTTACAAAAAGTTTAACATTTACAAAAAAGATTTTTTTCCCCTAATATTAGCCTGGGGTGGATTGATAAAAAAGCACTTAGTATGGTTAAATCAGGGGTCTTTAAACTTGTCAGGTTTAAGACTTGTGGACTCCCAGAATTCCTCCTCCACTCATGTTAACTCAGAAATTCTGGGAGTTAAAGTCCACAAGTCTTAAACTTGCCAAGTTTGAAGACTCTTGGTTTAAATGTTCTCTTCAACAAACATAAGCTACTTCTATTTTTTAAAATGTTTGTTAAATATTTTAAATAAGATAGTGGCAACCTAATTTTATGATTTCTATATTCATCTTATTAGCTATATTTAAACAGAAAAAAAAATATTACATTCTAAATGCACTGGCTCAGGAGTTTCAAACTCATAGAACATAGGCCAAATTGGTCCTTCAAATAATTTTCTACAGCCTGTGACAGTACTTTAAAAATTAATAACCCAATATGGCATGCTTAGCAAGTCAAATCTACACCCAAAGGCAGCAATGCTCCCTTATTAACAAGTAAAGTGAAAGAGCAATCAAAATCATCAATCTGTTACACTCCTACGCATACAGTGAATGAAGCATCTCGTATTGTTTTGGGTCCCAGGTGAGCTGGCATTTTCTGGTTCACTCCCTCATCTCTATTTATCTGACCAACTAATTTATGTTTGCCAGGCAACAGGAAAAAATGTACAAGACTATGGCATTTACTGGGTTCATTTAAAAGTTGATGTCCACAGCTCCAAGCTGAGAAGAAAGTGTGTCCTAATACAAAACATGGGCCCGACAGGCAGAGAGATGATTCAACTCCGAGCTTTGCATTAAGGCACTGGCCAGAACTTTAGCCTGCTCCTTATTACTTGCCTTTTACTAGCACCCTCATACCACCATGTCTACTTCAGCTTTATTCCCAACATTGGTACCTCCTGCCTGGGTGCCTCAGGTGAAAAAGAGGCTCTACAGTGACAGGACCCATGAAACCCAGTGCAGAGTGATGACACAAACTCAGCTGTTAGGAAGTACCCTATCTGGGGTTACAATGAACCCATTTTATAATGAGGTTCTTGATGCAAAACTAGCTATCCATCATACCAAATTCCACTGGCAACAACAATCTAAACTATCATTGCATTGCTATCACCATGGTTGAAGTGACTAAAGTAGCTGAACAACACACAGAATAAAAAGTACTGCAATCTCTCAACTGTTTTCATTTCTCTTTTCTGAATCATTTCTAATATTACAATATTTTATTTAATATAAGGAGCCACTGGATACATATACATTATCCCAGTTGTGGCTGGTTATTTCATAAATGTATTTACTGTATGCTGTATTTACACGAGTCTCATGTTTCATTTTATTGTTGCCAAATTTAAAGTTTGCTTTAGGCTTTCCTAAAATAGTTATCACAAATTTAACTACCAAACCCAAAGCAATGGAACTGAAGTAAATCACTGCCAATAGTTTCCAATACAGTAATACTTAAGACTATCAAAAAGAAAAAAGGAAAAAAATTCCTTGGATCCAGAAAGATGTATAGAATAATCCATTATGAAATGAACTTTCAATAAACATATCTTTAATTACAAGGTTCTTGAATTCTCTTCTGTATTACCAATTTTTTTTGAGCAAAGCAAATTTCCATACTGATACTAATTTTCAAATGCCTTATGAAAACAATTATATCAACTAACAAATATTAAACAAGTTCCTTAAAAATTGATTTTAAAAAACCAACTGCAATAACCACTATAAAAAACGTTGGATATTTTTCCTGATCTTATATTTGCCAACTTTTTTTTATAAAGATAAAAATCCAATAAATAAATGTTGCACCAATAATCTGTAATTTTATTAAATGTATTCCGACACCTACTGAATATATTTTTTCCTCAAGTTTACGAAAAGGAAAACTGAGGGAGAAGAGAAATCAAGAGCCAAATTTTGCTTTCACTTAGGAAACCCAAAGCAAATTAATTTTGCCCTTTGGATGCTTTGAATTCCTGGAGACACAAATTGTTATAACTGAAAAGCATAAAATTGTACTTCATCATCTCTTTATCCTTCAGAGTATATATCTTTAAATATAATCTGTACATTTGAAAAAAAAAACATTGCTTATGGTTTTTTTTTTAGAATTTCAAGACTATAGTATTGCAATGATAAGTAACAACATGTGAAGAAGATCCATTTTTTTAAATAAAGTGCTGATTTTGGAATATATTATAACTAATGGTTGGCAAGTTCCTGTAGTACAGCGTGGGAAGATCAATACAAAAGGAATAACAACACAGAGCTGGAGTATTTTTAAGAGCAATCGCACTTGGTGTAAATTGATTCATTTAATAGTTCCTCTCCTCTTTCCATTGTGTCTATTAATTTCACCACTTCTTACTCTTTGCCTCCCCCCACCCAACCTTTTACTTTGGTTAGCATTCGGAGCAATTGTCCCATTATCTGTCTTGTCTTTTTCCCCAAGTTGTTTTTTCAACGTTGAAACAGACTTTCTTTCATTAAACCAGGCGACATCTATTCCTACAAACTGGAGGGAAAAGGGCGAGGGGGGGGGGAGGAATAGCTTTAATTTTGTTCAGTGTAATATTTGCAAGAGAAGAAACGCGGATTCTTGTACCCCCGCTTGCACAAGTTGCCCGAAACAAACCCTACAAATCACTATTAACACCCGAGACAGCACCCCCCCACGCTCTCCCCACACGTTGAAGGGCCTGTATTATATCCCTCAGCCATTCAACGCGAAATTGCTTCTCCTCCTTCTCCCTCGACCTGTGGAGACTGGTCGAGGCCCTCAGGATCAGCCCCTGACTCTGAATGAGGAAAAAAAGGCCTCTTCTCCCCATTCACCCCCGCGCCCCCTCCCCTCCCCCCACAGTCAGCGTGAGGCAGATTCAAACTGGAAGAGAGCGAGCCCTCCTCTCTTCCACCGTTTTCTCCCGCCCGCTCCGCTCTTCTCCCGAGGGCCACCCCACTCTTCTCCACCCCCCGCCGAAATTTGCCTCTGCGGTCCTGTGTGGGACCCCACTTGGCCACGGGGCTCTTCTGGCCACTCACCCAGCCCCTCTTGTTGCGGCCCTTCAAACCTCCCTCCGGCCGCGCTCCTCACCACCTCGCCGCCGCCATGTTAGGATCTGGTGCAGACGGACTGCGTCAGTGGAGGAGGAGGGGACGAAGCGGGAAACCCGGGGCGGCTGGAGGCTGGCGCGGGCAGAGGAAGGGAGCGCGCGCGAGTGCACGCGTGTAGGCGCTTTGGCAAGGCAGGCAAAGGTCGCCGCTCCACAGCTCGGCCTTTTTTTTTTTTTTTGGAGTGGGGGGGTCACCCCTCTTGGGAACTCAGCCTCTGCTCTGCCTTTGGCGGGCTCCGAGCCTGACTTCTGTTGTCGGAATCGGCGGCGAAGGAAACGAAGGGATGCCCTTCGCCCGCCTTTCTGTTTCTGCGACCAGTAAACCTATTTCCTAAGGCATTTTTAAGAGGAGCGTTTCAAGCCGCCCTGTCCCATTGACAAGGCCGATAAACCGAGACATGACAGCGCTCTTATTTCCAGTCTACGCCACGTCTAGGTTTGTTAATGTAGGAAAACGGTGTCATACATAACACTTTGCAGAAGGATCAAGCTATACAGGACCTGGAGGCGATATTTCGACACCGTTGACAGCAGTTATTCATAATTAAGGCTTATGGTCCTTCCTTTTGATGTGCATTTATTGTTACTGATTCTGATCACCCTTTCTACTATTTCCAAAATTCCCCTTTCACGCGCCGATGTGTGTCGTATGTAATTTTCCAATAACTAGTTAAGTCCAGTTTGTCCTACAGAATGCGAACCTTAAATTCCATCTCTGCTAAAGTTGAAATAATCTCCCAACTTTTTGGTGAATCACTTTGTATTATAGATATAACAACAATAATAAATAGTACATAATTATTAATTTAAATAGTTTTTATATCCCTATAAGCCGCCTTTGGTCGCCATGTGCGAATAGGCGGCAATATACGTATTCTAATAAATTTATTCAACTTTTTATCCCGCCCAATTTACGATCCCGTGAGGGTCATAGCAATCAGAGAAATTACTGTACGATACAATTACTGTACGATACGGCACAGGCAGAAGTAGAAACTGGCCTTTATTTATTTAACATCACCAATATCTGAATTCCCGCCTCCGAGACCGAAGCGTCCCCCCGTTTTTAAAGACTACAATTCCCGAAAGGTAGCGAGCGTGGTCGGCGAGGCATGCCGGGAAATGGAGGACAGGACCAGATTCTTTGAGCGGGCATTGAGAACAGACGGTTACGGAAGCCGAGGAAGTACGATTCAGTTCGCTTTTGGAAAACGGCCGGCTACGCTACGGGGACGGAATTCTCCAGGCGCTTTTTGTACCTCAGGTGGGATTCCGCCGGAGGCTTTCAGGGATGAAAGGAGCAACAGGGATGGCTTTTGTAGCACGTGACCTTCGAGGAGGAGCCGGCGGCGGGTCATGCGTGGGGCGGCTCCCTTGCTAACCGGTAGCATGGCCGTCCGGAGGGCACCGCGTGGGTTTAGTTCGCTCCTGGAGAAAGAGGAGGGCTGCTGTATCTTGCATCCCACGGAGGGGAGAATTTCAGCGGTTTGTGCAGAGTTCAGCTAGGTATTGATTTCCAGATCTAAGGCAGCTCCCGTGATCAGACGTGCTTCTTTACACGCGAAGTCGACTATATCGTGTCAGAAGGTCGTATCCCGGCTTCTGCGTGATTTCCATCGCCAAAGGTGGTTTCTAACTGCTTAGCTTACAGAGAGTGCTGCATTCTCCTTTTTGGGATTCTTATGCCTACCTTAAATGTGTGTCTTTGTTAATGACGTTGCAGTTGTGTGAAAAGATGTTGGTTCAGATGCTGTCTTGTCTTTTTCGTGTTATGCTTCCTTGTTGAAATTCCAGCTTTTGGAAAAGAGATGTACTGCCTTCATGAAATGGTACTCACTACACTTGCAGATTGTGTACTTATTGGAAGAATAAAATTTTCAAACATTTGGAAAGTAAACAGGTTTTTTTAAAATTTTATTTTATTTTATAAAAAATAAAATACGAACCAGGGAGAATCTCAGAGAAACTTTGTGGAGCTTAATATTGAAACTATGTCAGAAATGTAAATCATATGTTTACAATAATTGGTGTAATATGAATGCTATTACAAAAATATTGAATATGCTCACTCTTGATGAATTGTTTTTATGCAGTTTTCATGAAATGAAGATGATTTTCTTTTAAGACATTGACATTAACAGAAACACAAGCTATTAATTCCCTAGCCTAGGGTTTTATAAGTTTTACGTTTTTCTAAAATCCAGTCATCACTTCGGAAATGCATATTCACATTTTTTTTTGGTGCTGTTATGGTTCTATGTTTAAGTAAGGGTATCCTTTTGGCTTGCCTTGGAGCCACAGTGAGTGAAGAGAAATTGTCTATATGTAGTACAGTTAATATATATGTGTGTATAAAGTTAAAAGTTTATGATCTTGTGCTGCCGCAGGCAGATAACGGGTTGGACACGTCTGGGTTGGACACATCTGCTTTAAATCAAAGAAATGGCCAAACTAATATTTTTCTCTTGATTTTCTTAATTATGACAAATGTCTCCTGCTCTTATATACCAGAGCTATGCATCATTCTCAATTTGTAGACATAAGCAGCCACCTGCAGTTCTTTAAAATAGCCATGCTTATTTTATTCATTTAAAAAAAATGTAATTGGAGGAACTGGACTTTATCCATCCTGCAGTAAGATGGTCTTTTTTGGTAATGATCTCTTGGAGTTCACTTCAGCCAAGAAAATCTGATTTAAATGCACATTTCTGAATATAAGGTCCATTTGCACAACATGGAAAGTTGGGTTACTTTTGAATTTGGCATACCTTTCAAATCTGAACTTTGCATCAAGTTGTAGCTAAAACAAATCAGGGTACAGGTAGTCCTCGAGATATAACGGGAACTCAAATTTATGACACGTCCCCCAAAAGCTACTTACAACTTTGTTTTTAAGTTACAGCTGCTGCAGTTCCCCTGTGGTCATTCACTCTTAAAATTGACCACAGGAATACTGCAGCATCCCCTGGCTCATCCCGTCCCAATCTGGCCCTATGGAGACCCCACAGGCCTTGTGCCTACTCCTCACATGCCCTCACCCATCGCACAGTTACCTTTTGAAGATCTCTGGAGGGAAGGAGTCAGGCCATGCACCCCGGGCCACATGGCTCCCTCATGGAAGTTGCCACCTTTTTGGTAATTTGGATCCAGAAGAAATACATTTTTGGAGTTAAATATGACAGGTTGAAGAAGATGGAAAACAGGGCTGATCCAATGGTGCCACCAGTTTCCCATTTGTTTTCAATCTTCACACAAAAATGAGGTATATGGAATGGTAAACAAAGATACTACCCCCATTTAAGTATCACAAATACTTTATTTCTTTTAAAAACTGGATAAGAAACAAAGCAGAAATGTTGACTGGGATGTTGTATAAGATGAGATCAATCTTGCAACAGGATTGCCCTACATTTGCTGGATTGACTGGCGTGAACAACCAGATTAGTATTTCGTTAATAGTTCTCACCCCAATAGGTTCTATGTGTAATGCAAACCTGCCCTTTAAGCTTTCTGATTGATGCTTCCATTTGTTTCTGGGAGTTAGATGATATATGTTTTTCCTCAGGTCAGCCAAACTCTTGTAATAATGGGAGAAAGGCAAAGAGGATGGCATTAAATTAATTAAACAGTTAACTTTTACCCAAATCCTCACAGTAAAATTACTACCTCCAGTATTCAAATAACTTTTTTTTTACTTTGGCTTTTAAAATTCCATATTTTCTAATCAAGTTTGCATTATTGTTTCTTATATTTGGTTTTGTGATGAGTTGTTTTATTTTTTCAGTTTTACCACAGTTCTGAATTAATTTCACATATATATTTTTCTTATGGCAGATATTTTAATTGTACTACTTTTTATTATCCTGGGCATCTTCTTGAATGTTATTTTGTAAGTTGTGGAAGCCTGACTGATGCAGCACCCCATATGTTGAATCAATAATGATAATAATGATACGTCTTATAAAAAATTCAGACTTTGTTCTACATAATAAGAAGGGCTGTGTCAATTGATGGAGGAAAATAGAATCCATCATAGGCCTCCATTTGGAATATCTAGAATGAGATAAGGGAACAAACAGAGTAACAGGGACATAGGAATATAATTGCATGGTTGTCCATGGTTAGAGGTCATGACAAGTTAGGGTCAATTTCCAAATTATGCTAAACTTCCTAAATTCCTCCTCACTGCTATGCCAGAACAAGCATAAGAATAGGAGGAAAACAAAGTGTGTGAATGCTATGGTTTCTTACTATAGTTTTTATAGGTGGTCTGAATAAGAGTAACTTGTATTTAATTAAAACATGGGGGGGGAGTTATTAATTAAAATTATCTTGGCAGACAAATACTTTTGCATTCTTATTCTTCCTACAGTCACTTCATGTTATATGGTAAAGGAAACACAATGTTTTATATCTGCAGATGATATTTCTTTTTCTAATCTATGCATGTGTAGTCAGAAATGAAGAGAGAAATTCTGGATGCCCTTGGAAGAAGAAGCCCATCCAAATGACAAATATGCTTTGCCTAAGACGTTTTTATCCAATTGCAACAAGACGTTTTAACTGTCGAACTTGGAGCAGTGACACTTTGTTGAACCAACTCGATAACTTTACAAATGAACACCAAGTGTTCAGTCTTGTTTCCAAGAACAGAGCCAGACTCTCCGAAAAACATGTGAAAAGTGCAATTAAGAAACTTGTGCAAGTTCAAAAGACGAGGCCTTGGTCCTCAGAAACTATGGATTATATAAGAAGTCATTCTCAGTTTTTTGTACTTCGCATCTTGGCAGAAAATAAGATTGAATGTATGGATGATGAAGCATTAGTGGATGTGTTATATAGTATGCTCTGGTAAGTAGCAGGAAATCTAATTATAATCACGCTTTTATTGTCTGATTTTACTTTTAAGAATGAATCACTTTTGTATGCACGTAGGAAAGTATCCTGTTGTTGCACAGGCAAACTTATTAAATGTTAATACTTGCTTATAGGATTCATACTTTTTGAAAAAGTCCAATCTAGCAATCATTAAAGTCATGTTATAGCAGCTATAAAAGATTGTATATGTGTACTTTTCAAAAACCCAAAGGAACGAAACAGATATGTAATCAAGACAAAGTACAGAGCCCTACCTATGCCACATAAAAGTTAAAATCAGTTTTTAAAATTGCCTCTTGCATTGGGGAAATGTTCCCAGAGTAAAATGCAATAGAACTCCAGCATCCCATTTGTTCCACAAGCATATGGAAAAGGATACCAATCACTGGTGTTGATATTCATCACAAGTCTGAATACGAACAAGTTTTGTTGCATACTTTTAAGTGTTATGTGTAATTTAATTTATTAACAGAAAAATACATATGGGTTGGGCGGAATTGAGAAATTATCAACAGTTGCTAAAAAGTATATTTTGAAAAGAGGAAAGTAGCACTCTGTCTAACTTTGCACTTTAATCCATTAATATTTCATTGTTTAGTCATAAGGCCATATCAGAATACAAAATACAGAGCAATAACGTATATGTATGTATGTATGTACGTAGTGTAACAAATGGTATATGCTACCAAGTTACAATTTGTTAATCTCGGTATATTCTTTAACTCTAAAATATTTATAAAAATTGTCTGCCTCACTTTTATTCCTTCTGAAGGTTCGACATTGATTCCCACGACTCACTTGTAGAAGAGTTGGTTATAGAAGGCTGGAAGCGATTAAACAAGCAAGTATACTTTTTTATCTGTCTGTTCCTTTTCCTGTTAATTGGAAATTCAATATTTCATGCTCAGAATAGATCTCACACAATTAGCATTAGCAACAATATTTTTTAATCCTTTCTCTTGTCTCATAGAACTTTGGTGGCTCATATTGTGAAGTTAGATAAATTTGCATGGGTTATTATATTAAAAGTAGAAACTACTAATGTAAGACTACATTACTATAGTTATTGATTCAAAATAAACTCTTAGTAACTTTAGACTGCAATTCTGAAGTCCATATTCACTCACTGGAGCTTGTCCAAACTGGGTGCAAACAGAAATTTGCTGGTGAAGTTCGGTGGGAGGAAGAGACAAAGAAGGGACCACCTCCTCATTCTGAGGAACCTTGGGGACTCAGCTGTGAGGAGTAAAAAACCCATGTCCTTAGTAGCTACTGATTGTGAAGGATGTGCCCTGGTGGTTGTTGGTTGTCAATTGTGAATGACTAGTTAAGTATGCAGAAACTGTAGGAAGAATATAAGGCAGTCAGGTGCTTTATTCCAGGGGTGTCAAACTCAAAGCCTGCGGGCCAAATCTGAATCCACCCCTCAGGATGCTTAAATCTGGCCTGTGGGCCCGGCCTGGAAATAGCAAAGGACCATCCTGTGGGGCCTCTGGCAGCCAAAACAGGGTGCGGGGAACCCCATTTTGGTCAGCAGGGTGTTGCAGGAGACATCCATCCCATCTCCTCCCCCCCGCCGCCCCCAGCCAGCCCGCAGAGAACTACAATGCTGATCCGGCCCTCGAAGAAATCCAGTTTGACACCCCTGCTTTATTCGGAGCCCTATGCATTCTGCAGCACTTTTTCCAAATTAAATCTGAAGCACCGTACAGCCTCAAATACTAGAATTCCACAGTATTTGGATCTGAAACAGGAAATGTACAGGTATTCCTCAACTTACAACCACAGTTAAGCCCAAAATGTATGTTGTTGGGTGAGAAATTTGTTAAGTGAATTTTGCCTCATTTTACGATTTTTTTCTTGCCACGTTTGTTAAGTGAATCACTGCAGTCGTTAAATTAGTAACCCGGTTGTTACGTGAATCTAGCTTCCCCATTGACTTTGCTTGTCAGAAAGTCTCAAAAGGGGATCACATGACTCCGGGACACTGCAACCATCATAAATGTGAGTAAACTGTCAAGCATCCAAATGTAAATCATGTGACTATGGGTAGTATACAACAGTCATAAGCGTGAAAATTGGTCATAAGTCCCCTTTTTCAGTGCCGTTGTAACTTCAAACGGTCACTAAGCAAACTCTTGTAAATCAAGGACTATCTGTGCTTTGGATCCAGCATATTTAGGGTGCATTTATGCTGGAGCTGAACTGATCTTAAGTTTAATAGCAATTCCTTAAAGAGTGGAATTAGGTGGATATTTGAACTCAAATTTATGGTGACAACTAATTCCAGTTGCTTTATACCCTGCAGTTATTGTATGCTTTCCGGAAGGCTTTTCTATCTTTACCTGATTAAGGTTCTAAGCTGCAAATGTGTCTTTAGGAAATGTACAGGGCGCTCATGGAGAAATAGTGAAAATTAACCTAGTTTATCAGTAGGCCTTTGGCACAGTAACTTTATTGTCTTTGTTATCCTTAGGCTGACTCCACCCCTGCTATCTAAATTTGCATTGTGTGTACATGAACAACATCTACATCAGAGTCCACTCATGGGTGAAATAGCTAATGTGGTAGATAAGAAATTGGATTCCATACAGGATTCAAGGTAATTTTCATTTAATAAAGATGCCATAGATTCACAGGTTTTTAAAGATTAAATGGAGCAGGGCTGTCAAACTCCTGGCCCACAAGCCGGATACGTCACATACTGGCCACACCACGGTGGGGGAGGGGGGGAGTCCCAATACATCACGTGACGACATGAGTTTGACACTGCTGAAATGGAGAGAATTGATAAGGAAAGCATGCCCTCGTTCCCATGAACCCAACTTCTGACACAAAAACAGACAGACAGCTTGGGTGTGTAGTACATAGATCTTAAAAGAGCCTACAAAGAAGTTTAGTATCGACTAGTATCAACTAGTTTAGTTTTGAATATTCTCAACTTATTGTAGAACTGGTGTATATGCCCTGTTTGGGGGTTTTAAAGACAGGTAGGCCTCATATTACAACCACAACTGAGCCTGGAATTTTGATTGTAAGTTGAGTCACCACATGACTGAACTCAATTTTATGACCGTATTTACAACAGTTGTTAAGCAAGACACCATGGCCATTAAGCGAAACATGAGGTCATAAATCCAAATCCAGTTTATTCAATGGGCATATTTTCCCAGAAAATGACCCTAAAAATTGCAAAACGCGATTGGGCCATAAATGTGAGCCAGTTGCTAAAGTATTCAAAATGCAATCATGTATCTGTAAAATACAATTATGTATCTGTAGGGATCAAGCAATATACTTACTGATACAAATCATAAGTAACTTTTTTGGAGTCTGTTATAACTTTGAACAGTCATTAAGTGACCATTCATACGTCAAGAACTGTATAATGCCTGAAATACTTCCAAGTGTAATTTAAAATATGTTAATGTTTATTGTTCATTGTTTCCATTGTTTGGTGGGTTGTTTTTTTTTAATGATTAAGGATACGCTTGCTTTTTAATTGGGAATGCCTGACATTATAAGAAAAGCATTATGTGGCTCTGGGTTTTCTAGCTTGTTGAATCTTAAATGGTTAGCTAGCTGGGTGCTTGTTTCTAGAATCATTTATCCTAAGCCTAACCATATGTAAACGTACCTGTAAATCAGCATTATTACTTCAGTAGCAGGTGTGCAGCTGAGACGAAGATAGCCTTGCGATTTGAAGTATGGGTTCATTGGTTTACAAATCAATCTGTTAAAGCAGCGGTCCCCAACCTTTGGGGCACCAGGGACCAGTTTCATGGAAGACCATTTTTCCACAGACTGGGGTTGGGTGGGTGGGAAGGAGGATCGTGCAACCTAAATCCCTAGAAAGTGCATGTGTAGTTTCGCTCACCTGCTACTCACCTCCAGCTATGTGGCCTGGTTCCTAATAGATTATGGACTGGTCCCGGTCTGGGGGTTGGGAACCCCATGTTGTTCAGAAATAAGCCCCTTTGAATAAAGTTAGTGAAGCTTAATTTCAATGGAGCAATCTTAGCTACTACCCCACTTGAGTTTACGTACATATGAATGTTTTCAGGGGTTTTGCCTGCAAGCACTTGCTGTCTTCATAGCGAGAAGTAATTATGTGATTGGGGGGGGGGTGTTTTTGTTTTTAAAGAACAGCTTTGCTGAAAAGCAACAATTTTATTATGTCAGTATGTCCTGTTTAAATCCACCCTCTCTTTTTCTCTTTGCTGAATGCCATTTTCTTAAGCATTGTTAGATTTTCTGATGAAATGAATAAGCATAATATTTTATATATGTTTTTTAGGGCTTTGTCAGTTGTAATGAACTGCATATCTTCTATTATCTCATGGAATTTAAAAGAAAGATTAATAGAAAAAGCAGACAGCATGTTTGAAAGAACAAACATCTCAGTCAACGATGCCAGGCGATTTGTACAGTTTCTCCGGAATATCAGTTTTCTGCACAGGCCGCTGCTGAAAAAATGTAACAATATTTTTGTCCAGCATTCACATGAGTTACGTGTTGAGGACATTTCTATCATTCTTGGACTCTACCAGAATTTACAATTCAACAACACCAAATTTAGATTACTTGCCAAAAAAAAGCTGATAGAACTTAAGGATAATTGCAGTAGTCCATTGAACGTCATGCAACTCTTTGTTCATCTTGCACCCATGGTACAGCAAGAGATGCAAAAAGAGTAAGTGTATTTGTTGTCTTGCCTATTTATTCGTGTATTAAGGGTAATGAAAAAGTTGAAATTATGGCTTACATGTACACTGTTGCCATTGAGAGATTCTTTCCTCATAAATACAGGCTGTAAACCAGGAAATCAAAATGTTCAGTGTTATGAATTACCTTCATAAGGAATTACATTTTTTGCAGGTTGTGGTCCCGGCTTCTTGATAGTTGACCGCCTATATGCAGGAGAATTGCACTTCCCTTCCTTTCCCTTTCTGTTCCTTTCTAGAACCAAACCAAATATCCCAATTTCTTCTACTCCTTTTAAATCTTAACTCAAATATTATTGCAAATTCAGCATTTGAAAAGTGTTTCCACAAGCAGATGTCACAGATGGCCACAAAACATATGGAATTTTCTCAATTATATCTAAAAATATTTCTTTGATCATGTTGGTTTATGTTACTATTTTTTAAAAAAATTCCAAAATGATAACGCTCTCTTAGTTGGCAAAATATTTGTGTTTGGGGTGTGAAAGTCAGTGTTCCTGCAGGATGAATTACTATGGTGATTTTTCACTCCTTGTTAATATATTTGTTTGGGATATGCTAGATGGGAGGGGCAATTAATGAGAAACTGGGACTGTGAAGGCACATAGGCACACACAAATGCACAAATGTAAATTGAAAAAAAAGCAGTTGGTTTCAAAATCAAAGCAATTTATTTCTCATTTCCAATTGACTTCACGCTAGCAGTCAGGGATTGTACTATATGTTTAGTTCCTCTCATGTGTGTCTGTATAATAGTAGAAGAGATGAGAGACTCTCAGGTAACAGAAAAACTTAGGCTAGCCTGGAAAGTCGAGCTAGTCTTCAACTTACAAACAGTTCCTTAAGTCAGGGGTCCCCAACCACCGGGCCCCGGACCGAGACCGGTCCGTGGATCATTTTTTACTGGGCTGCCGGTTTGCTGGGCGCCGCCATCTTGTTTCGACAGAAAGTGCTTCCGGGTGAGCTTTTCCGGTTGGAAAGCAGTGTTTGGGTCCTGAAGGAATCCTCGCACCTTAGCTTCATCAAAGGGCGGGGCGGCTTCGAACGAAGAGCTGTCCCGATGGCGGAGGAGATCAAAAAAGCACAAAAAAGGTACAAAGGAGGAGTTGAAGGTGGCGGGGAGAAGCGGGGGACGGCTGGCTGGCTGGTCACTCGGCTCGCCTTGCCTTGTCATGCATGCTGATGCCGATACTGGGCCGTGGATCATTTTGTGATGCCGGTACCGGGCCGTGGCACAAAAAAGGTTGGGGGCCACTGCCTTAAGTGACTGTCCAAAGTTACAATGGCATTATAAAAAGTGGCTTATGATCATTTTTCACACTTAACAACCGCTGCAGCATCCTCATGGTCATGTGAGCAAAATTTGGATGATTGGCAACTGACTTGTGTTTGTGATGGCTGCGGTGTCCCAGGGTCATGTCATCACCTTTTGCGACCTTCTGATAAGCAAAATCCATGGGGAAGCCAGATTCACTGTGTAACTATGTTACTAACTTATCAACTGCAGTGATTCACTTACCAGCTGTGCCAGGGAATATCGTCAAATGGGGCAAATTGACTTAACAAATGTTTCACTTAGGACAGGAATGTTGGACTAAATTGGGGTTCATAAGTCGAGGACTGCCTGTAAAAGAGTAAGTAGACACACTCCTGCACACACGAAATCAGTAGCAAATATTTTGTATTGCTTTCAGGTCAAAATCACTAATAAACTTTGACTTGAAAATTTCACCAGTTTTTCATTTATGGAAAATTAACTGTGTTATTCATCTGAATTTCTACACTTTTCAATGGCTTTCAGAATATTTCTTTTGTAAAAAAATTGTTCTTGGTTGATTAGCATATTATGTTTTAAAAGTAAGAATGATAGACTCTCTGAATACTGAAGCAGATTTTCTATTGGAAACATGTGCATATATAAATATATGTGCATTTCTTTTTAGGATAAGTGAGAAGGTCCTACTAATCGCAGATGATTTGGATTGGTACCAAACATTAATTGTGGCGGAAAAAATGCAAGAAGTACAATACAGAAATCCACTACTGATTGAAAAGTAATCCTCTAATACAATATAATACTCCTATTCATATTTTAAGTTATTCTTTATTTTTGTGAGCAACTGTTTTATTTTGCAAGGCAACCTTCATGTTTTTCTTTTCTAAGCTGTTTCTGTACATAATTGGAATTTTATCATAAAAGTTTCCTTGTTTATTTGAGTTTCAAATCTACAATACGTATCTTCAAATAATTCTAGAAATAAAAGTCATTTGTTTTTTTACGAAAAGCCCATTACAGGTACTTCTTGTTTAGCAACCGCAGTTGATAAAGTCAGTTGTTAAGCAAAGCAGTTGCTAAGGTGAAAAATCATGTGACTGCAACTATGCTTACAATGCATTCTAACTAAAGGTCAACACATGACCGAGAAAGAGACATTGCAAAAATATTGTAAAAGTGCAGGTATAGGTTACAAAGTTACTTTTCCTCACTGTCATAATTGTGAACGATCAGTGTCTAAAGCAATCATTAAGCAAGGCCTACCTGTATAGATTGAAACAGGTAATAATTATATTGGAAATTTTACAAGGTCGCTTAGTGCAGCATAACATCTGCGCAGTCCAAATAAACAGGCTTATTCAGTAATTGTTTCAATTGTAACCCATAAGTAAGAATTGACCTCAGCTCCAGCGGCTTCTTCAGAAATTTATCTTCTCTGCTCCTCCTCATCTGGTATTAATTGTTATACCTTAATTTCTGAGAAAGGTTTTACATATTCAGAATAATTCTCCCAGTATCTGTAATATACATTATTACATTTTTCTGTCACTGTTACATTGAAGAACATAATAAGGAATGTAGGACTGTTAGTACCCTTCATTTTATGGTCCTTTATTTGAAACCCAATGACACAATGTTATGATCAGAGTTAGGGTAAAGAATACAGGATACTTACTTTTATATTACCTTAGGTTTTTTTCTCTCCTAGAGACATTTTAAGTCATTGTTCTGTGACCAGCTGTCTCTCTCATTTTTGTTTTGTTTTGCAGGTTTGTAATATTTGTTTCACTAAAATTCTCATCTTAAAATTATGTCACAGTTATTTAAGCATGTTACAATTACTTCTGTAACTTTTACTTACTGTTGGAACAGCAGAAACACCTACTGTTTCTTTAGTCTGGGTATAATTTAGTTAACATATAACACTGCATGTTATAGTACTTAGTATTATATCTCAAGTCTAAATGTATTTCTTAGAAGTAAAGAAAGACATAAGCTAGACATTAGTCTTTGGTCTCAATTATACAAGAAGTCAAGAATGGTATAGAATATTTAATGAAGAAACTGAAAGATTTTGGTGCATTAGCTGGATTTAAAATAAATAAGCAAAGAAGAAAGATATCAGTTAAAAATATAACTGTGTGTGAACAAGAAACCCTGAAGAATAAAATGGGTTTTAAAATTGAGAAGGTTAAATACTTGGGGGTTAGATTGACTAATATGGAACTGTCTTATTTCAGAATAATTATCTCAAAATATGGAAGGATATTAAATATAGAACTGGGGAACAAACTCCAGTTTTCATTGCTGGGTAGAATTTCAGCGATTAGGATGACAGTGTTAACCAGGATGTTATTTTTATTCCAGACAGTACTATACGACTAATGCACAATTTATATAAAAGCAAAAAGATATTTGTAGTCTGTAAAGCAGGCCAGAAAAGCTAAGAATTAAATACAAATTTCTGCAAGAGTATGAATTAGGTCTACTTGTTTTAAAGTTGTACTTTGTTGCTTGTTGTCTGATACGAATAACGGAATGGGTCACTCTAAAGAACATTCTAACTTGGAACTTAAAGCTGTAATGTGTGTCTTTTTGGCTTTCAGGATTGTATCCCTCTTTCAGAAATACCTGGATCGGTATAAACCATATGAGCTTTTAAGAGTGACAAATGTGCTAGCGATGCTGCACTGGCCAAAATCTGACATATATTCCAAATTACAGCAATTGTCAATCTGGTAAGAAGGTCCTTTTTCCCCCCCAGCACATCTAGTTTCTCAGACTCAATGTTTATTACTTCGGGCTTGTGTTTCACGGGAATAGAAACATTAGATGAGTATAAGGGAATACAAAATGGTGAATCTGTCTTGTTCAGACTTCTAGGAAACCTACACATTACGGCTGAGTATTAATGAAATTGTCATGCCCCTGGTGGAGTCTGACTCTGAGGAAGAGGAGGAACAGCCAACAGGGAGTGGGAGTGTGGCTCCAGAGGTGGTGGGGGAAGCTGGGGAAGGGCAGAGGCCGGCTGAGCAGTCAGAGAAGGATCCAGGCCCATCCCCTATCCATCCTAGGTCATGCAGAGAGGAGAGGATCAGGTAAAAGCGAGGTCTACTCAAGAGGAGATTACCATCCTCCTTGTGGGCTTGCAGGTGGGAGCTATGTATATAAGTTTTCAACTGCGCAGTTAGAATTTGCAGGAGTCAGTTTTAGTGTTCACCTTGAAAGAGGTTTATCTGTGCTGGTGTTCTTCCCGTGGATTTTTCTCAGTTATTTTCCTGGAGTTTATAATTCGTTATCTCGGCTTGCTTCAGAACTCTCATCAATGCGGTTTGTTTTGGTTCTGTTTGCCTCATTATTTACTTTTGTGACTTTAAACTGTGCCTGATAAAACAGTGAAGTTAAGTTGAAGGCCTTACCGGACTTTAATGTATGTTTTGGGTTTGGGTTTATTTTGAGAGACTACTGGTCACCACATTAATATAAGTCTGATTTAAACAACTGACAGAACTGCACAGGTCTGTAAATTTAATACAGCTTTGCAAATAGATTCACCAAACACTTGCCCTATGGAGTTGTTTATTACATTTCTACAGAACAAGTGTTCTGTAAACCTATTTGATATTAGCTCACCAGCTGATACAATAACTGGAAAATAAATTATTTCTTACAAATTTTTATTTTCATGAAAAGTGTGGTGACAGCTATTTGAAGAATGAAAATGAAGATTTTGGACTCAGTATCTCCTTCCAAATTTCAATGCATGTTGTATTTCTGTATTAACATAGGGTTCAAACAGACTGTGACTCACCTGGAAAGTTCTATTTGAACTTCCAAGTGGTTGTTATGTACATAAACAAACCACATTCCATCTCCCCTGTATCATTTCTCTTTTATTTGAATGGCATCTACCTAAATGTCCCTCTATTAATCAAAACTCAAAGTGCTGCCTTTTCACAGTTTATCCTCCTCTGCAAATTTCTCCCATCTCTCTAAATTTTATACATACTTACATACATACAAACATATTCACATACATATGTGTCTTTCATTTGTAAAATTATGCTCAGTAATATATGTGCATCATCTGGAAATAAAGGACATACATTAGTTAAACATTGTTTTTACCTTTATGGCTGTAATAGGTACCTTAATTAAATTCTTAGCTAAAATTCATAGAATCGATGGTTTCAAATATCTCATAAAAGTTTAATACTGTTGGTTACTTATTTTTTTGTTCCTTGTTTCCAGTTTTCTAGCATAACTACGAAAGTAGCACATTTTAATAAGTATGCATGTGATCTGACTGAAAAATCATGTAGTAAAAACATGTGATACACCTATATCTTGTACATTCATTTTTTTAATTAATGTTCCCCCCAATTTATGTATTTATTAATTTACTTTATTAATGTATTTTTGTTTATTGTTTCAATTCCAGCCATTTACAAGTTAAAAAAGTCCCCGCTGATATTCTCATGCTGGTTCATGTTCTTTCTAATCTTCCTTCTCCTTATGTGGATGAAGCTGTAGTTACTCAAGTGGATGCTATCATACCTCAATGCAATCTGAACCAGCTGGATAGCTTTACCGTAAATCTCCTAAAATGGATGAAACATCACAAGCCAAATCAGAAAAGTTATTCTGGACCATACGGGTCAATTTTGCAAAAAATTAACAGTTGCGCATTTCAGAGACTTGAGGCAATGAACAATTTGGATCTTTTGCTGAAGGAATTCAAATACTTGCATGGGAAATGGTTTCAAGAAGTGCTTCTCGAGAAGACCATAGTTGCTTTACATCGGTTGAGAGATCAGATTACATGGTCAAATGTAGTGAAGTTTGCATCCTTTCTCACTGGAACCAACTACCGCTGTACGCTGTTACTGGACAAAGTAGCTGCGGTTGCCACTGAACATATTGATCAGGTACAAAGGACTATCTTGTGTCTCTCTTGAGAATGATGAAATGAGCAGTGTGCAATGAGGGAAGGGCCACAAGTCTGCAATAGAGCATTTGCTGTACACATTGAAAATTCAGTTGTGGCATATAAATTGGGTCTAAGGACCCCTGCTAGTTACGTGAAAAACGTGGGCTTGGTGCTCAAAGGATATGATTTGTTAGAAGACAATGTCATACATTGCTCTCACCCTAATGGTGAGAGCAGTCAACCCATGGAATAGCTCGCCTTCACAAGTTGTGGGTGCTCCATCACTGGAGGCTTTCAAAAAGAGACTGGACAGCCATTTGTCTGAAATAGTATAGGGTCTCCTGCTTGATCAGGGGGTTGGACTAGAAGACCTCCAAGATCCCTTCCAACTCTTCTTCTATTTCCACGTTCCTGGTACGATCTTGTTTTCTTCTAATTCCAGCTCTACAATACCAAGCCTGTTTATATTTCTGTGCTGTTCTTTTTTTCTGGGTGTTCGTTTTTTGTTTTTTGTTTTGCTTTAATTTGTAGTCACTTAGATTGTCAGAGCTCCTCCTTTAAACCGTGTTTAATACAGATTATACATTGATTAGTTCAGAAATGCATATATTTTGAATTGCAGTATTACAGATTGTATGATGAGGAGCAGGCAGTCCTCGACCTCACGACCATAATTGAGACCAACATTTCTGTTGCTGAGGTAGTTGTGAAGTGAGTTTTGCCCCGTTTTATGACATTCCTTGCCAGAGTTGTTAAGAGAATCACTGCAGTTGTCAAGTTGGTAACCCGACTGTAAAATGAATCTGGCTTCCCCATTGACTTTGCTTTCCAGGAGGGTCGCAAGCGGGGGGGGGGTCACATGACCCCAGGATACTTGTGACCATCATAAATATGAGTCAGTTACCAAGTTGCCAATTTTGATCACATGACCATAGGGATTCTGCAACAGTCTTAAATATGAAAAATGGCCAAAAGCCACTTTTTTCAATGCCTTTGTAACTGAATGGTCACTGAACAGTAATGAGTCAAGGACTATCTGTATACAACCTCAATACTCAAACGAGTATTTGATTTTTTTTTAATATAAAAATTTGGGGCTTCTAATTCAAGTAAAATCAGTGGAAACTGAATGTGTATATTTAATCTGAACTAATTCTCCATCGCTGTGCTGAGAAGAAGCATTCAGGGAAGGCAACATTCTATTTCACAGCATTTTCGTTTTAATGGTACCCAAAGTTACATATTTGTGTGTGGCCAAAGTATGTGAAACTTCACAGTCAGTAACTGGTATGGCCTCCTTGTGCAGCAAGAACTTCATGTAAACATTGCCAATATCTGTTGATCAATCCTGCATAATGGCTTGGAGGAATTTAACCCATTCCTCCTTCCAGAACAGTTTCAGTTCAGGTATTTTTGGTGACCTAATTTCTCTAGGATTGAAGACGTGACTTTGATTTGGCCACTTCAAAACATTTAATCATTCTTTGATGATACATCTTATTGTTTGGGGTCATTGTCTTACTACATGACTCACTTTCTCTTGAGCTTTAGTTCATAGATGCCTGACATTTTTATATAGAATTTGCCAGTATAATTCAGAATTTGTAATCCCATTAATGACGGCAAGCCATTCTGGTCCAGAGGTAGCAAAGCAGGCCCAGGTCATGACATTTCCATCACTGTGTTTCACAGATGGGATAAGAATATTCTTTATTTTCTTTATTGGCCAAGTGTGATTGGACACACAAGGAATTCGTCTCTGGTCCATAAGCTCTCAACGTACATACAATCCGCAAGGTGATAAATCATAGATCACAAATCATAAGATATAATTATAATTGGTAATATAACAATAGAAGAAGGTAGTAGGAAAGATGAGAAGAGGAGAAATATCAGAAGATGAGAAGCAATACAGCCCTACGTGGGTATGCCTAATATTCTTATGGAATGTAGTGCTTGCCTTTTGCCAAACAGCATTTTTCACTCATGCAAAAAAGTTGTATTTTGGTCTCACTCGCTCACCAAACTTGCTTCCATTACAACCTTTTGGCTTACCCACTTTTGCAAACTGTAGACAAGTACCAATGGTTGGGGTGGGGGGATACTGATTTCTCCATGTAACACTGACATATGCACCATTATTATTTAGTATTCGTATGTTGGTCTCATGAATGCTAAAGGCCTTTACTTACTCTGGGGTTCTTTTAAGATTTCCCAAACTATTATATGCCTTGCGGTTGGTACGATCTTAGTTGGTCAACCACTGGAGAGGGTTGGTAATGTTGGTGTTGAATTGTCTCTATTGGTACATATATCTAATTAACCGTTAAGTGATAGAATCCAAAGTCTTTGGAAATAGCTTGGTAGTTTTCTTCAGCCTGGTGAGCGTCAACAATTTTTTTTCAGCAATTTAGAAATATCTTGTTCAAGCCATGACACATTTCCACATAGCTGTGCTGTGAAAATCAGACTTGGATGATGAATAGCCAGAATTCTCTTCTTTAAATAAGGCAGGGTCTCCCATTTTATTGTTAGTTGCGAAGTCATGTCTGACCTATCGCAACCCGACAGATAATGTTCCTCCAGGCCTTCCTGTCCTCTACCATACTCACACCTGATTATCACCCCAAAATTAGAATCAGAAGATTGGCTCTGCTCACATAACTTTGCCACACAAATATATAGTTCTGGATGGCTGTCCCTCAATGGGTAAATAAGCTAGAATAACGTTTTTGACTTATTTAAGTAGGTTCTCTTGGATGGGGCTGTGGAAAAAGCTTAATATTAACTGAATTAATAACTAATGGTTAAAAATTAATTGCATGGGAAATAATTGAAATGTTTTAAAATTGATTGATTCTTCATTTGCATTCTCCCTTGCACCCATACTAATATCACAGTGTACACACACATATATTCAGAAATAGAAAAAAAAGATAGGATGGAAGTAGATTAATAAAATCTAAATGTACTGAAAAGGGAAGAGAAAGCAGAAAACAAATCTGGATGGAGATGAGGGAAAGAAGCAGCTGAGGGTGGAGTGTGTGTGTGTGTGTGTGTGTGTGTGTGTAGAGAGAGAGAGAGAGAGAAATAAAACATAGTTCCTCTCATAGAAAGGATTACAAACCACCAAGCAACCAGCTTCTTCCAAATCAGACATCCTCAGTTAAACAGCCCTTCGCATCTCCCACCCAATTATTTGCTTTAAATAAACATTTTCTCCTTCATTTACAAATGTCTATTAGTTGAAGATCAGAAATGAAATCAGCATTCAGATTATGATTGTTAGGGTGAAGTTTTCTATTTAGATTTATTTCAGAATTGTCATCGGAACTTAGGTGCCCAGGTTTTGCTGTGGATGGGATTCTGTTTTTAAAACAATTTTCTCTTATGCTTTGTTGAGGTGCCACATCTAGTAACAAATACTTAGTTAAATCTTATATGGAGTACTTGCCTTTGAAAAATGCTCAGAATATTGCAAGTAAGCAAACAACTGGTGCTGATTAGAAAAGAATAACTCCCTCATTACAATAGCTTCCTGAGCTACCCTTCTGTTTCATAATTAAAAGTACAAGTATAAAAGTTTCTTGGGACCAGAATATTTGAAAAAGTCATCTCCCCTGGGTTTTAGGAATGTTTGGAGAGGTTGACAGATAGTTGTAATCTCAAATTTGATTGGTTTTTGAATGTTATGCAAAATTGGCAAAAATAGATGAGCTGATTTCCTGGATTTTCTTTTCTTTCTCCAGATTTACCATTCAGAAGTACAAGTTATTCTTGTTCTATTTTCTTTACTTAATTATGAACCCCCTGAAGCTGAGAAATTTTTTGAGGCTTGCATTAATCGTATCAGTCTTCACTTGGGTAAGTTGATTATCAAAATGATTGTCAGATGACATTTTTCTGGAAGTAACAAGGAACATATAAAGAAAATGTTAACTCTTCTGTTTCTGTCTCTCTCCTAAAAGGAAAAAAAAAAGCAAATTTATGTACTTGGTCTCCTTCATTGTTTTCATACAGAATATTCTAACTTCTGGATGTTTATTAAACGTTATTAAAGAGGAAATTTAAAGAACCAGCCATAATGTGGGCACTGTCCCATTCTATAGCTTTTAAAAATAACTACAATGCTAAGTAGGAATACATTAAAATGGTCACTGAAAATAGACCTGTTTAATATGAATAATGGATTTTTAAGAATATCTTATCTGGTTATTTTCTCTACAAATTGTACCAAGTTGCTCAGTTTTAGAAAATATGTTACAAAAGTGCCATAATCATAAATGCAAAGCTTCGTAAGTTTGTGAAGAGGCAATCCTCTGGCAAGGACTGAGCAAATAAGCATATTAAGTATCATTGTTCTTGCATTAGTTCCATGGAGAGAATGTGGATACAGAATCTGTTCTTTTAAACATAAACCCAATGAACAAAAACAAGAAGGCCCTGCCCTGTTGAGTGATATTTGCCATCATGCCCTTTTTTCCATGCTGATTATTCATTATTCATCCACACAATATGATTGTACTGATGGTAGGATTTTGACAAATAAGTTTAAGTTGTTTGTGCCACGCTGGCCCTTCTGTTGTACAATATATGGTGCAGCTATCTTGAATGTGTTTTTAAAAACATTTCTCAGCAACAGTAAGTGCCAATGATAGTGTATCTTTTAAAGGGCCGTTATTTTGTCTTTCCTCAGTTCTCAAATTCCCAATTACTTAGCAACGGATTGTTTTGTTTCTAATCTCAAACGTTTTCAGATTATTATAGAACATTTTGGGCATCTTTCAAGTGAGGAGCAGTGCAAATAAAGTTTTAACAAATAAAAATATTGAAAGGAAAAGAAAAGAAATGAAAGTATTGTGATGTGATACAAAATAAATAGCTTTATAATTTGGGAAATGCAGAGAGATTTCAAAACTGAGAAGAATTCAAAGTAATCTTAAAACAATTTCAGAATTGCTCTTTTTCCATTCATTCTTTATACTGATTATATGACCCTTATATTAATGACTTGGTAGAATAAAATATATGAAACCAAAAGCATTGCTAAAATAGAGCAATTAACAATAAGTAAGGTTAGAAAATATATTATTTCTACTCCCATCTAAACCTTTTAAAAATGCCAAGTATTTAGCTCTCAGATAATATAAAGCATATAAATGTTCTCAGCTATATTTAGTTTGTATATTTTTGTGAGAATTTGGGGTTCCTTAGAGAGTTTATATTTCTTATCTGCTGTACTACTTTTAGATAAATGAAGTTTTTAATATTATGCATTAATATATTTATTTTTGTACAGAAGATTATGAACCTTCTCTTCTTGTATTGCTTGGTTTCGCTTTGGCTTCTTCTGGATATTTTCCACAGAAAGTGTTAAAGGCTATATTTAATATAGAGTTTCTCTCCAAGTTGGATGCTGAGCTTCAAAGTAAGTGCTGATTTCTATTTTTTGATAGGCTTCAGAAATAACTCCTGTATTTTTAAAAATGTACTCTTGGGCCTTATTGCAGTATTCAGCTGGGGGTGTGGGGATTTAAGAGACAACTCCAAATAAAGTACACTGTTTTCATGCATTGACTTGATAGTAAATAATGTTAAACTTAAAGAGGTTTTTCCTCCATCGGCAATATCTACTCCAGTTTTTTATTTAAGCCTGTTTAAAAATATTATGCTGGTTAGCCTGCAGATACTCCACATTCTCAAGGTCTAAAAAATAGCCAATATACTTTCTGCAATTAGAGTTGGGTGGACTTTTATATTGATTGGATCTGCATTGTTCCCACTGAACAATGGGACATTTCACCTACAGTTTTCCCATATCTGTCTACAGGTTTGTTTGTTTTTTCAAATAAATCTTGTACATATATCTATATCTATCCATCTCTCTCTCTCTCTCTCTCTCTCTCTCTCTCTCTCTCTCTGTCTCTGTCTCGCTAGTTATCTAGGTTGCATTTCAGCAATGTTCTTAGTTGAAAAATTAACCAACAACAAAGGAAAAACTTCAAGCTGGTAGTCATTTTATATTTTGACCTTTACATTTCTGCCATGTTTATCGACACATAAACAACTGCTAAAAGTTCCATGAATACATTCTAACAAAAATAACCAAATAATAAAAATCAATATAATACTGTTTACTTAGCTACATTTATTTAAGTGTAGCTCCCTCAAAAGAGGGTCTGTCACCAAGAATCTTCTTCAGAAGCTGACATGAAGTAAAACAAAGTTGTATGGATTCAGTACTCCCAGAATTTAACTTTCAGAAATTGAATATGTTTTAATCTTTAATCATTCTTTAAAAAAGTGCTAGTTGTTAATTTATGAATTCTTTAATGATACCTATACATTGCTATCACAGTGAAGTAAGTAATACACTTGGGGGATTTTTTTGTCTAAAAAACGGTCTTCTTCTTTTATTCATGGTTAGCACAGTATTATATTCTAATCATTGCCTTGTTGTGTTTATTTCTCCTGGATTTTTTAAAAAACAGTTGTACCATGGAAAATAGCAAGGAAGACCTCCCTGCAGTTGATGGAGCTGAATCGAGCAGTGTGCTTGGAGTGCCCCGAGCTTCAGATTCCATGGTTTCACAAACGCTTCTGTGAACAGCTGAAGGAAAAAAGTGAATATTTAAACTTTGGGGCAGTTGAATGGCATTAAACATCAAGGCTACAATTCCTTTGAATCTTTTTCTTTTTACAGAATTTGGAGTTATTGCTCCTTAGCTATAGCAAAATTAGAAACTGATTGCTGTGGAAGTTAAAGATCTCTTTTGTCATGTTCTACCTGTTTCCTTTGGAGAACTGTAATCCTTTTTTAAAAAATGGGCAAAGATGGTGGGAAGCCTCTGATAACTTTGCCTTTGAAAAATAATAGATGGGGGTCTTTGTTCGGTCTCCTCTGAATTTCTAACTTGTGTTTATTTGCTGTCTTTTTTCCCCTAGAGACTGATTCGTCCAATCTATTGCAACAGCAGATATATATACTTCTTGGCGAAATCCTAGGAAGAAGCCATTATGCTAGATGTTCTGTACTCACTTCTTACTGCTATAGAATTGGTGGGTTGGTTCAAAAATAGAGTATATCGCTTGTTTTATTTTATACAAGCCTTGAGAGTTTTTTCTAAATGGTTATGATCTTGCAGGAGCATGACCTTCTTGATTTGAAGACTATGCATGTTTTTCTCTTAAGAGCAATTCTTTGGCACATTTCTACCTTTTGCAGCTGCACATTATCTAACCCAGGGGTGTCAAATTCAAGGCCCGTGGGCCTGATCCAGCCATGGGGTACTTAGATCTAGCCTGCAGGCCCACCCTGGAAACAACAAAGGCCCATGGTGCCTCTGCCAGCAAAACAGAGGTTGGGGAAGGGTCGCACACAGCCCTCCCACACTCTCTTTTCATCCGCGACAGCCTCCTGCAACCCTTTGCCATTGAAAATGGACCCTCCCCAGGCTCTGTTTTCACTGGTAAAGAGCTGCAGGAGGCTGTTGGCTGAAAATGGGGCCTTGATGAGTGACATCGAGCTGCCCCCCCCCCGGCCACACACCCCCAGCCCCCCAAGGTCAGACACAACCCCGATGTGGCCCTGAATGAAATCAAGTTTGACACCCCTGATCTAACCTAAAAATTCCAGGCAGCTACTACATTTATTCATTCAATTTCCTGACCTTATAATTTTTGTAACTCAAGGCGGCCAACACACAATGCTCCTTGCTCCTCCTGTTTTCCTCATAACAGCAACAGTCCTGTGAGATGAGTAGAGTTAAGAGCGAATGACTGGCCCAAGTTCATCCAGCCACTTTTCTTTGCCTAAGGTGGGATTAGAACTCAGACTCCTGACTTCTTCTCCTGACGCCTTCACCCCTGCTCTTTTTTGTTCATGATCTCAAATGCTCTGAAGCACTTCATTGCCTTCAAACCTGAACACTGCACAGTCCTGCTTTATATTATTCTAGTGATGCAGAAGTAATACCTATTTGCAAATATTAGGTGGGTATGATTTCAGCTTCAGATTGCTGACAGTCATTTGTGTCTTTCAGATTTTGAATTTATGATTGACAAAAACAAGAAACCTGTTCCATATATAGACCAACATGTTCCCGGTCCTAATTCAGACCACATAGGTTCTGCTGAAGCTGGTCACTCCTGTGGAAAGAAAGGGCTACCACCAGGATTTCAAAGGTGACCATGTATTTTTTTTATGCTATAGTAGTGCAGGATGATAAGGGTTTTCACTAGATTTTCAATTCCAGGCAGTCCTGTGAGCAGGTGACGGCACATTGTATTTGCAGTTTCAGTCAAGTGTAATAAGAACAGACAGATTAATTAGACAGGTGGCTTTTTTTTTCCTATTCACGTATTTATTTGATTTATATAGCTGGCTCTCACATATGTGGCTCTGGGTGCCTTACACAGACAGATAACAGAAATAAGAATAGAATAGAACAGAACAGAACAACAGAGTTGGAAGGGACCTTGGAGGTCTTCTAGTCCAGGGGTCGCCAACCTTTTGGACCTCAGGGACCACCAAACTCATAATTTTAAACCCCAGGGATCACTAACTGGTTCTGTGGGCATGGCCTAATTTGTGGGTGTGGCTTGGTGGTCATGTAACTGACTGGGCATGGCTGGCATGTAAATATTATAAATATTTATATAAATATTGATTTTTTTTATTAAAAAAGAACAACTTTTACCCCAAATCAGGCAAAGCAGGCAGGTAGATTGAGTTGCTCACAGAATCACAGATTCATTCAGAGATCTATCTATCTGCCATCGGCTACCTGAGTCTGTCACATAAAATTTGCTTGCCGTGAGTCTGCACTGAATAATAGAACCTTCAGTCCTAAGGGAGGTTCGGTTGTGCTTAAAAGCAGAGCCAAAGATCTAAAGACTAGCTAGAAAGCAAGAAATCCAACCATTTCCTGCTTCCTAGCTGAACACAGCAGAACAGATGATGGTCGGAAAAAGGAAAAATAGCAAGTTAGCAGGCAAGTTTGCTGGGTAAGGAGTGAGTGGGAGGAGAGGGTTCCCACGGGCCAGGTGGGCGGCACAGCCTTGTGTTTCTGCACAGCCTGGATTAATTGCTTTGTGGGGGTGTTTGGGGGGTGAGATTTCTCTGCGGCCCACCAAAATTTTCTCACGGCCCACCGGTTGGCGACAGCTGATCTAGTCCAACCCTCTTCAGACAAATGGTTATCCAGTTTCTTCTTAAAAATTTCCACTACTGGAGAATTCGCAACTTCTGGAGGCAAATCGTTCCACTGATTCATTGTTCTAACTGTTAGGAAATTTCTCCTTAGTTCTAAGTTGCTTCTGTTCTTGATTAGTTTCCGCCCATTGCTTCTTGTCCTGCCCTCAGGTGCTTTGGGGAATAGCTTGACTCCCTCTTCTTTGTGGCAGCCCCTGAGACTGAAAATAAACAACTAAAATAAAATCCATTAAAATAATGAAAACTATAAAGCATAATCTGCAGGAGAATGCAATCCATACATTACTATAACAGTGTAACCAATTTGTAGGTTCCAGGCACAATGACAAAAACACAACATCAGAGCTTCCAAAGGCAGGGTGGTAAGGGCCTAACTAACCTCACGGGGTTATTATATTCCAAAAGTCAGGTGCAGGGCTCTCCTTCTGGGTCCTATCGGATGACACTCCTTTATTGACCTGACCTATAATATGCCTCTTTCTGTTGGACTTGATGGGATGGGTAGATATAACCAGGAAGGCTAGTTCCTCAAATAACCGAGCCCCATGGCATGTAAGGTCATTGTGCTTTGCACAGGTGTACTTATCAGTACTTCGAATTGAACCCAGAAGCAAAACAGCAACAGTGAAGCTCTTTGTTGATCAAGAGAACATGTTCCATTTCTTAAAGGGCAACCTCATGTACAACACCACTTGACAGTAATCCATTCTGGGGCATGAGTGATATATCGCCTTCTGATCAAGGAATGGGGACAACTGGTGCAACCTCTGGTTTGAAGATAGTTATAGAAAAGTCTATCACTTTTAGTCTTTGCCCAAAACTGAAAATCAACAATGACACCCACGGACCTTGGCAATAACTAATAAAATCCACCAATGTGCAGAAATGGTTAGACTAACCATGTTACTAAAAAATAAGGAAGAGGGGAATTTTTTTTTCTTTTAAAAACAATTTTATTGATTTTTAAAAACAAACAAAACAGACAAAACATAAAAACATCCAACTTTCTTTACAAACAGTGTAGCAGTTGGTTTACCAATTTTTTGTGCATCAATTTCGTGGTCTCAGTTACAATTACATTACATAATATCTCATATTGTCAATCAGAAATTATATACCCTAGTATCACTATTAAACAATCATTTGACCATGATTTTATTCATTCATACTTTGCGAGATAACTATAGTTTACTTAATTTATTTTATAACAAATCATATGATCATACCAAATCTATCCTAATAACATTTTATAAATATAATATCAAAAAAGAAAAGAAATAGATCTTTATATATTCGTTATTTTCTAAAATTCTAAATATTCTATTATTGTATTTTATTATCTAACCATTGATAGAAAAGGTCCCAAATTTTATAGAATTGTTTATCCTCTTGTTCTCTAATTTCAAATGTCAATCTACTCATTTCAGCACATTCCAGTATTTTCTTAATAATTTCTTCCTGCAATGGTATTTTCTCGTTTTTCCAGTTTTTAGCAAATACACTCCTAGCCGCTGTTAATACATTTACAATCAAATATTTCAAATCTTTACTATATGTATCGGGTAAAATTCCGAATAAAAAAATCTCTGGTTTCAAATCTATGTGTTTCTTTGTCATTTTTTCCAGCCACTCGTGAATTTTAGTCCAGTATTTTCTAGCGTCCTCACAAGTCCTCACATATGGTAATATGAGCCAGGTATCTTATGACATTTCCAGCATTTTTCAGATTTATTCTTAAACATTCTTGCTATTCTTGTCGGGGAAAAGTGCCACCTGTAAAACATCTTGTACAAATTTTCTTTATAAGCTGTTGACATAGTCATTTTATAATTTTGAGACCACAATTGTTGCCATTTCTCTAAATCAATCCCATATCCAAAATTCTTCCCCCAAGCAATCATAGTTTCTTTAACTTGTTCTTCCTCTAGTTTAATTTGCAATAAATAACCATATAGTTTTTTAATCACCTTTTCATCAATACCTGTCAAAATCTTATCTAAATCAGTCAATTTGTCATAAAAACCCTGTTTTTAAATCTTCATCATACCTTGAATGTATTTGCGTATATGAAAACCAATTCATCCTTATACCTTGTTCCTTTAAGTTTTGCATCGATTTAAGTTCACCCTTTTCATCCAGTATTTCCCCATATCTAACTGTTTGTTCCTTCTTATATATTATAGGATAAGAGAATGCTTCAATAGTTGATAACCAAACTGGAATTTTCAAATAACATTGTCTTTTGATCTTCTCCCAATTTAGCCACAGAGACTCCCGTATATGATGTCTTCTAAAATAACCCTGTGTTTTAGTTCCCTTATACCATAGAAAAGCATGCCAACCCAACAGCAAATCATGTCCTTCTAGTGTCAACAATCTAGTCTTTCTTAATGTTATCCATTCCTTAACCCACATCAGATTTGCAGCTTGATAGTACAACTCCCAATTAGGCAAGCCAAATCCTCCTCTAGTTCTAGCATCTTGTAAAAGTTTTAGCTTTATTCTCGCTTTCTTGCCTTGCCATATATACTTCAACACAATTTTATTTAGGTCTTCAAAATAGTCTTTTCCAAGCCTAATTGGTATTTTGAAACAAGTATAAGATTCTGGGTAGGATATTCATCTTGATTGTTGAGATTCTCCCTATTAATGACAATTGTAGATTTTCCCATTTCCTCAAATCTAATGCTATCTGCTATTTAAGTTTAATGTAGTTGTTCTGTTTTAATGTACTGCATCTTGGTGTCAAGTATATCCCCAAATACTTAACCTTATTCGTGACTTGAATTTTCAATAGGTTTGCCAGTTCTTCTCTCCGTCTTAGTAACATATTCTTTGTCAAGATCTTTGTTTTATCTTTATTTATTTTCAGACCAGCCACCTCACCATATGTCTCTATCTTTTCCAGTAATTTTGGAGCTGTCTCTAGGGGGTCTTCCAGGATAAAAGCCAAATCATCAGCAAAGGCTTGTAATTTAAATTCTTCCTTTTTAATTTTCATTCCTTTTATGCTTTTATCATCTCTAATATTTCTATCCAACACTTCCAAAGTCAATACAAATAGCAAGGGTGATAGTGGGCATCCTTGTCTTGTGCCTTTTCTTATATTAATAAAGTCTGTAAGTTCTCCCTCCATCATTACCTTTGCCGTTTGCTTATGATATATGGCTTCCTATTGCTTGGATAAATTTTCTGGCAAAACCCATCTGTTCCAGTAGTAATAACATAAATCTCCAGTTCACATTATCAAATGCCTTTTGAGCATCTAGGAATATTAAAGCCATTTGCTTTTCAGGATGTGCCTCATAGTATTCCAAAGTATCCAGGATTACTCTCATATTGTCTCTAATTTGTCTCTTTGGCAGAAATCCATTTTGATCTGGATGAACAAAGTTATTTAAGTATTTTTTAAGTCTTTCTGCCAAAATTGAAGCAAAGATTTTATAGTCTACATTTAGTAAAGAGATAGGTCCATAGTTCTTAATCTGCAGTGGATCAGCCTCTTCTTTTGGAATAAGTGGAATATAAGCTTCTGACCATGTTTTACATATCATCTTCTTTGACATAGCTTCATTCATGACTTCTAGCAATGGAAGGCTCAACAATTCTTGTAATGTTTTGTAAAATTCTTCCGGGAGCCCATCTGGACCTGGTGCCTTTCCATTATTTTGCTTCTTGAGTGCTTCAGTTAATTCCTTCATTGTTATAGTACTTTCTAGCATTTTTTCAGTCTCTTTGGGTATCTTAGGTAGATTAGCATTCTGTAAAAAATGTTTGACTTTTTCCTCGTCAATATTCTCTTGCTTATATAATTGTCCATAAAAGTCTCGAGTAATTTCCTTTTTCTCTTTATTGCCATAACAAACTTGGCCTTGATTATCTATTAACTGTAATATTTTCCTTGATTCTTTCTCTTTTCTCAATTTGTATGCTAACCATCTACCCGGTCTATTTGCATCTTCAAAGTAGTTCTGTTTAGCGCTTCTAATTTTCTGTGCCAATTTTTCTTTCTCTGTTTGACCCATTTTATGTTTAATTATATTCAATTTTAGTTTAATGTCCTTTTTCTGTGGCATTTTTTGTAATTCTTTTTCAAGTCTTTTATGCTCATCTTCTAAAACTTTGATGGTTTGCCTTTTCTTAATATTCTTTTTTCTTATATAGTCTATTATCAATATGCCTTCATTGTGTCCCAGACATTCTGAATTGAAGTATCTTCTTTTTTATTTTCTCTAAAGAAAAAGGCCAATTCTTTCTCCATCCATTGTGTAAAGTCTTTTTCCTTTAAAATGGTATTATTTAGCATCCATCTCGATCTTCTTTTTTGTCCTTTCCATTTAATTGTCATTGGATTGTGGTCTGCCCAAGTACTTGTTTCAATGTTTGTTTCTTGAATGGTAGATATTAGTTCTGTTGAGATCCAAATCATATCTAATCTGGACCATGATAAATGTCTATTTGAGTAAAAAGTATATTGTTTGGTTTTAGCGTTTCTTTCTCTCCATATATCTTTTAAATTTAATTCATCTATCATTTAAAAAAAAGATTTGGGGAGAATCTTTCTGTTTTGCCTTGTCATCTTTGCAGCATAGTCCAGTTTATTGTCTACAATTCCATTGAAGTCTCCCATCATAACTATATTAATATAGAGCAGTCCAATTATTTTCATGTGTAATTTTTTGTAGAATTCTTCTTGTTTATCATTCGGAGCATATATTGCAATCAGGAGTGTTTTCGTATTGTTGTCCACTATTTCCACCATTAGTACTCTTCCGTCTTCATCAGTATGAATCAATTTTGCTGGGATAGTCTCTTTAATGTATAAAACCACTCCTCTTTTCTTACATTGAAGGAAGGAAGGAAGTGAATATTTTCCCTAATTTTGGCTGTATCAACAGTTGTTCATATTGTTTTTTAATATGTACGTCTTGTAAACAAATAATATCAAATTTTAATTTCTCTAATTTATGAAAAGTTTTTCTTCTTTTAACAGCTGAGTTAAGTCCATTTATATTCATTGAAATCAATTTTTTCTCTTCCATGATTATATTTTGTAATTAGGTTTGACAGTTCTCGTAGATCTTAGTTCACGTTGTTCTTTAATCTCCACTTGTCCACCTACTGTGCCTTCTTCTTTTTCGGTCCCTATTTGGTCCTCTTGGGATTCAATTGGTGAGATCTCTTTTTCTGCCTCTGCGTCTCTCCTTCCAAAAAATTCATTGTAAAATAGTTCTGCTTTCTCAATTGAATCAATTCTGTGTCTCTGTTCTTGCCATGTAAACATTAGTCCTTCTGGAATCAGCCATCTATAATTCACCTCCTTTTTCAGTAGCATTTTGGTCAGGAATCGATATTCTCTCATCTCTCTCACTCTTCTAGGTATTTGTTTTAAAACCACAATCTCTTTTCCTTTATATTTCAACGTCTTCTCTCTTGCCACTTGTAATATTTGTGTTTTAATGGCTTTTTTTGTAAATCTGATGTGAACCTCTCTTGGTAGGTTGTTTCTCATCGCATATCTTGTGAAAACTCGGTATACCTCGTCTACTCCATCCATCATCTTTTCCTCTGATATTTCCAAAGCTTCCGCCAAAATTTCTATCATTATGGCAGCTAGATTTTGTCCTTTTTCTTCCTCTATATTTTGAAATCTGAGATAAAATTCTGACCTGTCCATCTCTCACTTCAGCATCCCACTTTTGTCTTGTTCAACCACTGTTAATCTACTGTCAATGTTTCCAATCTTCTCATCTCTTTGTTTATCATCTTCTTCAATTTTTTGGAATCTCTCATCATACTTCACCATCATTTGTTGAATGTTTTCAATTTTTTCATCAGTCTTCTCTGTCCTTTGTTCAATGTTCTCTGTCCTTTGTTCAATGTTCTCTATTCTCTTTTCAATAGTATCTGATTTTGTTTTAAGATCTTGGATTCCTTGCATAATCACCTGTAAAGTCACTTGTTCTTTATCTTGCTTTAACATTGTCTGGATTAAGCGTTGTCCTCCGAGTGGTGGGGAGGTAGAAGCAGGAGTTGAGACACCAGGAGGTATGAGTTTCTTACTCATTTTGAGCGATTCAAGATCTTCAAATTCTTTTAATCCTTAATCCAATTAATGAAGTAGCCAGTTATAATCCAAGTAAAAATGGGAGATAGAAATAGTAGAGAATAAAAAGCCCAATAATAATAAAAAAGAAAAAGAAAGAAAGATTCTTCGGGTTCTTCAGAACCTTAATCCAATTATGAGATAGTCAATTGTAATCCAAAGTAAAAAATAAAAATAGGAAGAAGAAAAAAAACCCAATAGTAATAAAAAAAAGAATAAGTAAGAAGTTTCTTCAGGTTCTTCACACCTTAATCCAACTGAAAGTTCTCAAAAATAAAGAAAAACCATAAAGGTAACCCAAAAATATAGATGGAAGAAGCAAAAATCCAAATAAAAAAGAAAGGGAGAACTTCTGAGGCCTTCCCTTTAAAATAAAAAGTAAATGTAAAAATATTACAAAAATAAAGATTTACAATAGAACTGGTAAGGAGGGGTGTAAAAAACAACAACACCGCACTTTGTTTAATTATCCAAGGCTCTTGTTATGACTTCTCCACCAGCTTCAAAGCCAAACTTCAAGTATTCAATTGTTGATAGAAGTCCAGAAGAACACCTGTAATAACACTCTCCCGTGCTCTTCCCTCTATCTTATCAAGTTGCAATGTCCTTGAGAGAGAGTTTTTCACAATTCTCTCAACTTCAAATGGAGTATTTTCAAGCCTCTAGTTGGCAGTGTTACAAAGTTTCTTTATTCTCACTTCCCCCCTCCTTTCCCAGGAAAAACACAATAGGAATTAAAAAAAAGAAAGTGTGTGTGTGTGTGTGTGTGTGTGTGTGTGTGTATTAATTAATTACTAAAGGGATCCTCTAATCTAAAAAAAGAATAAAAACTCAAAAAAGAGAAGAAAATAGATAAATATATATAAGAGAAAAACCAGTCCAGTTAACAATTGCTAAGTCGCGATAGAAGTCCAGTAACAGAAAAAAAAAGTAAAAAGCCAAGCCTCACTTTGACATTTCCCTTTAAAAACGGCCGCTTATTCAGTTTTGCCAAAACTCTTACAGATTTCTTCTTATTCTTAGAGTGAGATTCTTTCAAATCTCAAAGTATTGTAAAAAAAAAATTCTCACCGAGCCAATACACTTTCTCTTTCAATCTCTTCTGTTCCGGAGCTGTCCCAACTTCAGCAGCTTGATGGCTGCCTCTCCGCCGCCGGCAAGAAGGGCTTCTCCTGAATTAACCAGGGACTTTGCGGTGTCCCTGGGATCCACAGGAAGTGTCCTTCACTGTCACCGTCTCTACGGGACGGTTTAGGTCCATTTGGACCAACCAGGGACGAAGATATCGGCTGCAGTCTCAGAGCCCCAAGATTGCAGCCGTATCGTCGCGACGTCAGTTTTTTACAACTTGGAATATATGGTACAAATGGTTGTATAAAAAGGAAGTAAAGATGTCTAGTGAAACTGATTAAACAAACAAGGGAAAATGAAAATAAGGATAAATGTATATATAGCTATGTATCTATGTAAAGTAATATAATTAAATAAATATTGCATTATAATTGTAATAATATCCAAAAAAAGTAAGGATCTAGGAAACAAGTTATAGATTTACTTGTAACAAATGACTTCAATTGACACTTAGAAATGTACACTGCTATGAAAACATTTCAAAAATGTGAGAACATGTTTCTCTTTTTTAAAATATATTCTTTTTTTTTTTTGAAACTTTCAGTAAACATTAAAAAAAAGAAAAGTCTATTACTTTAATGCATAATTCACAAAAGCATATATATTATTGTATTTTTCAATAAGTGATATCATTTACATAAAATGAGAATACAATCCAAAGAAGACATGTGTACTCTAAACTGAACAGATACTCATAGGTCTATCACTTACATAAAATTCATAGCAGAATCAAGTATTACTGAACAATGATGTAGTAATGAGCTTTTATATATGAAATAAAAATAAGCTACTTGCCAATAACAGTACGAAAAGTAATATAGGTAATAGGCATCATCTGAACACTTGGTCCATAGTTAAGTAGAACTTTGTGTTCTATTTAATGAGTGCCAAAGGATTGCAGGGAACCTCACCAAAATTTCAGGGAAGAAGTAATTTAGATTTTAGAATTAAAACATGTTATTATTTTGGCATAAACCAATTTGCAATTGCATTTCTGCTGTGTACAACAGGGTTTTTTTAAAAAAATTCCTATGATGAAATGTTTAAGATGAGAGATAATACTTACTGAAGCCAGCTATAGATAAATATAGCTTTCTTGTATTGTAAAAGATGGCATTGCAGCTTAAATTACTATAACAATTAATTCAGAAGTCTTAATCAGATGCTGATTTTTACTGGCAGGCCATTATTATAATTAATATAATTAATATATAACTAGAAAAACCTTCGAGGTTTTCATTAAAACAACAGGTATCATGAGTACATAAAGTGATATGAAAATAAATTTGAAATTGTATTTCATTCAGAATTGCTGTGGAATTCCTCGATTCAGAAGCTTTCTGCAAAAATTCAAATCACGTCAAAGGATTTATTGCCATGAAAAAGCGGCATTTAGAGATTCTTGGTTATCAAGTTGTTCAGGTATGTTGTCTTCTCTCTTTTGTAAAAGCTGAATAACATTTCAGAATTTTCTGCATAATTTTTCTTACAATAAATATTCCCCTTTTCCCAAAGGCTGCAACCAACTTTAAAGTACTCGTGCAATAATACATTTGTGGAAAGTGGAAGGGATGAAATATGAATTAACATTTTAATAATGGACTTTCATTTTAATAATATACTTTCAGATCCCTTACTATGAATGGAATTCCATGGGATTGTCTTCCACAGAAGCAAAGACTGAATATTTAGAAAAGAAAATATTTCAAAAGCTTTGATATCCTAGTATGAAGAAAAAGAAATAACCATTTTTATCCGGACTGTAACATTGAAAATTAATTATTTTCAGCCTTCAATAAACTTATTTTTTTTAATGAAGACTATGTTGCATCTGGAGATATCCATATTTGGAATTGCAGAGGGAAAAATGCATTGCACGATTTACATTTCTTGCACAAGGTGTGACTGTGTTTGGCCAGCCTGTTCTGGCAAATTGCCTAAGCTGTAGTTTATATCAATTGACTACTAGGCTGCACAGCACATGAGCCTCTCCTTGAGGAGTGCTTAGAAGTTGCTTTTGTCGCAAAATCTAATGACTAGGCTGCTACTGAGTACCCAATCTCTTAACCTCATGTTGGAAGACTTACAATAGTTGATATCTGATGTCGGGCACAATTTAAGGTATGTATTTTCACTGCTAATGCCCTCAATGTCTTCTGACTTGATACGAAGGACTCGTGTTTTGTTATAAACTTCTCCATGAATGAAAGGTAGCTGAAGGGCCACTGTTAAAGACGTCCCACTATTGGCCCTTTAGGGAAGAGCTTTCTCATATAGCTCCTGAGCTATGGAATAGACTCACTGGAAAGCTGCACTGCTATTGATTCAGTTTGAACCGCCATTTATAACTATTTATAATGCAAGGTTTATTTTTGTTATGGTTAGTTGCTTTGCTTATCCAAAGCCAGCAAAGCAGAATTTCATCTATTTAGGGGCTCAATTTATTAATCATCTTAATAGCCAATATATCTACATACAGAAAAGAACAATTCAAAATAGGCTTACCTAGCCAAGAGTAAGGATGTACAGTATATATATCCCCCAGCAATGCTTACAACATACATTGGTAGAATCACAAGTCACCCTGTCCCATATCCTTTTTAAAAGGCTGGGTCTTTGTCTCCTAAAATTCAAGAATGCAGGACCTTGCTTCAAAAGGCAGGGCTAGCCACAGAGAAGGCACATTTTTTGAAATTCAACCAGTGGCACAGCTTCACTGATGGAACTTGTAGCTTATTGCTCCTGGCAATTCTTAGTGATTAGCAAAAATAACCAGACCCTAGTAGGCTTCTTAGAGGAAATCCTCAACTTACAACCACAATTGAGCCCAAATGTATGTTGCTAAGTGGGAAATTTATGGAGTGAGTTTTGCCCCATTTTTCTCGCTGCAGTTGTTAAGTGAATCACCACAATTGTTAAGTTAGTAACACCACGATTAAATGAATCTGGCTTGTTTGTGAGAAGGTTGCAAAAAGGGTTCACATGACCCCGGAACACTGTAACCGTCCTAAATGTGAATTACTTGCCAATAGGGGTGGGATGGTACCGGTTCTGCCCAGTTCTATAGAACCGGTAGCTCTGAAGAGCAGCAGACACCGAAACGGTTCTGTGTTTGTTGCTGTTTGGCCTGCCCGCCTGCCCAGGCTCTTACCTGTCCTTTATTTCCTGCTTTTTCAACCTCAGCATCACTGAACTGGTAGTAACACCGGTTGAATCCCACCACTGCTTGCCAAGCATCCAAATGTAAATCATGTGGCTACGGGAATGCTGCAATGGTCATAAGTCACATTTTTCAGTACCATTATAACTTCAAACGGTCATTAAGTAAACTATTGTAAGTTGAGGAGTACCTGTATTCATTTAAATTATAAAACACAATGCCTGTTAGTATAGTGAATAAGTTGGGGAATAAGCTTCCTGTGCAGAAAAACATACAGATAGGGCACAGGTTTAATACTTGAATTTTGTGTGTTGGTCATCCTGTTTTGAAATGACTTGGTCAATCTTCCAGGGCACATGAGATTGTATTTCTGAATGCTGTACTATAAATTGTGCCTTGAGCTGGATTGGAAACTCAGAATATGGGTAATATTGATAACCAGAAACCCTTTTTTCCCAAAATTATAAATATAAGTAATCTTGAATTAAATTAAGAATCTTGAAGTTGAGGATTTCAGTGCTCCTTAACCTGCAATCTCTGGGCATGCTGGCTACAGTGGATAGGAAATGAGTCACAGAAATTTCACACACACACAAAATACTATATTTTTTTCTCTGTATACAATTTGTCCCAGGATTTGTGATTGCACTTTTAAAATAATAGAAATGCAAGCATAATTAGTGTTTTTCAGTCTATTGGGCACTACAAAGTACAATCAAAGGATTGTCTTTTTTTAATTATATTTTAATTTGAATTTTTTTTTAAACAAAATCCAAACATAATGTTTGGTACAAGCTGATTCCAAAATTCTTATTTGTTGTATAAGTAATGAAATTCTACCATTCCTTATAAAATAATGATTCGCTACTTTGGCTTGGCATACAATTGATTTTATCAGAGTTTGTTTTTTTTTAAAGTAAAGATTTTATTCTATCATCTATCTATTGAAATATCTATTTCCATTGTTCAGCAATAACCCAATTGGTGATATATATATAAAAACTTAATGAGTTTTTTTCTAATTTCTTATCCTGGGCACCAAATACGTGTAGCAAACCTAGCTTTGCCCAAAACTGAATCTATTAATTGTGCAAGACATGTATTTAAGATAAATAACACAACATAAAAGAATGTTCCTTTTGACTTACAGCCTTGCTAGCATCTCGGTGAAAGTTGAAAAAAAAATACATGCAAGATTGTTATTGAAGTTTGATGCTACTAATGTAAAATTTAAGAGGTACTTTCTGTATGGATTCTGATAAAAAATGTGCATGCTGTCATGCAGACTCCCAAACAATATCATCAGTTTGTTCCTTTAAGTCCCAGATTTCGTTTAGCCCTCACCATAATCTATTTGAGAAAATCAGATTCAAAATTACATCCTTAGGTTCTGTGGAGAAAAAAATCCAATTTTTCAAAAGGAGATGCCTTGGATTTTTCCTCTTTTTTTTGTAATATTCAGTTGATCTGCCACTCACTGTGGGACTTTTTGTTCCAATTGTTGGTCATAATTTTTTAGTTTACAGTATATCATGGGAGTTTTCATAGAGATTTTTTTTTATTTTGTAAAGACCTTTCCTTTTTCAAGATTTCAGTTGTATGAAGTCCTTGTTGTATATAGTCCTTTGTCATAATTTGGGTATGTTATCAATAGAAATGGAGGTGAGATGCTTGGAATAAAATCTGAAAACTTCATCCGGGTAATTCAGCAGATTATTATGCTTACATAATTTTGTTGGTGATTTTCATTTTTTAAATTTTGGAAAGATGTTACTCAGATTTTGCATATGGTAAGTTTAGGTACTGATTATCTTGTATTGAGAAAGCAGTGCTTCAAATGTATACCATCATGTTAGATTCTGGGATTGTGTGTGCGCATGCGTGAGTGTGTGTATGTCTAAAAATCTTACAAATTCAGTATTGATATTAACTATGTTAGCAATTAATCTTGGATTGAATCTCCCATGCTAAATATGAACCTCCCATTTGACATGAACTTTCCATTGTTACCCTTCAAAAATCTTTGCACCTTAAAGTTTAAACCAGATTTTTTAAAAAAATATTAGTGCCTTGAGCAAAATACTGTTTATTAAATGTTTTGGTTTTGATATTATGTATCCTCTAAATACATAATCCTCTTGTAACGTAACAAAAGATTGTGCATAACTAAATATTCTATTTTTTTACTGTATCCCCCAATCTTCTAACTTCCCATGAAATAAATGTACAAGTATGAATCATAAAATAACATTGTTGCTGCTTTGGATACTCTGTGCCTTATAAAATAATTTGAAGTTATTCTGAGTTTGTAAGAATAAACCATTTGTTGCTTGTGCCGGTTACAGTCTTCTTGCTGTGAAGACTGAAGCCCCGAGCTCTTGTCATATCCATCCCCCTCCACACACACGTTCCCCTTTGACAACCCCCAAGTTCTTAATACCCTTGTTTCCCCAAATAAGAACTCCTCCTCCCTTTCAATCTTAGATTAGGGATTGTAGGCCAACAAGGGATCGCTCTCGGCCCCTTCATGCTCTTAAGTGTGGAAGGGTTTTGCTGCTTCCTCATCCTCTTCATGGTGTGTGCAACTGTACCTGAAGGTTAATTCCTGTTACCAGCATCAGAAAGATCATTCTTCAGGATGCTAACATAGTAGAAATTGTCTCTTCTTGGTTTCCATATTACACGTTTGAACAGAAATCTCAATTTTTAACAAACCCCCATTAAACTGTCATTAATACCTTCAGAGACGTGCACTAAATCTTTTACTGAAATAAAGGACTTTTCCCATTTCAACTTCAGGTCATGTTTACATCTTTTAAAAGTTTGGTTGAGTTAAGACTCCACTTTGGGATGATAGCAGTTACACAAGGGGGCACTGTCTTACTGGTTTCACCCTTAGTGGGGAATTTTCTATTGAGGGTAACCAGATGTTATTAGCAGTAGGCCCTCCTTTGGTCTCATGTTCCTCTTTTCCACTGTGGGAGGGCTGCCAATCACAGATGTTCTGCTCTTTCGTGTATGCTTTGATCCCTTTAGTTTGTTGTGAAGCACATCTCCTAGATGGCTTATGTTTCTTAAATGCTTTAGAAGGAAATTCAGTGCAGATAAGTAGTTAATAGTTGCTGATGCTGAATAGGGCAAGTTGAGTGAGGCATTCAGCCATCTTCCATTGAGGCTTTAAAGGTTGGCAGTCTGATGTGAGAAACCCTTTGTCATAGCCATTTCTTGATGGTCTCAGGGCTGACAGAGCTACTGAACTAGAAATGGCTAAAAGTAGTCAGAAAACATCACCATTATTTTAGTAAAGTCAATCCATTTCCTACAATACGATCCTCAGAACAAGTTCTAAAGTAAGCAGAAGAGTAAACTAAGTACAGGTGTTATAAACAAGAGATAGAAGGGAAATCCTAACCCTTTTCTATAATCAGAGCAATCATACTGTTATTTATTTAAATTTTGATATTTATTTTAAAACAGAAGGTCTAAACAGGTCTAATCTCCAAGACAATTTTTTGTTAAATTCGGTTTTATTTACTGCTATCTATAGCCAAACTTAATTCACCATCATATAGTTAGTAAATGTTGGGAGGATCTAATACTCAACAGAAGTTAATAGACATTTAAGACAAAATACTTAACTGAAGTTACCAATCTCTGTACAAGGTAGGCTTACACAACAAAACTAGAGACTATTAAAAAAAATCCTCATCCGCAGTCAAATAGCCACTTAGTTTACAGTTTTGACAGCTTAAACAGATTTAGACCAATAGAAAGGCAAGAGGCTCCAGACGCGTAGCGGATTTCTTTCAACATGCCGCACCACTCTTTCTTCTCATCATCATACCTGCAGGAACAAAAAGTTATATAAGTGGGGCTCTTTAGCTTTTTTCCCAAGCCCATCTTCTAAAATCTGTGCCCAGTCACTCCCAAGTTTCTTTTTTAGCATCCTGTCTTATATTAATACATATATTGTGGAATAATTGCTAGTCTAAGAATGTAACAAGCGTTGCTGCACAAGGAAAAGCAATGCAGGAAATATACATTCCAATATGTTGTCATCCCTCTGAATGCCTTGTCTTGGAAAGTAATATTAAACCCCACCCCCTTGCTTTTGTTTCTGAATCTTGCATCTGTCTAAAATCCCCAAGTGCTTCAATTTGTCAGAATTGTCTTCGTCTTTTCTGCCAAAAAAGGGGCTCAGTGGCTAAGACGTTGAGCTTGTCGATCAGAAAGGTCGGCAGTTCGAATCCCTAGCACCCTAGTGTATTAGAGTGAGCTCCCGTTACTTGTCCCAGCTTCTGCCAACCTAGCAGTTCGAAAGCATGTAAAAATGCAAGTAGAAAAATAGGGACTACTTTGGTGGGAAGGTAACAGCGTTCTGCGCGCCTTTAGCGTTTAGCCATGCCGATCACATGACCACGGAGACATCTTCGGACAGCGCTGACTCTTCGGCTTTGTAACGGAGATGAGCAACACCCCCTAGAGCCGGAAACAACTAGCACATATGTGCGAGGGGAACCTTTACCTTTTAGCTTTTCTGCCAACTCTTCACTCATTTCTATCTTCCTGTCCTCAAAGTTTGCTGACTAACAACTATGGTTAAAGAAAATCCTTTGGTTCATGTGTTTTCAAATGCCATGTCTTCAGTGAACATTTTTTACTCTGATGCATCTGTCTGCATGTTCTCCTGATCTATCTTTCTTTCTTTTTCTTTCTTTTCTTCCCTCCCTCCTTTCTTTCTCTCTCACATACTTTCAACCATGACTTCTTAAGCACTGTTAAGCTGTTGCAAGGAGCGCAGAGGTCCCAGTGGAAATAGCTCTTGGCCCTGTAGCAATGGCACTTTGATGCAGGGTTTGGAGGGCAGCTGCCTCTCAGCCTGTCCTGCCAAGCACAACGCTGTATTTTACACTGTAAAGCTGCAGTGATGGTGCTTCCCGGGAAAGCAAGCCCGGCTTAGGTCTCAAGTGGAATCCTCTTGCTTCCTCGCTCTCACAGGTTGCTGGGAGTCAGCATATTTTATTTATTTATTAATTTTTTATCCCATCTTTTATTACATTTTAAGTAACTCAAGATAACAAAAACACATAATATTCCTTCCTGCTCTTATTTTCTCCATAACAACCCTGTGAGGTGTGTTGGGCTGAGTGATTGGCTCATTATTATTACTGCATGTTTTATTATGTGCATCATAAGAATCTAAGAGATGTTTGTAGCAATACATGAAAAGGCTCAGGCATTTGTGTTTGAGACCCCTGCTTTTAAGGTCTTTCATAAGAACAGGTACACTTTTTAAATTTTGGATGGTTCAGGGCTGATTTTCAAAACAGTAACCTCCCTGTCCAAAAACGTCACCTCACGGTGTTGAGGCATGCTTTATTTTAAAGCCTCTTGTGAAAAAATTGAGGTGGTCAAGTAGGAGTTGCCTGAAATAGGTCATAGGAATTAGAGATGAACCCAGATCTCCTTTTGAATCCAGACCATACTGTGCCAAAACAAAAACTCACACAGTGCACTCAGGAAAAATATAACTCTCTGTGAACAAAAAATATTCTGCATGCAGTTCTACAAAGTAATTTGATGTTTTTAATGCTCTACTTTTGAGATATTATTAAAATTACATAATATGTAGAATATGGTGAAGCAAAACCAAAAATTGACAATACAAGATCAAGTCTACATTTAGTACCAGTGAAGATTTTAATGGAGTTTTACTCTACATTTATCATGCATACCACTACGGTAAATATGAATGACTTGAATCTCTTGAGCTAGCAAAATGAAAAAAAATGTTTAAAACAAACTTACTTCCAGATGTCATTAACCTCATTAGGAGCAAATTCCTTTGATTCAAGCTGAATCATTGCAAAGCCTCCAATCGCATACAAGGATCCAGATAATTCCACTAAACTAATGGAACTTCTCTCCTGCGGAAAATCTGGCATAACTTCCCACCTGCAATTTAATCAATAAAACATTCAATTGGAGAATATGACGTTTGAGAATAAGATGTTTTCCAAAAAAGGGGATATTTGTAATATGTTCCTGAAGACCATCTGAAGATGTAGTTGATGCAGAATGCAGTGGTGTTGGTAGTCCTTGTCATATCATTATTTTACAAACTGTGCTGGCTCCTATGAGGTTTCCAAGTGCAACTCAAAGTCTATCATTTACAAAGCCCTAAACAACACCATAATCAGGTAATGTGCAGAAATACCTATTTCTAGTTACTTTTGGTTGTCCCCACTTACTCTTTCATAATGGATACCATCCAGGTCCCCTCCTTCAGACAATACCATTTGATGGGATCTAGGAGGGCCTGCCCTTTGGAATGATCTCCTCTCCCCCCATCCTCTTCCCAGAGATTTGGATGGTCCCAACCCCATTAGCATTCAAGAAAAAATTTTAAATATGTTTTTTCCCCAGGTGTTTAGTCAGAATGGGAAGTAGAGTGCGGGGTTGGTGAGCTCTGGTTTGATGCTCTTGCTATGCTGGCTTATGGATTTTGGGTATTGTTATTGATATTCATTGTAATATTGTTTGGCAAAGTTATTTGATTATGCTGCACTATTTCCCCTAGGTTTACAAAAGGAAAAGATAACAGTTGCAGCATCCTGCAAGAAATGTAGACAAGTAAAAATACCTTTACATACCTGACAGTATTGTTCTACCATGAGAGATTTTTTTAAAGAGCTTTAACAAGATACATATAACGGCATTGCACTATGAACTGTTTGTTTTTTTAAAAAAAAACAAAACAAAATAATTTGTCAGAATGAAGAAACAGCTTTAAGAAATGGACTGGCTGAATAAAGCTAGATGTACATTAATAAAGAACACATTTTCTCAGAAAGAGCAAAACAGATTCAGTTAAAGCATATAGTTCTGCTCAAAAGAGCGTGCCCATCTACTGAAAAATGCTTGGAACTTAAATATGCAACAAGGTGCTTTACACGTATGTATCCGCATGCATACATATGCACATACACACACACATGCCCTCTTATATGGTGGAAAATTATTTCCTTAGATCAGACCATACATCATAGAACTGGGTACAATGTTTTTAAGGCTGTAATTGATACTTCAGTTCACAATGCAGCTGGGGTTATAACCCTCTCATTCAACTATCGTTCAAAATTACAACATTGCTGAACAAAGAGAGTTTATATAGTGGGTCTCCAAAAGTTGTGGCCACTAGAGTGTCCCATGGTCACTTGATCGTGATTTGGATGCTTGGCAACCAGCTCATAATTACCACTGTTCCAGCATCCTGCAGTCATGGGATCATCATTTGGGATCTTCCCTGCTAACTTCCTACAAATAAACTGCCAGAAGGCTGCAAGTCACTCCCAGTGCTTTGTTGTTCGCCTACCCTGTACTGCCAGATCCTGGGACAACATTTATACCTTTTAAAGAAGCTGATTGCATTTATAAATAAAGGGACAAGGATTCCAGTGGCTCCCAAAGAAAGTATGCATGGTGGTCCTAAGCTTTGCTATTGAACAAGAATGGACAGGTTGTAGACTAACTTGTTAGTGGTGAGATCAAAGGCTTCAACAGCAGAAGAGAGGCCTTCTTCAGTAACACCTCCGGCAATCACAATTTTCCCTTTATGGATGGCAATACCGAACATGGAGCGAGCCACTTTCATGGGAGGAAGATCGCGCCAGTCTCCCCGCTTGGAATTGTAGATGAATACTCTGTTTGTGCATTTTCTGTGTACGAGAAAAAAAGTCAACCGTTTGGAAAATGGGGACAACAGCAATGATCAAAACACATATATAAGATGTGGGATTGGGTTCCCCTTATGTAATGACCTGTGGGAAAGTCCTTGACAAACATGGGGAAACATCAAATAAGAGAGGATTCAACCTGCAACTGCATAATGGGCAGAGAAAAGAGGCTCAGAAGAGACCCTAAGCTTGTCAGGCTGTAAAAGGAGATGGGGCAGGAGATCAGATTTGCAAGAGTCTGTTAATGTAGTTTTACAATAAAGTTGAAGGAGCTCATTGGGTTATATTGTCTGGTCTACATGGGAAGGCTGATAAGTCACCAGCTCAGCTGGATGGGGAATATGCTACCCCTGCAAGCAGATCATCCCAATTGCCTGGTGCTTAATAAGGCACTAATGAAAATTGCCTCCACTGCTTGCTGGCCTGCCCAATGCTTTTTAAAAAAAGTCTTTGCTGTAGGCTCCATTCTATACATATGTACTATTCTCTGCTGTACTTTCTTTCATTGATGGGTAGTCATTAACAAACAGTATGTGCCCATTGGGTAATATATAAATATAGCTAATGCTGTTTTGGTTTTCTGGCTCTAAAGTGTAAATAGCAATAGCACTTAGACTTATATACCACTTCACAGTGCTTTACAGCCCTCTCTAAGCGGTTTACAGAGTCAGCCTGTTGCCCCCAACAATCTGGGATCTCATTTTACCGACCTCGGAAGAATGGAAGGCTGAATCAACCTTGAGCCTGGTGAGATTCAATCTGCCAAATTTGCAGGCAGCCAGTAGTCAGCAGAAGTAGCCTGCAGTACTGCACTCTAACCACTGCACCACCGTAACTCATACAACGATTATGTTGGTGGTCATTGAGATATGGTATGAATGCAGTATGTGCTCTGTGTATACCCTTGTGATTCTGAATTTTCAGAATACATGATAAAAATATAAAAAGCTACTAGTTTTGATAGTTTGTGTCTCTGTAGTCACAGTGTACATTATCTTGTGCCTTGTTGCTGTTGAACTTTTCAGAGCTCAAAAAGGACTTCTTCCTTTGTCCTTTGTAATTTTTCCCAATTTTTAAAATAATCCCTTTAAAAAGTTTTCTGTAGTTAGGTGGCAGATAGCAATCAATGTTGATCACCACTGTGCCTAAATGTTATAAGTAAAAAAAAAACAAGGACACAAACTTATTCAGAGTTCTTGTTTCAGTTTGTTCAATCTGTTACATTTGATTAATTTTATGTTTTGTTCTATTTACACAAAATGGAACGTTTCAGGTGGAATTGTTTTATCCTGAGCTTAAAACAAAAAATACTTTCTATTTTATGTGCATCCTTATTAAAGATCAGACAAAGCCCTTAGAATTTTAAAGTTAAAACCACTTATTTCTGTTATTATAGTATTTTTTTCTTCTTTGGGGTATTTTCCATTCAAATATTTTCTGTTTTGGCTTGATTGCAAATTTCTGGATGTAGTTTTTTTACTGCCATGGCTAGTTACTAAAGATGTCCTATACCATTGCTACGATGATTTCAGAAAATTAGATGGTCAGGAATAACAAAATAAAATCCTTAAGATGAATGGAAACCAACTGCTTAACCTGAATGTGAATGTAAAAACAGACATGAACTGGTTCCTCTTTTATATTATTTGTGAGTTATTTCTAATTTTTATATCAGTGCCAGGCACAGTGTTTGTGCCTATGGAATGGCTTATTTTTATTCTTAAAAAAATCAATATTGTTCTATTAGCTTTCATGCCTATAATGCAACTTTGTAGGTATGATTCATCTCTGCCTTTAAACACTTGTTACACTATCCTCTGATTTACTGGACGATAAAACTGCAAATATAAACACTTGTTGAATTAATAATTCTATGCTATAGCAACATCTTCTCCAGAACATTGCAGAAATGGGGCTTCAGACTTCCAAAATCAATTCTGGGAAATCTAAATAAAGAGCGATCAAAATTACACTCATCTTGAGTAACAAGTCTGGGCCAATACACATACAACACAGATCAGTCATCAGCTCTTCAAAGTGTTTTCCTTCCCTGTGATGAATGCTGCATTGATCTTGAAAACAATTAAAGTTTACACACTGAACTCAGCTGCAAGCCTCAGCTCTTAATAGGATTTTAACCAGAGCAAATAGTTGTGAGAGATAATTTGGGGAGGGGAGTACTTGAAGCTGTCCAAGACTCACTTATCATCTGTCTTTCCTCCAAGGCAATATATAGCTCCGTTATGTGAAGTTGTAGCATGGCCGTATACTTTCAGGGGGAGCTTTTTGACTTCATTCCATTTGACTGACCTGGAAGGGAAAAAGGACACCAGTGAGGCTCTTCAATCTAACAGGCCGTCAATTAGAAGCCTTGTCAAATTATTCAAAAGGTTCAGCAAGCCACTTACTCTGGATCATAACATAAGACGGAATCCAGAGACTCCTCAGTTTGGAGATCTTTGCCTGCAATTACGTAGATTTTGTTCTCCGATTCTCCCAGCCCAAACAAGCATCGGGCAGATGGCAGGGGAGGCAGGCCAATCCATTCAGAAGTAATGGTGTCCAGCTTGATTAAAAGGTAGAATGAAGATGGTTAGCAAATGTGCCAGGCATGCTGAAAACCGCTCACAGCAGCATTGTATAAACATTTCAGCATCTCCCATCACTTTTTACCTTAAGATCTGAAAACAAACGCATTATGACTTAACCCTGCAACACCTCGCGGTCAGCATTCCCCCATCTTTCTTCCATGCCCCTTTCATATATTTGTGGGTCCCAGTGCATCTTTTGAAAATCACTCCTCCGAGTCCTTCAAGGCTTTAGAGCAGGAGTGTCCAACCTTGGTGACTTTAAGATCTGTGGACTCTCAGATGGCTGGCTGGGGAATTCTGGGCGTCGAAGTCCACAGGTCTTAAAAGTCACCAAGAGTGTCCACTCCTGCTTTAGGGTTTGTCTGTTGCAATTTTTTCTAGGCAGAACCCATGTTGGCTTTTGCTTTTCTCAGGCTTCTCAGTTTCCTTAGAATGTCAAACATTTGCCTCCAAAGCTGAGCAAAAGCACTCCCAAGAGTAGGCTGAGCTGAAAGGTTTTCCCCTTGCAAAAAGGAATGTGGTACTCTATCGTGGAATGGGAGTATATGTGGAAGGCATGAAATCCACTTCTTTAAAAGTGTCAGCAGCTGCTTTAAAGGAAGGAAGAATAGGAAACCTATTTCTAGGTTTAAATTAATCCCTTTTCATTTCTATGGGGTCTTGTAATTATAGATTGTGAATCATGACTTGGTCCTAAGTCATGTGGACAATTTGTTCACGTGCTGTAAGTTAAAACATTGCTGGTTATTAGTTTAAAAAAAATGAGCAGCATGGCTAAATGTTCTCATTGACTTCTTCCTTGTTTTACCTACATTCTTTAGATTTTCTTTTAAAAAATTTTTAAAGGGTTAAAGCTGAACATATGTCCAAAGTAAAGTGTGGTCTCTTACCCTAATGCTTCCAATTATGTCTCTGGATTTACATTGCTCATTAATGTAAGAAAATAAAAATGGGTGGATGCTGTTCACCTGCTCATCAAAGAGGCAAAGAAGAGGTGAGGTGGTTGAGGGATCTTGAAGGCTGCAGAGAGTTGGTATTTCATTATACCATTCTGCAGGTCCCTCACCACCCCGAACTGCCCTTTTGCTTACACGATTGTCTGAAAACATATTCCAAAATGTAGTGACAATCAAACAGGGTGGAGTGTTTTTTTCATCAATTTTGAAAAGGCTTAACACACTGGTAAAAGCAGAAATTCCATACATCTGTTCCCTTGAGGGAATATCATTAGATTGTTTGTCCTGGATGGCCCCAGTCCTCCCTACCAATAAATAAAAGAGCAGAATTTTCCCATCTCTGCTTTAAACTATGACTTAGCAACACTATAGTTTAATGCAGAGATGGGCAAACGTTTTGAGAATAGTGTAATGGACTTTACAAAGATGACTAGTGAGATGATCAAATGTAATTTTATGTGCCCCAACACATACATGTGGTTATATGAACTTAGGTGGAAATAGATGTATATGGACATTTCTTTATGTTTGTATATATCTTTCTTACGTTGAAATGAGCAAGCAAATGTACATGGAACAGCTGTGTGCAATACTGGATTGAGGCAAACAATGAGTAAAAACAAGAAGTCAAGGACATTTAAAAAAAAAAAACCACCCAAGAACCTCACTAAAGTCTACATGGTCTTGTTCAGACATTCATTTGAACAAGCATACAAAAGTTTTGTGTCCACTCCAGTCCTTATTCACAGTTGATTGAAAGATGAAAGCGCTTGTGTAACGACAACTATGAGAAGTTTCTTTCAGGCTTTTTGCCAAAGGTACTAACAAGGCAGCACTGAGCATGCCCACCGGCTGCCAGCTGACCTGATTAAAGTATTTAAACAGCCGTCTGAACAGTGATTTAAGGGTGGATGATGCCGTAGCATCTCTTATGAAACCAATACAGGCTCATTTTCACTCATCATTTGCTGCACACCAAGGTAACTTTGTAGCAGAAAAATAAACAACAGGAAACTGGATTAGAACATGCTATCACTCTAAAGATTATCTAGAAATCATGTTAAACTAAGAGAATATAATTTATCGAGACTTTTTTTTTGCATATATGTGAATACATCCCTGAACTGGAAAGAATCAAAAAGATGCGCTAAAGATCAGCATAGATGTTAGCTTTTTAATACGTGGAATTATCATTTTCTTATCCTGAGTTAAAAAAATAAAGGTATACCTGAAAGAAGTATGACTGGAAAGGCCGTTCCTTGTTCTCTTCATCCACATACAATCCTCCAACCACATAGACCTGTTTTTGCTTTGTGACTATGCTGGAATGATTTCTGGGAATCTGTTCTGAGAGTGCTGCCAAATAACACTCGTTTTCTGTAGGATCATAAGCTACCGACGCGGTGTCATTGATCAAAAGAATGAGATCTTTAACAAACATCCCATGCCTTGGAACATCATTTAGGTAGCCAGGGAGTAAATTTTCATCTCCTACATCCCCATTAACCTCTCCTTTGGCTGACTTTCCTGCGGCTTTTGTAGGTTCTGGCAATTTCCCACCAAAGGCATCTTTGACCACTTTCATTTTTTTGGAAAGGTCTGGGTTGCTTTTAATTATCTCTTCCTTCTCAACGTGGTCCTTGAAATACTTCTCCTCCATCAGACGAAAACGGATACAGTCAAAGACTTCTCCGAGACTCTTCACCCGGTTCTCTTTATCTGACTTGACCCATCTCATGACGGCTTCGAACACGATTTCCTCCTTTTCAACGTTCAGGTTATCTGGCGAAATCACCGAAATGAGTTCATGAGGAGCTAGTTGCATGAAGTCCTCTTCTTTGCAAATTTTCACAAAGTGGTCAGACACAAAATCACGGGCAGACAATGCCAGCCTTGGGCAGTCAAGGAGGAGACCTAACCGAAGGATGGCCAAGCAGTTGCCAACAGCCAGCCTCTTCTGAAGGTAAGAAACACAGACGGTAAAAATGGATGGAATTTGAAAGCGGCTGGCCAGAGCAAAAATATCTTGTACGTTAGAATCATTAAGGTCAATAGTTGCAGAATAAAGGTACTTAACGATCATATCAAGAATGGCTGGGTCAACATTATCCAGCACTACTTCTTTCTTTTTATCTTCACTTTGCTCAGATAAGAAGAACTCGCGGAAATAAGGACTACAAGCTGACAAGATCAGTCTGTGACATGGCAAACTTTTATCCCCTGCTTTTAGGGAACAGTCAACAAACTTTTTCTCTTCCAAAAGCTCCCTAAGGCCATCTTGAAGAAGAGTGGATTGATAAAGTCGGAGTTCTTCGGTAAGTTCTCTCTGGGAATCCATTTTCTGGAAGGCTTGGCTGCCGAAGCACAAAAGAAAACCCTCTTGTTGGTACCTAGGTCTGCCTGAAAAAGGCAGATCAATGTACGTTGCCCTGCTTGAAGCTTCTGTAATTTAATCTTGCCCACTAAATATAGTACAGAGTTTCACTGGCTGGAATTCAGAATGGATGGTGTTGGAAAACGGAGCTTGCAGCTGTCATGGGCTGAAAGAAGCAACTGTTACTTTAGTCACCAGGGAATCAGTTTTACTTGTTACACATGCTGAATGATGGAGGTTACTTGTAAAGTATATTTGGCATTGTGACTTAGCAGCGGCGCAGAATTAGGTTTGAATGTAGTGACTAAGAAAGTGGTCTCTATAACATTCATGTCACTTAATACTTCAGCTCAAGTATGAACCAAAAAAGATGGAAGTTAGCAGGTGAAAGTAGGATGGCCAATGACTGAAACATCCTATAAAGATTATTGTTCCACTGAATATCTTCAATCTATAATCTTTAATCTATAAAAACAAATTCCTCCAAAAGCTGTCCTAGTGAATAAACTTGGGGATTTATTTTAGCCTCTTACTGGAGTCATTCATCTCATTGTTTTGCAACATGTGCAGTGATTTAACATAAAATTAGGGTTGAGTCTCAAACAGCAATCCAGGTAGCAGTCTGGGCGTGAATGCTCAACCAAATGAAAGATGTGTTTTGTATCATTTATGAATCAAAATAGACTGAAAAGAGCTTTTCCTCTTTTCAGTCTATTTTGATTCATAAATGATACAAAACCTTAAGCTGCATCAATGAAATCATAACAAAGCATTAAATATTTGTGAGCTTGAGTACTGTCTTCTACTATAGGTAGTCCTTCACTTACGACCATTTGTTCAGTGACTATTCCAAATTATAATAGCACTGAAATAGGGGAACTGATGACTGGGCTGGGGAGTTGCAAACATTGTAGCATCATGTGATCACCATTTTCTACCTTCCCTGCCAACTTTCCACAAATAGTCATTGGGGAAACTGGCAAGGAAGATAACAAGTTGTTTCCAATGCTTTTTCTCCTGAGTAGCCCCACTATGGACTCAGGGATTTCATACTCTGAAGCATCCCCAGCCACCTGAGCTCTGTAGCCTGTGCCTGCCCATAGCTCCTTCACCACTTATGACCCCCACTGGCCCACCAGTGGTACCTCCCTACACCTTGGGCTCCTGCTTAATGACTTGCATTGTCCTGGGATTACGATGGCAACTTGCTAGCACTAAGAAATGTGGTCACATGACATTGCTGTTTATGCCAACATTGCTTAGCAATGTGTAGTCCCAATCCCAATTGCTTTTGTAACTTGAGGACTGGTCTGTACAGTCTTTAATTTTAATTGGATCAGGATGTTATCCAAAGCTTTTTGTTTGAAACATTGTACTGAATTTCACATATATAACTTTTAGACTTCACTGGCAGTGCTAGTCTAGATCTGAAGATTAAAACTTGTTGACTTTTACAAGACTTAAGTATGTTCCTACCTATATTGACATTTAGATATACTCAGAGGTGGGATTCTACCAGTTCGCACCTATTCGCTAGAACCGGTGGTTAACATTCTAAGCAGTTCGGAGAACCGGCTGTTAGAAGAAATTACTAGCCTAATCCTGTAAGAAAGGCAGGAAGGAAACATTCTGGTGTTGCTTACAGAAACTGCCTCTCTGTTAACCCTTATTACATTCCTGGCAGGACAAGACTTCCTGTCTCTGGAACTTCTCTGGAGTTCCCCCCACTCCCTTTGCTGGTACTTTGCTTGTGTGGAGTGACCATTCAAAGTTCCAATGACACTGAAAAAAGTGACTTATGACCATTTTTCTGGGTGCCTGGTTGGGGTGTGTTTGAGCTGGAGGTATCAGGGGGATCTGTTTGTGCCCAGGTGTTTGCCTGGCTTGTGGTGTGGAGATTTTTTTTGTTTGAGAGTACAGGCTTCCAGATAATTGACAGTCTGGTGGAATCATCTCTTCTATTTATGCTTTCAGGTCTTTTTTCAATCTCCATGGCTTCTCTGATAATTGTGTAGCTGGGGTTTTCTATAGTGGCTAGGGTTTTGGTGCCATTGAAGTCGATGCTATGACCTGTGGCTTTCATGTGTTGGACTAGTGAGGAAGTGTGTTCCAGGCACCCAGATATAACCTAGCTTCCTAATAAATGATAGCCGTCCATTTACTCAGAGCCAAGCTGCACTAAAAGCCTCCAATACAGGAAACACAATGTTGCCAGCCAATCAAGACAAAAAAAAGCTACAAAACAGACAGAAGATATTAGAAACACCAATCAAGCAGAACACAGCAAACTCCAAGACCTATAAACACAAACCAACTCCCCCAACAAACCAGGATGAAGAAAAAAACCATTCTGGCATAGCAGTAGGCTAGCACCAAATTTAAAACAGAAACGGCTGTAAAAGTCTGACTCACAGATGAACACAATACAGAAGCCTGATGATGGCAGATGAGATTCTGCCGAAACATCACTAAAACTTTAAAAGCATAACTATAATGACGTGGGAAAATACCCGAACAAAGCTGAATACCATACATATATACATATACATATACATATATATATATATATATATATAGTTTTTTGAATCCATAAGTAAGGGGTGTGTATGTGTGTACACACACACACACACACACACACACACACACACACACACACACATATATATATATATTTCCTTTGAGTCTAAAGGCTTAGCAAAATTATCTTCATACTTGGGGTTTTTGTTTTGCTTCTTCATTTAGGACTGATTGTGAGCCACGCCTGAAATATATAGAGGAAAAACACCATAGCTACCAAAGCAACCACAACATTCAAATTTAGAACATCTTTTCTCAGTTTACACTATGAACTATCAGTTTTATTTACAATGATATTTAAATAATACATAATGAATATTAAATGCAAGCAGTTGAAGTACTGTATAAAGATACAAAGCACAGCTTAAATACCTTATGTATACAAGAAATTATGTTAAAACTGTACACGAACACTATTTTTTTTTCTTGCAATCTACATAAAAGAGGTAGCTATAGCTTGATTGATTAAAAAGACTGCAGCATGACTTTTAGAGACAAAATATATTTTGTTAATTATTACATCTTTTTAAGTTGAGTATCAACCCATTACTTCCCAGAGTCCTTGCAATGTGAATCCATCTTTTAGCTTCTCTATGGCAAGTCCAAGCTCTTCGGAAAAAACAGGCTCACGGTCTTGTTGCTATTTGCAGGACAACAACAAGAAAAAAAATGTAAATAAATTGTGCTTAATAGTGTTAACAAGAAAACTAATTCAGTTTTATTGTAACTTAAAAAATACCTTGTTTCCATCAGCAAAATAAGCCTATGATAGAAAAATAAAAATATTTTTAACTGAAATTAGGTTGTAAATTAATTCATTGAAAAACTTCTATTATCTCAAAGATTTCAAAATATCATCTCTTATATAATTTACTTAGTATTAAATAAAATAAACATATTTTCAATTTAAAATCCTATTTTTCAAGGCATTCCTATTAATATGTATAATCTTATATAAATATTCTAAATATAGAACTTACAGCAAATAAACAATTAGCTTTGATTTGATATATCACATGCAACTAAACAACTGATTTACTCCTAGTATTAAAGAAAAAGCTGGGATTTCTTGTTTAGGTAATATTATTGCTCACTGTTTGAATATAAATCGTTGCTTGAGTAGGCAGTACATAATAGTTATAAACAAGCAAATGAATAAAGGACAACTATCTTTACTATCTTTAACCGGTAACTTCTTGAGTTACTTAATAGCATAAAATGACAGTTAGTGTAATATTACATCAAAAACATATATCTTAGTTTATTAACATTTTGACCCGGGCTTTAAGTTCATTATAATTTACTGACTAGTTTAGTACACCTAGGTATAGAGGGAAACAATATAAAAGTTATTAGTTTTAAGAGACACTTACCACAAAGGCATCTGTTGGCTCATTTGCCTCTATTTCTACATCTTCCTCTATTTGTTCTACTCTCAAATCTTCTAGCTGTTGAGGCTGAACATTGATAAAGAAAACAATTTGAAAGCACAACCTACATTTAATACCATTAAACAAAAGCAAGGATTGGTTAAAATTCCAAAAAGTGTACCTTTTCCTCCATTTCATAGTCGACTCCAAATATAGGACTGACTGAAAACACTTTATGCAGTGAATGTATTTCTTTTGCAATTTCCTCCAGTTTTTCAACTGGGTCAATCTTAAATCCAAGCACATATCCTCCAGTCTGTAAAAGAGTAATATATTAAATATGTTTTATTTAATTAGCACAATAATTATGCTTGAGCATAATTATATATTATAAATTATACTTATAAATTATAATTATAAATTATACTTGAGCATAATTATCCAATTAGTCCATCAAGTATATTTTACAAACTCTAAAATGGTTTGTTATCATATGAGAAGTCAACGGCAGAGAATTTAAATCATGTTTAAATATGTAATATATTCAAATAAATTGAACAGTCAAGAAAACTAGAAGCTGCAGTGGGAGCAACTTCTTAAGCAGACATGCAGACAGATACTATCTATCACATAGGAGATATATTACATATATGTGTGTGTACATAATGTGTGTGTGCATGTATGTGTATGTATGTATATACATACATGCATATTATACAATGCATTTTTAGTTGGCTTTTCATGTGCTCATTTTCATGTACCATTTTTTTGTGAATGAATACAATTTTTAAGATACTGTTACCAAAGCAACTGGACAATTCAAGGCTGGAAACTATTTTTAAATACTAATCTCAGCAGCATCATGAGAAAAGTAATCAGCAGTGACATATGCATTTCCAAAGCCATTTATTTACAGTCTTACTCCAACTTCTCAGAAGCAGATAATTTCAAGACTGCACTTACAATTTTTATAGGAACACATTGCTCACAAATAGTACATGACTAAGCTGGTATGCCATGTTTCATTCAGAGATTTGATTGGTCACCTGCTGCTAATTTATCATGGTCATTATGTCTTTTCATTATTTATGCTTATTTACCCAGTATAATACCAGGCTACTACATTATGCGAATCAAAGCAACAATTTCTCTAGAATTGAATAACAGAAAGTAAAAAATATTTATCGTAAATCAAATGGTATATGAACGGAAATAAATAAATTATGCCATTAGTTTCTTACCGCCTGAGAACTTTCAATGACAAGTGCCAAGCCAAATTTTGAATCTCTAATCTTTATAGAACGCTGGATGCAAAGATTATAAAAATATGTGTTAAAACATTTTTAAAATAAATTCTTAACAAAAGTAACTGAAAATATCAATACAATCTCTTGCAATTAAGATTTTTGTTATTATGCAAAATATTTGAAAGGACAAAACCAAAAGGGAAATGAAAAAGTTAACTTTTCTGAATTTCAATCAGAATTTAATATTTGTATGGTTACTTCCACAACACTTTTAGCTGGCATAACAATAATTACCTTGGAAACCAAATAATGTTTGGCATATTAAAAGAGTGATACAATTTCCTAATTTAGATCATGACATCCAAAGCAAAGTTCCTAGTTTACACATGCCTAATGCCACTCATCATACCACCTCTAATATGCACTATTGCTTAATCTCCTTTTCCCACTGTTTCACTAGAGTGAAAATACTGCTAACTTGCCTTATAAACGTGATAAAGAGATCTTTAGTACTAATTAGACACGGGTGTCATGCAATTTGCAGGGTTTTTAATTAATGGGAAACTGTTGTGGGAGATTACTCACTGGCAATGATGTATATGACTTCTCTACTACTTATCCACGATCTCAACAAAAAGATAATTAGTCTGAGAAATGAATCCTCCTCTTCTATGAGATTGCAGTTAGGGAACGAAGCTTAAGACATTTCCTTTTCAAATGACACAATCCTAATAATTACAGCCATTTGAAAGTGGAGTAACATATTAATAAAGCGATAGCTTCACATATAAACCTTAAAAAGCCATACACCCTCTTTTGAGCACATATGGGTGATCTGGTAGGGGAGCTGAAAGGTTACTGATTTCAATCTGCGAGAGCCAAATATACATTTTGCATAATTAAATAATATCATGTAAATTACTAATAAGAGAGATAATTGTAGCTACTTACAATTTGTAGATATGGTATACTAACGTTAAAGCTATCGTTCATATTAGCGTGCCAAACTACTCTTACATTTGTAATAAAAAATGTACCCAGGTTTCCCTAGAAAAAGAAAGAAAGCAAAATAAATCAGGCTCCTTGAATCCTTCATATGTCTACATATTTGTGTAAAGTCTAAATAGAACAGCACATTTCCTAAAGTAAAACTGATGTCTAAGGGCTTATTTAAAAAAAAAAAACTCATTGGGAATCACCTGTAATAGAAAGAAACTATGGTACAAAGGAGGAAACTCTCCGGTGTTCCTGCCAAGTTCTCAAAATAATATGCTATTCAAATACAATGGCATGCAAGTTAAATTTAGGTTGTTCCAGAGGCAACTACTGACATCAAAGTGACAGTATTCAAAAAGAGTTCTTTTGCTCAGTAATGTTGATTTTCTTCCTATGTTTGGCTAAGTTCTTAGATGTTAAAACAACTGTATGTGAGAAAATGTTTTTTTGTGAGTTGTTTTTTTTTTTTAATAATTCCTGGGATCCAACTGAATAAGCTGTGCCGGTCCATGATTGTAATAAAGATTTCATTTGAATTACAGAGTTAGAAACAACTGAGCAACAATTGCCAGAAAACAGCTGCATGGACAGTTTTTGGAGCCCCTAGGGTGGCCCTTCATTGCTATTCCGTGAGCTGCACTGGCTGCCAGTTTGCTTCCGAGTCCAATTCATTGTGTTGTTATCACCTTTAAAGCCCGTCATGGTATGGGTCAGACAATCTGAGAAACTGGTTCACCTTGATGAGATTAGCTCACCCCACTTGTGCCGGCCAAAGAAGCATGCTACAGACCCCATTAGCCAAGGAATTTTGCCTAGCAGAGTCCAGAGTCCTTTTCAGCGGTGGCTCCCACCCTCAGGTACATCTTGTCCCTTAAGGTCAGATCTGCTCCCATCATTCTGGCCTTCCAAAAGATCTAGAAGGCATGCCTATGCCAACTAGCCTGGGGCCCTAACAGCAGAGCAGGGGCATGTTAGAGGTGGTTAATGGAGTAGAGAACACGCCACCTATTTCCTGTAGGCATTTTGTTCCCTCTCTCTCCATCTGGCTTGGTTTTATTTTAATTTTTAAATTTAAGATCCTTATTTATTAAGGTTTTTTTATGTAGTACATTTTATTAAATTACTGTAAGCCACCTAGAGTTGCCTTTGGAGATATGGTAGGCATCACAGCTTAATAAATTTATAAATAAATAAGTATTTCTGATCCTACTTTTTAAGGAGCTATAATATTTCATTATTATATAACACAAGTTTAACAAAAGTCAAAGTTGAAAGATCATAGTTTTACTCGTTCCTGCCTCAGGAAATACAGTCTAGCTATCTGCAGAAAATAAAACAACATTTTTAGTAAATGTTTTTTTTAAAACAAGTTTTATTCAGTTTTCCATATTTTAACATCTCTTTTTAGTGAACAGCATGATTACAGGTTTCACATATGCATACAAATTTGACCATGGTTGCATATTCAATTTTTATATTCAATTCCTTATCTTAACAGTGCTTTTATACATTTTCTATTTTATTGTATTATTCCAAATATTTATCTCATTATTTAATTCACTTATGATAACTTCATAATCATTATACTTTAGTACTTTTAACTGTCACATTTGTATATTTCATCTTAAATTCTAATTAAAAAAGAAATTTCTTCTATAAATTGGTTTCCTCCCTGAAATCTCAATATAAGTGCGCCACCACTAAGTTATAAATTCATTTATTTTCACCGCTTTTACATCTCGTTGAAACATTTAACATTATTACCTAAAACATTAAACTTAATAATCCCTTTAAAACTACATAGCATATATAAATCAGATTCTGCATGATTTTTCTCCTTTTAAATTTCATTAAATTTCCCCCTTCCCAAAAAAGGACATATTAATCTACTCATTCAAACAGTAAAACAATCCTAAACCCTAAAGTTATTCCATTTCAGCTCTCCTCCTATATCATTTCATTTTTTCCCATATATTTAATACACATATTCCATTAATTATTTCATTCATATTTAAACCAAAAAAGCCAACATTCCAATCTTAAAAATATTTCAATGTATCTAATATAATTATTCCATTATTTGTTACAATTATCTCTCTACATAAAGAGGAACAGCATTAGATTCCATTATCCAAAAAATAACAATTCTGTTTTTCCATCTTGTCAGTCTGTCCCTATTTCATAACTATAAATTTATTTATATTACCCCTCAATACCTTGCAGAATCCCCTTTCTATATAATAATCGCCCATTATCTCTGTGCCCAATTAAGGATTTCCCCATTTTTTTTACAATTCCCATATTTCTTTGTTTCCAAATCCTGTTTCTTGTCCCTTCTTTCCCCCTGTCTTTTCTCTTTGTTCTTTCACTCCAGTTTTTATCCCTCTCTCTATTTATAGCTTCCTTTTGTCCTTTGAATTCTGTTGACTCTTTTTCCCTTTTTTAATTTTTTGGATATTCCCCTTTCTGTTTAATTTCTTAAATCTCGTGTATTTATTTCTAACTCTTTTCTTCTTTCTTTCAAGAGTTCTTGGTTCTCGATGATCACTAAAGATGGTCTCTTCTATGATTTGCTCCACCTCCTCTTCTGCCTTTTGTCTTTGTTGTTCATATTCTGCTGCCACATTTTCAATAAATTTTAAAGCAAAATCCAGCGATTCACCTCGTTCTTGTAGTGTTTCTTTCATTTTTCTGAGTTCCATTTTTAATGCCAGAAGAGAAATCACCATTTTACAACTTTCTGATTCACAATTGAATCCAAATAATATCTTTGAATTTTATTTCCAACAGTCAACTTTTCTTCCTCTCAAGTTTTTAAGTCTCCGCTAATCCAGTGCCAAATTAATGTCAGAATCAGCAACTAATCCAAAGGCAGAAGCTTCCTAATTCTTTCTTTGTTGCAACCTTTCAATTTTTCAAGTTCTTGCTTTATTGTATCAATTTCCACGCAATTTCAAGAAACAAGCGTTTTTTAAAAGAAAAACAAGTTGAGTTTAACTGAGATGGCACACTTATTGTGCTGTCTTCACCCCCTCTTTTCTTTTTTCTTCTCTATTATTCAGAACTTTTTAAACCACAATTTTCCAACAAGAAAAAGATCAAATCCAGTTGATATTAAATTTCCTCTTTAACAGTCTATAGTTCAGCTTTATTAGTGCCAATATAAAATCAAAGTATACTTATCCAAGCTGATTATATAGTTCCTTCTCCAGCTTCTACCTTTTGCGGTTTCAAAGCCCCAATGCTATCAAAAGCAATTCACACCTTTTTTTTCCCTCTCTTTCTCTTTGCTGCTTAGATCCTTTCTTAAAGATCCTTCAAAATTTCAAAGAAGTTTTTACTAAATGTTGTAACAATGCTTTCCTATGATAATTATGCTGATTCATTTCTAATTAGTCTAACTATGATAATTATTGCAGTAATTATTGTAGTGGTTCAAAGAGAGATGCCACATAAAAACAGATTGTTTGAAGAAATACTGAGCTAGATTTATAGCTATAAAAGATATACAATTTTGGGTTTTCCAGCTATAGGGTAGTGACATTTCCATCTGACATAACAAGCCATGCTTGTTGATATAAACCTGATGTGTCAACTACATTCAATTAAAACATCATAAAGTAGAGAAAATAAGGACAGGTTACCTTCCTCTTTAACTAACAATGAATGGCATGGAGAGTATGTACAAAAGTTCTCTTGCATGTTAAAAGAGTAAAAAACAACCCTGCTCTGCTTGCAAGTTTGGCACATACACAAGCATACTTCTTTTTAATGCACTGTTTATCACAGTTTGTGGATACACAACTGTATCTATAGGAAGCTGGCTAGCTCCCTCTCAGCTGTCTGCTTTGACAATATTAACTTACTTTATTTCTGATTTCATCTAAGTTATTTGTCTTGAAACTGTTTTACATAGCTTTTCTCATTTAGAGATGTAATGCTTTGTTACACTATTGTACTCCTGTTCTTTGTTCCTAAATTATCTATTGTGTTCTCTTTCCTTACTACAATTATTACTTCTTGTACTGCCATAAGTGTTAAATGTTTTGGAGAGTCTTTATGGAACAATGAAGTAATAACTATGCTGGTCTATGACTGTAATAAAGATTTGATTTGATCTAAAGTATTAATGCTAAAAGAGCCTACTATTCCTACATTACATAATCAAATAGTCTGTGTACGGATCATTATACAATCCTTTTGGCAAATTAGACACTTTTTAAGAAACCACTTTCTTAATATTGTTTTCTCATGCCACATCATACCTGGTCACTAGATAAGTTCCAAACACCGTTTATTTTGTTGTACACTTGTTCTTTTGGTAACAATCTCAATTGCTTGTTCTGAATTAATGCAGATCTCAACTTCAGCTCACGGTACATTTTCGATGTTTCGTAAGCTCTGCAAACAGTGGAACACATAGTTTTAACATTTTCATTTTTAATCTCATTTTATTAAAATGTATCAACGAAACAGTCCATTTTGTGTACAATTCAGTTTAATTAGTTTATCAATGAGTAAACTGACCATATTAAGCAGCAATTAAAAAAATATACAGAAAATGTAAGACATTTTCATTATATATCAGCATCTTTGCAGTCAACCTCAATCTTCTGTAAATGACCCATCCTATTCGGGATATTTTTTGAGGTAAAAGATGCAGACTCATAGAAATACACATGTTCACTCAATGCACAAAATATAAGCTTATTCTTAATATCCAAGTATTTTTTAGTTTTTTAAGAAAAAACATAAGTAATCAGCCCTTGCTACGAAGTATTCTTTACAATAAAAAAAGGCAGCAATTCTCGACCTTTTCACCACAAATCCCCTTTAAAAACCTTTTGTGACCACGGACCCCCCCAAGACTTAACTCAAATTTAAATTATGACATTTCTTCAAGCCTTCATGGGCCCCCCCTGTGAAGACATTGCAGACCCTCAAGGGTCCACAGATCACAGGTTGAAAACGGTTGAAATAAGATATATATGATGTCTTCAGCACTGAAATCACATACACAGTCTTTCTGCAAATGGAACGACATGAAATCTCCCATACTTTGCCATGGAATTAAGTTATTCAAACCATGCTCTGGAAAAAGCATTTCTAAGAAGTTGAGGCATGTAAATTGTTAAGCACTTTTCTACCTGAAAATACTATTTGGGTTGTGCCACCTCTTTCAAAGACTTAGCCCACTTAAGGGATGTCACCAGCAACATCCATCCAGGAACATTTATTTCAACCTTTTCTTGGCCTTCAGGCCTGTTTGAGTTGACAGTTGAACATAAAATATTATATATTATTTAATATATATTATATGTAATATATTATGAAAATATTTGTAATTTGAAAAGCTAAGGTGCAAGAAGACTTGCTGTACCAAAAGTAAAACAATAAAGATGCATAACTGAACACCCCTTCTTTTGGGAAAATTGCTTGAAAACATGAACATTTCATTCAGAAGTTGGGAACATACTGAAACATTTTTTCTACAAATTACACGATATTGTAGGAATTTGAAAATAATATTACTATTCCCCAGTAAAATAATCCTTTTAAGTCACATAACTCAGGAACTCACCTTGCAGTGAGGTGGGCAGCAAACAAATTTAATTAACAATAACAACAATAATAATAGCTTAGCTGCGGTTCAGATTAATTTGATATTATTTAAATTAGAACAAAAGGACACAAATAAAAATAGAATTAAACAATGACATAAATTCATTTCTTGGAAACAACAGCTTTTTGTTTTTATCACAGTTGGACCTAAATTTTTTGATAGTCATTAGTAGCATTTAATATATCCAGAAGTATCTCTCTCTCTGCATGATTCAATTAAAAAGGCCTAAAATAAAATATCAGTACCTGTCATGGACTTTTAAAATGTACAAAATGTGGAGGTTGTGGAAAAGGGGTGGTAAGGGTTTTGAAACACAGGGCAGAGATCTGCATTTGTAAATACCAAATTGTATATTTCAAAGCAACACAGCACAATTTCTGAAACCTACTATATTATACGTAACTATACATGTAATTTGTTCAGGCTGCTTTAGTGAATCTTTTGTGTTTCTACATAAAACTTAAAAAAAAAAACTTAAATACCTGTGAACAGAAATAACAGAAGCAAAAAGTCTGGGGCTCCCAGGAATCACATTGGTAAATATGAATTCAAAACGTGTGTTATTGCATTTGGTTAAGATATAAAGTGCTTCGGTCTGTCCTCTTAATTTCTATAAGAGAAAATATCAGATTTAATATTTTATTGCAGTTTTTAAAAGAAATGAACATTATACTCATTTAACATTTCAGAAAAATATTATGGAGAGTTGCATTTAATGAAACTTCAGTTTTTGAGAGATACAAATGTGTCCTATATTTCTAAATTGCCATGTCACAAATGCCTTGAGTAGGTAACAACTCATATATTATAAAATCCAGGTTCAGTAAATGTAGAGCACATAAAAGATTGTTTTGTTAAATTACACATTTAATAAAACATGTGATGTGAATTTTAGTTATAAACTCATTAAATAAAGCTGACCTACATTAAAATTCCAATTATTTATATCTGCACTAATTAATATCTATCACTGTTCTTTCTCCCCACCTCTCTCTCTTTTCTCTTATGGGTCAAATCTGAAGACCAAACTATATTAACAAAGATGCTATTGTATTAAATGATGTGGAATAATGTAGAATTAAAAGAACATTTATTTTAATGTGAGATGATAGATCTATAACTATCTTGATGATATTACAAGATATCACATAAGTATATCTGATTAATATTCTTACTTTGCCATTACATATTTTTACTTTTCAATATTTATTTTCCTGTCTTTTAAAAACTTCTAGTTATTACTGACTTAACATGTTAAAGAACCTTGGAAAGAGAATGAAATCTGGGCTAGGAGATTAGCATTTGGAGGGTCATCAGATAGTCTTTGGGTTATGATGACAACTGGGGCTGGAATTTCTGTTGGCAAGTGATGCACTCATAAAGCACAGTATTATGTGACCAAATTCTATAGCAAAAGCAATCCCAGAAATCCCAGTTGCTGTCATAACTCTAGGACTATATGAAGACTTTACATGTTCATGACATGAGAAGTGGGAGTCTCAGGCAAACAGGCTAAGGAGCAAGACCTATGTGTATGTTGTAGGCAGGCATTATGGAGCATGTGTAGGCAGGTACTGCAGGAAGGTGCTAAGTTTCTATGGGCAGATGCTATAGAGCGTGGGTGTGTGTGAAAAAACAGTAAAAGCAGGAGTGACTTGCGACCTCCTGCCAACTTCTCCATTTATTTTGCTTTGTGGGAAGCTGGCAGGGTAGGTCACAGATATGACTGTGGGATGCCATAATGGCAAACTGGTTGCCAAGCACATGAATTATTAACATAATGATGCAAGGATGCTGCTAGGGATGGAACTTTGAGGACCGGTTGTAAGTCCCCTATGTTCAGTGTCATTGTAACTTTGAACAGCTGTTGAATGACTGCCATAAACCAAGGACTACTTGTATTCCCTTCCTTAAACTACCAACATTGAAGAATTGAAAGAGATAAAATATAATACCCTTTCACAAAAGGTGAACTATACTATTTCGATTTGGGAAATAGATAATCTATCTGCCTCTACTTGAACTGCAGAAGATGCTTATTCTGTGTTTGGAACATGCACATCAATTTGTGAATGCTAGCTGACACAAATCAGAAGGCATGACCATAATCACACACTATTTTGTTTATATGCCAAATCTTTCATATCTTTAGCAAAATCTATATTTTTGTTATTAATTTCCTTTCTGATATCACTGCCTACATTTTTCTTCTGTGTCCAATTGTATAAATATCTGTTGTTTAAATGAAGAACTTAATGCAACTCAAATGAATTCATTAAAGTCAATGCCATGATGCATATGTAAAATTTGACTATCACTAATGTTCTTGTGTTTGAAATTTAAGGAGCACCTGTAAAGCAAATAATGATTAGCAAGTTACATTTTTTTAAATAACATATCTATTTTGAAAAATATTCTAGCTGATTCAAAACTAATTTTGTAATCTTACCGAATTAGCTGTTCTTGTTGTTGTATTCACAAAGCAATTGTAGCCAACAGCTAAATAATTAGGGAAAACAAACACAATATTGTTAAAGATATAGCATTAGAATAATGATTTAATAACAGACTGTTTGTATAATGTAATATTATATAATATATGCATAGCAAATATATAGCACCAGAAGATAAGTAGGAATTCAAAATGAAGCAAAGCAATTTTTCATTTTTAACAATTCCAGATTAATATATAATAACCAGAGTGCTTTGAAATCATCTATTGCTTCATCCTTCTTAAGCAACAAAATTTAAGAGTCTAAGGAATGTGAATTTAATTCCACAGAGTATGCTGAATAACATTTTGATTCTACATTGTTATCTACAGAACAGACCTCAAAATCTCTTTCCAATTCACTTCTTTTATAATACTTCATGCAGACCTCATCTTACCACTCCTTTACACCAAAAATAGCAGAAAAAGAAACTAGTTCACTACTTGCCACCTGTTACTGCTGTATTAGTATTTCTATTAGGGGTATGGTACTCTTTAAAATACATAATACATTTTTTTGAGCCTTCCACATAACCATCACCCCTCCCTCTCCTGCCCAAGATGCTACTATTTTAAAGAATCTCCTTATTAAAATTAATGAAATAGCAGTATCTTTTTTTCAGTCTGATGAGAATCTGAAAAGGGTCAGATTATTTTAATAACAGCTAGGATGTCAGTTCAAAACCCAGAGATGAAATCCAATAGAATTCCATATTTTATTTGCTTATACCTAAAGGACAGAATTTTACCAAACTAAAGATGAAATCTTCTAACTTAACTAGGTATATAATGAGTGATTCTAAACTATGGCTACCCTGAACCTTTTCATTCCTTCAGCTTGGAACTGCACAGTATCTTAATCTGGGCCTCTCTCTGGGGAAGCTCTGTGTGCCAAAACTCTTCCCCACTGCTTCTCCAGGTGCACCTTCCATTACATAATAGCAGCTAATACTGTTGTTATATGTTACAGTAGTAATGTTAGAAATCATCAGGAATCCTTGGAGATTATGATGATAATTTGACAGATTTAATAAATACATCAGAGAGACTTTTTGACTGACTTTTTAAAAACTGTACAGTATTAACAACTGGGTGTGTGTGGATAGACAAAATATGCATTAAAAAGGGAAAAAAAATACTTACAGAGGTTGACTCTAGGCAATACAACAGAATGCCAAATAATTCTTAAGTTTGTTACTAAGAGTCTGCCTAGAAATTAAAAAAAAATCATTGGAATTTCTACATCTGATAACTTTATTTTTACATATGAGAAAGGGGGGGGGAGTGCACATGGACAAGCTGGACATGTAATCAAATATAATATAAAACAGCAATGACTTTTGACAAACAATCCAGAGAGAAATCCTGTTAATAAACTTAGCTGCCGTTTTTTTTTCTTTTTTAATTTATTCCAGCTGGAAGTAATTATAATAGGCCCCTATGAGATGGCTGCTAGAAAACTAACTATGCCTCTTACAGGAAGGATTCACCAGCATGTTCCCAGTTTAATAATAGACAGCAGCTGTGGCATGCACAAGCCTGCTAGATCAGGTCAAGCCCGTCTTAGGCAAGTATTTTCTTTCTCACAATGACCAGCCAGATGCTCTGGGACACTTGCAAATAGAAAATGGGACATAGCCTCCCTCTTTGGTCTCTGCACTGTAACTGCTTTTTGAAACCACGCTGCCCCAGAGTGGAAATAACATTGAATTTTCAAAACCTTGGCCAATCTGTCCTCCAGCATCCTTCAGTCCTGTTAGAGTAAGGGTCTCCCGTACTTACAAATATTTTGAGTGTAGATAATGCAATACTGACTAAATAAGTATCCATACTGAGGGAATGAGTTTGCTCTCGACATATATAGAATTTAAAAGAACATAATACAGTCACAGGACAAGTTAAATAAATACCAATACCACCAATGCCATCCCTAGAAGCAAACAATTTTATATAAGCATTTATGGGGGAAATAAACCAAGGAAGCAAAACATTAAAGGGTAAGGTGAAAGGTTTCAAGAACTAGATGTTTTGTAGATTTGAGAGAAGTGGAAAAAAAGAGCTAATACCAGATAGTGTGGGGAGGAAATGGAATATAAATACTTTAACAAATAAAGGCAATTGTGACAATCAAATCAGTGTTGTACAATGATATTCCCTTTAATAAATTCACATCATTGTGAATCACAGAATTCACAAGCAAAATAAAATTCATCTACATCCATGGGGGATACTTTAATTTGGCAGAAGTATATTTGTTAATTAAAAGAGATCATCATTAATGCAAACACACACACAAAAGAGTTTTACGAGATGAAATATCTGAAAAAGCAGAAAAATAAGCTATCTTATTCTCTCTCATTCTATTCTGAATGCATGATTTTGTATTGCATATGTTCAAAATCAACCAACCAGAAAAACTTTTCTTTCCTTGAAATGTCTGTGGAACAAACTTAATCAACTTTTAAAAACTCTGTTACCTTTCTCTCCATTGTTTCCTTTGGTATCTTCAATAGGCTCTAAACAATCAATGAGGACTTCCCCTGGTCTCATTTTCATTTGCCTAAAACAATATTATATTCTTAGATATTGCTATAAATAGTTGTCTTGTTTTTAATTACAGAAACAAGTCATAATTAATTGAATATGAATAGCATTCTGACAGATACAGTAACAATTTATGTACAACCCCCCCCACACACACACACACAATTTCTGTGAAAGGGCTTGTCCTATACCAGGCTGCCATCACCATTCCCTCTTTAGCAAAAAAAACCACAAAAACCTTCCAGAACTTCTCAAAAGAATAAATAGCTATCCCATCTTCACTCTTCACTGATGAGTCTGAGAAGCACAGAGCCGAAGACAGAAGCCTGAAGATGATGAATGAGACTTCATCGAAACGCTGCCTAGATACTTCGAATCTTACGCGGGAGAAAACCCGAACAACCAAAGATCCACATACAAATACCCGCGAGAACCTCAGAAACCTCAGAAAACACACACACACACACACACACACACACACACACACACACACACACACACACACATATATATATATATATATATATATATATATATATATATATATATATATATATATATATAATTAAATGCCTACCCTTGGGGTTTTCAACAATGTAGCATCTCTGATCTAATCCAATAGAGGAAAAAAAATACAAATACAGGTAGTCCTCAACTTATGTCCACAATTGAACCCAAAATTTATGTTGTTAAGTGATATGTTTAAGTTTGTCCCCGTCATTATGACTTATTTTTGCCACATTTGTTAAGTGAATCACTGCAGTTGTTAAATTAGTAACACAGATGTTAAGTGAATCTGTCTTCCCCATTGACTTTGCTGATCAGAAGGTAGCAAAAGGGGATCTACAGGGACACTGCAACCGTCTTAAACGCGAGTCAGTTGTCAAGCAGCCGAATGTAAATCACGTGACCAGGGGGATGCTTGCAACGGTCATAAGTGTGAAAAATGGTCATCGGTCCCTTTTTTTTCAGTGCTGTTAGTAGTTTTGGTCATTAAATGAACAGTTGTTAAATCCAGGAGGACTACCTGTAGCCCCCGGTTGACAGGAACGAATTAAGTCCCTTAGATTGGGATTTGAAACCCCGTGGATGGGGAGGGTCGAGGTCCATTGTGAGGACCGGCCATCCCCACGGGGACAGCGGGAGGAGGAAGACAACAAGTATCCCGCAAAGGCTGCTCCGGGAACGGGCTCCTGGGCTCAGAAGCCCCCGCCGTTGAACCGCCACTCCCGTCAAGCCAGACCCTTCCGACCCGCCAGGGAGAGGCGAGAGGGGCGGGGACGCGCTCGCGCCACCTCACTCACTGCGAAGAGATGTCAAAGCGAACATCTCGGTCCTCCCACAGCGAATCCGCGGTTGCAGCCGCCGCCATGACAACCATCAACTGTACCGCTCTGCGTTCCGGACTCCAGTTTCCCGACGGGCACCGGCGAAGGACAAACTTCCTCAGCGCGTTTAAAAACCTGCGGGAGAGGCTAGAGGGCGCTAGTTCGGCTCAGAAGCGACGATGATCCCTCAGGGCGCGTTTTCTCGACCTGCTCCTTTCCACATGTGTTAAGGCTACGGCACCCCTAGTCCATTTGCAGCTGGCTGGGAATAATGAAAGTCGTATTGTTCTAATGCAGGAGGGAAGGGTCTCAATTATTTCGGGAAAGGTTATTAATGTTAGTGATTTACATTTATTGGATGCCCAACTTCCAGGGACTCTGACCAAACAAAAGACGGTCCACTGCCTTGTTACGTCCCAATTCTTATCTTCCCAATTTTATAAAGCAAACTTCTTGCATCATTGAGAAACAGCAAAAAGCGGGGCGAAACTCCTACTTCAGACCGAGTTCGAAAAGTCAGTTGTAGCAGAAACCAGCCCTAAGAGGAGTAGTCGGTTTAATGCAGTTACAGGAATTGGTTCGCAGGTCAGATTTACTTCATTTTGGCTTAAAGTTTACAATCTTAGCTGCTTATTTAGATTTTAGGACTCATTTTAAAATTTTACATTTTTAATGTATAGTTGTTTTAATTTAGAATTTAATAGTTCTCATGGAAAAAAATATTCGAAGAAAACCAGTTTTAAAACTGGCAAAATTCAGATTTGGTATGTTACTATGACAAAGGTCTCTGACCCTGTAAGGTTTAAAAATTAGCTTAGTTATCAAAATTACGACTGCCGGTATTCTATTCTTTAAATAGGTGTACAAATACATTAAATGCATATTATCTTAATTATTGTTTACATTATGTCCAACTTTAAATATCTTACTGAGTATGAAAGAAAGTGTTAGATGGCAGCACCTGCTTGATTTGGGGACACTAAGATTAGATCTGGTTAGTACTGTATTTGAATGCAAGATCATAAATAAATAAGAGTTATAGACTGGATTGACAAATTAAAAGAAAACTGAAAGAAAGTAATAGCAAACAGCTTTGTATTTGTGGCGAGCAAACTACATAAATATGTTTGTGAAGTTACCAGTGGTTGAGTTCAACTCTAAGGAAATCCCCTTTTACACAAACAAATTGTAGCCTTAATCTTTATTCAACAGAGCAGGGAGTTCTTTTCCTTGTGTCGCTGTAAAAAGACATGTCTGTAAACTGAGCAAGTGATTTCTGACCATATACAGTTCTTCAAAAGAATGGCTACATTCTTATTTTTCTTAGTTTTGCAATAGCATAAATATTTTCTTCCTGAAAATGATGAAAAAAATACATTGGCTTTAATTCAAGAGATGAAATGAATATCAATGATATTCGTTTTCCTACAACAGTAAAAAAGTTCTGGCTGATGAAATAAAAGTACAAGTAGTCCATTTACAAAAAAAAAATATGTTAGTATATATTCAACTCAACAAAAATACATTTCAGACATTTACTGAAAATAAATGAGTATACTATAAAATAGAGCAGAAACAAGTCTTTCAACAACTGGCATGTGGCAGAACAAAATTCAACATCCTATTGTAAACATTTGTATTAATCTGTCACCTGCCATGTAAACCAGCATCTGAAATTGGGTTTTGAACATTTAGAAATAGTTTTAGAGTTGAACTATCTAATGCTAACTGGAACAGCATTGTTTGACCTTTTCATTTAAAATAGATATTTTGAATTATGGTAGGAATTACAAGCATGTTAAAGTTATTTATTAATTCTGTAGTACATATTTAATTCTGTAGTATATACTGTTGGTGATTTGTAAATGTAAGCACAACTATTAAACTACACTTTGAAGAAGCCAGTGTGACCTGATTTACATAGTACATAGCATAGACAGATAGATTTGCATATCATGTTAAACTAAAAACAAATGAAAAGGATTATGACTATATTTCCATGAAAGAAACTAATACATTTTTGACACTGTGTAGGTGTATCTTGTGAAAAAATAATATATTTCTTACTACATGTTAATAATTATGATGATAATAATTATATGATAAATAGTTTTTCAAAGTAGGCACTATCTTCACTAAGGTATCATTGCAATTTCTTTTACTTTATTGTCAGTCACAGATTAACTAAAATCAGCTGTTAGATTAAATCATAATCTAGTGATGATTGAGTTTGTTTCAGGGCAGATGCTAGCAATTTTCAGATACTGGCCACCATCATATGGTTGTTCATGATAACATGGACACAAAAACTAACAACGATAATATTTTTTGTAAATACTAATTAGTCAACTCTCACAACATTTCAATGTTCTAGCTTCCAATTATCACAAGATTTTATCCTTCTCATCTGTCAGTATACATTATTCCGGTTGGCTTTCAGACTTGGAAAGCAAAGACCTCCATGGCCAATCAGATGAATAGCTGTGAGACCTGGAATATACTTGCATTAAATGCATGATTTATATGCTAATTTTTCCTCTAGTGCGAATCTTACTTCTGCAAGTGTTTCTGAAAAGGCAATATGATCTTTTCCCTTAAGTAGTCCCATTTCCAGTTATTTGAAACTTCCTGGAAAAAACTTGAGTACAAGCCTATTTACACCAATGCAGGTACATATCAGGCCACTGATGTTACCAGATTCCCCAAATCCATTCATGTAACAGAAGTATGTCATCCCATTCTACATGATTGCAAATCATCAACTGCTTTATCAATAGCATCAATTGCTTTGTTTCTAGCTTAGCAGCTGGGCTTATATCCATCCTTCTTCCTTCCAATCAACAGAGTAGAGTCTAAAACATCCAGCACCATATCAATGATTTTTCCATGACAACTGACAATGCACTCAAGGATTTTTCTTTACTTGAATTACGCTGGGATTCATCTTAGTAACGTCTGTTGATTCTCAGGCAAGTGACGTATCTGATTCTATTCCTCACTTCTCCAGGAACATTATAAATCATTTGAACTAGGAATGCAGCAGAGTTCAAATAAACAAACAACAGTTGTAGAATCTTTTGTCCTACAGAAATGCCAGTTTGAATGACAGAGGTACTTAGAATCCAGTGCAAATGCTTTCTTTGCAATTAACAAAGCATGAATATTGTTCTAGACCCAAAGAAAATCTGTATAATTCCAATACATACTTTAACATTATCCACTGGTATTGTCATAGTTTCTGAAGTTTTTTTAAAAAAACCCTTTCTTGTAGATTTTAGTAGGAGTACATCAGAATAAGTGGTTTGAGGATAAAATCCTCATATGAATTAAGTACACTGTATAAAGAAAACCCTTGATATTCTTTATACCACTTTTCTTCTGATTAAAAAGTCTTTTCTGTTCCATTCTGTTTGGTGGGCAATCTTTAGGCATCTGCAAAATAAATGTCATATTATGTTATATTGTTGAGCAAAAGAAAGTCAACTGTCAATAAATAGTGACAAATATTTAGGTAGTGTTTTCAAATTGTTCCTTATTGGAACTTTAGTAATTAGAAATTTTATTTCCAAGATAAAGGATTTTACAAATACATTTGCTTCTTCTAGCAACCTTTGGGAGAAACTGCATCACAATCTAAAACTATTCCATACCTGTTAAAATACAATGTGCTTTTCTTCCTCAACACCTTTAAAAACAAATTGTCAGAGACTGAATCATACACTTCCCTCCCTTTTTCCTGCTAAACCCATTTTCCTGATGAGGAATTCTTGAAACTGGAAAACCTGAAGAAATTTGGCATGACTATAGATTTTATATATTTTTTTCTGTCTTATGGTCAAACTTAGTATACTTATGGCACTTTAGTTACTTGCATTTCTGTCTGGGTACCTCTTCCCTAGAGGAACTTGAGATTTAATGTGACAGATGAATTCAAGGAAGCACTTGGTATAGGAAGGAAAATGGGAATTCCCCCAGTTTAATAACCACTGATAGAAGGTGAAAGAATGAACACTGGTTCAAGACACAAAAACAGAAATCTAAACCCTAAAGATACGCCATTGACACAGTATGGATGATGACCTGTGTTAAATTAGAACCCAATAATTTAATATTTTATGGCTAAGCTTAATTTTTCAGTTTTCCGCTGAAACTCTGCTCGTAGGGGAAAAAATATGTATGAGATCTCTTATTACCAAATTTCAACTTTTGAAAAACTGAATTTGATCAGGATTGGTTTCCCCAAAGGACAAGAAACATGAATCTTAAATTGTAAAAACAATAATTAATTCTTACCTCCAGAGAAAAGTACACATGTCTTTTTACAGTCTTCTTCTCTATCAAAGCGATTATCATTCCCATTGCAGCCACCATACCAAAACTGAGCACAGGAATCAGCTTGCTTATCATAATACCATTTTATTATATAAACGCGGCATGGTCCTTGATCTAATCTTAACTGACACTGCGGAGGCCTCAGGATATTCACTTTAAAAAAAATAAAAACAACAAAAGATGTAATTGTTGTGTATTATTGGAATAATATGGCTGCAATTTAGAAATCACTTTAATATTCCCAAATAATTTTCTAGCACTGTTTCTCAACCTTGGCAATTCTAAGATATGTTGATTTCACCTCTCAGAATTCCTCAGCTACTGTAGAAAACATGAGCACAAACTGCAGAGATGAATGAGACAGGGCCATAGACTTGCATCTGCTTCCCAGAAGTTTTGCAGTTTTGGAAAAAATGATATTTTGTGAGGAAGTTTGGCATAAAAAAAGAAGTACACCCCCCCCACCCCCATTAAATGCAAAGAGCTATCACGGTGGTTCAGTGAGCTGGAAAGTGCAGAAGTTGAAATCCAAACAGATTTGAAGGTCATCTTATTGGAGAAGTCAAGGACTTGAGCATTAAATTATAATTTATTAGAATGTATGTACAATACTATATGTTTATGATTATACAGAGAAAAAAACCACATGTGAAACTTTGCAATATGTAAAGACCTGTCTTGACGGTAGATGGCATGGAAGAAACTGATGAATGAGATGGTGGCAGTGTCTTTTCTGCTGTTAGAGATGGCAGGGATGATGGTGGTGGTGAAGATGTTGTTGGCAATGGCAGTGCCGAAGTAACTAGTGCAGAGAAAATTATAAAGAAAGAAATGAGAAAGGGGAGGATTTCTTCTACCTGTGTGGCACATATTTCGTTAAGAAATTAACTATGAAATAAGTACCTTTACCGTTAACTGGAAGCAAGACTGGAACTTCACTTTTGTTGGATATGTCATGGTTCTTAAGAAATATTCTGTGTGATCCTTTTTCCTAAAGTAAATCCAGATTGGTTAATTTTAAAATGTAGGTGGAATTTCTATCCACAAAGGACATATTCAATATTAGCTAATGGTAAACAGACTTCTTCCATCACTATTATTTACGTGCCCGAAACCAAACCATGGCTCTGTGTTTCCAGCTTAAGAAATTATCTGAATACAATCAGATAATATCAAACAATATCATTTCAGAAATCAGATTATTATTTTACTAAATATTATTTATATTATTAGAATCAATTGTAAAATCCATCATCAGCATTATCTAGCAACTAACCCAGACACTTATTAAAAATACTCTGATTTAAAAAATGGACTGCAAAGCCATGTTTCTCTAACAGAGTTTTAAGGAAACCCACCCCATTTCTGTATTTTGGGTTTTTTTAAAAATAAAGTGGACTTCAGACAAGTACCAGAATTAATGGTTGAGAAAACTGGCCAGTTATGGAATTGTCTTTCATTGATGATTCATATGTGCTTGAAGATACTGCTTGTCCATTCTTATTGTTCATGTGTAATAAATGTTGTGAAGAGTGAGAAGATACTGAATGAATCAATGATCCACTGATGCTTCCTCCATTTCCAACTCGGTTATATATTAAGGCACCATGTTCATCCTCACAAAACTGGTTAACAAGTTTGGACTCTAAAGCTATAAAATAAGAAGAAAAGGAAAAGTCTAAAATATGGTAAAATATACAACTATTGACTAAGTAATACAAATATTCATAGTATTTTGAATGTAAGTCATTTTTTAAAGCGTTGACTGCTTCTTTGATGTGTAGTTAGCTCTTGGAATATTACTTTCACATCTTAGCATGTAACCTCTTACCAATATTGTATATCAGTTAGGAAAATCCTAGATATCAGCATGTGTACCAAAGCAGAAATAAACAATTTTGTATTCTCAAGGTATTTTCTACTATAATTCCTAATATTTCTGATATTTTCCATGCTGGCTGACAAAATTGTTCTCCAAAATATTTATATTGGTCTCTCTTGCCTTACAGAATGAAGAGCTGAAATAGAAGTGCTACTTCAGAATGTAAAATATTTTACCATTGACTGTAAATTCCAAATATCTTGAGTAGGAGAACACTGGCAGTAGAGGTAATGATTTCTAGCAAAAATATTTCCAGTAGCATATTTTTCATAAAAGAAAAATAGTTGATTGTTGAGAGTTAGGATTAGCTAAAGCACTAGGCAAACCTGTGACGTTTTAAGTTATCCTTTGAGAAAAAGGTAGAGTTCTCTGATGTAATGAACGTTACAGAATGAACATTAAATTTTAGGTTACCATCACCATTACCAACCATTAACATGTTGGTTCATCCATTGCCTTCTTGTGGTGGTTATAAATACAGATATAATAGGTGGGTATACCATGCAATTTAAAAAAAAATTCTCAAGTTTTGTAATCATCTTAAGGATAGATCCACTTCGGTTCACCCTGAACCAAAATGATCATGTAACTTCTGATTATCTCTAGCAGTATTCATACAGCAAAAGCTACTGTATGTCATTTTATGTTATTCAAATGGTATGATCATATACTAGATTTAGAATGGTAGGTAACACACGTAAAAATATACATATCATAGTTTGCAATGATAACATTAAAAATGATGTCATTTTTCCTAGTAGTATTCTCTATTTGCACTCTGATTGTTTTGGGATCTTAATCATTACAAAGATATCCATTGACTGGACTCACCAAAACACAGAACCAAGACCTTTTAGCTTGAAGGGTAAAAGTGGAACTATATATCAATGGAATCTTCAGAACCATGTTTAAATGCTCACCTGGAAGAGTATTAAAATCATCAATAAGATACATATGTTCTCTGTCTGGATCAGATGCAATTAGATTCAGCTCACGTAAGAACTCAACTTGTGTTGGGTCTGAAGTATTTACAATTCCAATTGCATACATTTCTATGTTGGCTGCATGAGCTTCTCGGACAGCAATATCCAGCTTAACAGCTTCTCTCTTATCGGCTTGCCCATCGGTTAGGACTATGGCAACTTTCCTTACGCCAGTTCGAGCCCCGAAAAAGCCTTCTTGGGTTGCTTTGCGGATGGCAGTTCCTGTGTAAGTGCCTTCTCCCATGTATAACATCTTTCTGATAGCTTGTTTCACATCCTGTTGAGCTGTGTACCTATTCAGCCCAAATTCGAGCCGAACTTCCAGGCTGTAGAGAACAAGTCCAATTCTAGTAGCATTTCTCCCTACAGTTACTCTGTCCACTAAGGCAGTAACAAAGTCTTTGATTATTTCAAAATTCTCTGGGCCAACACTTTCAGAACTGTCGATCACGAACACTAGCTCCATCGGTATTTCCTTGCATTTAATGCCACAACCTGTAAAAAAGGAATTAAAAAACAACAACTAAATTTGGAATATTTTTTTACTGAAAGATCAAACTATATAAATCTTTCCATGTGCACTGAACATGAGCATTATTACAATTTTAATTCAAACAATATTTTTATTTTATTTACTCAAAGCATTTATATCGCCTCCTTCTGATTTTGAACCCTGGGTAGCTCTCAATCAACAATTAAAACAGTATCAATAATAAAACAGCATAATACTATATTAACTCTATTAAAACCATAAATATTAAAAACCTGGAACCAATGTTACATTTCCAACATACCATTAGCCCCAGCCAAAGAACCACATATAACCATGCCAACATTCAGTTCTTTATTTGCTTACCCTCAATAGACAGAATTTTGCAGACTAAACTTTTACTACTCTCATACTAATGCATGTACCCTGAAAGATTTTTGGGAATCACTATTCTGACTCTCTCCTTCCGTTTCGTATCCAGCTCTGGGCTGAGCTGCCTCTTATCTCATCCTCCTTGGAATGTGCTTCCTGCTTTTTATGAAAGTGCTGCTTCACTGTAGTCCATCATACTACCTCTCCCTTCATAGACACATTTCATCACACATGCAGTCCCACATTAAATCCTCTCTAACCACCCCTCCCTATCCCTGTGCTTGGGGGAAAACCCAAGTCTTCAATGCTATTCTGATTCCACAGGAGTAACCTGATTATTGGCATTTTCATTTTATCTTTGAGTAAAGAATATTCTAATAATTTTCCAATTTGGGGAAAAGAATAAGAACCTGTCCGAGGTTATGATGGCAAGACAGGTTGCAAACTTACCACATATCTCTTTAATTAACTTAATTATATCTTCTCTCTATGTTAGAAAAGAAATACACATATAGTATTACAGAATTGTTTCATTTTCAGCAATTTATAACATGGCCTTTGGAAAAACTACATAAAAATAGTATTTATTATACCTAGAATAATCTCATATTCTCATGCAGTGAATGTTATCTTATTCATCACCAATACTTAAAATGCTTGCAAAGTACTCTTAGTCACATAAGCAACATTGTTCTTATATAGAATAATATAATTCCAAAATGATGCAATATCTTAAAATTCCTCAAATAAAATATTTCTGTGTGAGGAAATAGCTGATCTTCTTGCATTTCACCAATAATTATTTTACAATAACCAAGCAACATATGGCTACTCAAAAAAACATTTTACTTCAATTCTCCAGGTATGTAACTGAACATTTAGATCAAGTATGGGGAATTATTACTGGGTGGGGAAAACCAATTCTCTCTGTGTCTCATAGCCAAGGTTGGCTACAAGCTGCCAGCTGCTATAATTTGTAACTTGTGAACAAAGTTATATATATATGCATAATTACTACTAGACAATTTTTCATTCATTTCCAGGCAGAGCATCATCTAGTTGGTGGATATTGAAAATAAAGTAATCCAAGCAACTAATATCCTTTTCCCTAAATCAGAGTGAAACACACTGAAACTCCATTTAATCTTTACAAAGAACTCCAGCATAACCAGTGCCATTACATCTAAAACAAAACCCTAGGAAACATGCATTCTAACCAATTCTGCAACATTTTACTTCGGTAAACAGACCTGTTTCTGTTTGTACATCCATGTTCATACATACATATTATATATACCTACACACACACACATTGTTTGGTGTTTTAAGGGTCTACTAGTTGTAGAGGAGAAAGGGAGGGAGGGAAGAAGGAAGGAAGGAAGGAAGGAAGGAAGGAAGGAAGGAAAAGCGATTACATTTACAATATATTTTTTTTTATTTTATTTGGTGACTCTTAGTACCAAAATAATTTGATTGTCTTGGGAACTTCCAGTTGCAAGGCTTCGGTGGCGGCAGGAATCCGCTTCTCTGCGGGTCCCTGCTGCGCTTGCCGCTGAGGTACCCCCGATCCAATTGGATTTGGGAGTTGTCGCTATCCCGAAGGGGCAGCGGAAGACAGAGGAGATCCGGGCAGGGGTCTGGGGATATCGCACCCCCTTTCCCCAGCCGGCTAGACTCCTTTTTCCTGAGGTGGTGGAGCGGCTGTCAGTAATGGCAGCCACAAAGAAATCTTCAACCGGATAAGACTGTGCAGGAGGAAGAGCCAGAAGGAGAAGTTTTCTTGGCTTACTTCTTCTTACTTTCAAAACACCCTGGAAACCTGACTTTCGGATTGATACATTTGTTTCCAAAAGAATTTGTTACAGCGGCAAAAGTGCTGAAGGAAAGTTCACTCCCCTTCCTTACGGAGAAAGCAAATGAGCACAGAAAAACCTGCTTTTTAAAGGTAAAAATAAGTTCTTTGTTACAAGTGGGAAGGAGAGGACTAAAAAAAAAAATCTTTAAAACTTTGTTGGAGGAGACGCCTTGAAGATTATAAGACCATCAATTAACTGTAATACGGTTTTAAAATACATTTGGGATTTTGCCCCTGGAGGAAAAATTGTAAAAAGAAGAGGAAATAATTTTTGTTTGTTTGGATTTTTTGATAACTTTGACATTTGGAAATTACTTTAAGATTGAAAACATCTGGGTTGTTTTTAAAAATTTACAATGGCACCATCTGTGGATGAACTAAAAATGTAATATGAAAAATTAAAAGAAAGACAGCAAAATGGCAAGGATTCCTTGGGAGCTGTCTTCCACTTTTTAGAAATGGCGGTTTCTACGTACCAGCAAATACTTGAGGAAGAAGGAGAAGGAAGAAGAAGAAGAAAAGGAAGAAGCCATCTTTAATGGACTAAAAAGTCCGATTAAGAAAGAAAATGGGAAGAGAGGAAGGAAAAATGAGAATTTAAGATTTAATAAAACAACCAAGAAAAAGAAAAATAGGGTGAAAAAAAGGTACAATGTTAGAAAGCAATTGAAAAGAGAATTACAACAAAGAGGGAAAGTTAAAAAGGGGGAGGTTAGGAGAGTGGGGGGCAAAAAGACCAGACTGGAGAAGAAAGGGAGGGAAAAAGGGAAAAAAAGCCACGGGCTAGAACAAGATGCCAAAAAGCAAATTTTTTTTAGAGATAAAGGATAATGGATAGTGTATAATTAAAGAAAGATTCTGCAAGAGTACATAAGATAGTATTGTAGTATTTGCATTTGAAATAGTCTATTGGAATATTTAATAAAATATTAATGTTTAATAATGATAGATTTCAATATTTAATAAAATATTAAGGAGAATGTGTAAAATGATTAATGTTTAGTTATAGTTTAATTCATTATTGTCTTAATGTTATTATAAACTTAGTATTTCATTTTCGTATTCTAAAATAATGTACTAATCAGAATTAGAATTAGAATGGAAATTATATATTTAACTATACTATAAGCTTATTTTTATTTTATTTTAAAATGTAATATGTAGAATGTACTATGCAGAATCAGGATGGAAATTATGTATTATTTTAAGTTTTACTTTAGGGGAAGGCGTCACACTTTAAAAGTGATTACAGGGGAAATTCTTTGCTAAAGAGAAGAGACAAATATAAGAGAAGAGAAGATACAACCATAATGATTTTGAAATAAGATGAAATAAATAAAACATAATTAAGAGAGTGAAAAGATGGGAGAAGTTATATAGAAAATATAAAATGGTTAATAAGATATGAATGGTATATAAGGTGAGCATGAATGTGATTTAGGTCTGTTAAAAAAGATGTAACCCAGGGCTAAGCCACTTTTCAAAAGAAGTCTTATGTTTTATGTTTTGTGTTTTGGTTAGTTATGTTTGATTGTGAATTAATAAAACCTTGGAGGAATAAAACTAAAGGGAGAGAAATTTGGAAGACATGTATAAATGACAATTAAGGAGGTTTTATTTTTTTTATGTCTTGTTTTATGTTATGTATTTTGTGTGCTTATGACTGATTGAGAATTACTAAAACCTTGATAGAAAGAAATATAATTGAATAAAAGTGAAGGGAGAAATAATGAGAAATTTGGAAAAGACATATGTGTAAATGGAAATGTGATAATGTGGAACTATGTCTTAAAAAATAATGCTTTATTTGCCTTGTTAAAATTTATAAGTAATTCTTAGAAAGGAGGTTTTATACTTTTATGTTTTATGTTTTGTTTGTCTTCAAAAATCAATAAAACTTGTTCTTAAAAAAAAATTGATTGTCTTAAATTTTAATCATGTGTACCCCTTACAGACAGAAATACTAAGTTTTAAAAAAACTGTTGTTAAGGTGCTCAGAACCTATAAAATAAATCATTGGAAATAAATAACTGAAATAGTCTTAAAAAGGCAGAGGGGTATCTTCTGTGCCCTTTTTCTTCCACTTGCGTAAAAATTACAGATGCATTTTTAAACAATTTAGATATATGTAAAATGGATACCAGTGCAAGATATCTAAATTGTTTAAAAATGCATCTGTATATGACTTGCTAAATGATTAATAATTCATAATTATTTCATAATTATTATTAGGGGCACATTAATTGAGAACAATACAGCATAACTAAACTTGATTCTGAAAAAGATTGCTTACCGTTAGACCTTGTACTCCCTTGGGTCCAGTTCTACCCTGAAAAGGAAATATTTTTTTTTATTATTTCTAATTCATCATTAAGGTTTGATGAATCAGTGCACATATAATCATAGGAACCTGGCCAACCATCCTATGAAAACAGGATCAACTGCTCCTACTATTTCTGTTGGAGATAGGGCGAATTTCCTCCCCAGCCTTCCTGCCATCTTCTGAAACTAGTTTCTTCCAAGGAATGATTGGACTAGGAAGAGGGAGAGACAGAGGCTATGCTTGGGAAAGATCTGAGAGTCCCCAAAGATATTTTCCATGTCTCCAACCTAGTCAAAGGGAGAGATATTGTCAACTACTTTACTGATGAAAAAGATTCTCCCATTGCTTGTCCTTAAGTGTTAAATGTAGAACCTCCTTATAATGGCACATGCCTCCTAAACAGAGTAATTCTATTACTTTTGCCGGAAGCAATCCCATGACTGCAAAATGCAGTCTGGCAATATATGTTGACATAAGATGAATTGTTTCTAATAGAAGAGAATATTTGTAGCTCAAGATTGAACTGTAGGGTCCTTGATACTCTCTGAACGTGGTTGTTTTCTTGCAGACATTTCATTACCAAACTAGGTAACATCATCAGTGGGATGAAAATTCAATTTCACAACACACGAACAGACTGAACCATAGTTTCAACTGGGAAACTATGAGCATTCTAGACCAAGCCAAATCCAAAAATGCTAAACAGTTCATGGAAGCCTGGCACTTAGTCAAATTGGTCATTAACAGGAACAGAGAGATAAATAACATCTACATACCATGCAAGAGACAATCAAAAAGAAAAAAAAGGTGGGGGGAACCAAAGAAACAAAGAGAGTGAGATACCTCCTCACTATCAATCAATACTGAGATAAGCAGAGATTAACACTAGACCATTAATCAAGAAGTAAACAATACCCAAATCAAGGGACTACCAACAAGCTAAGAATATATAACAGCCTAATTAACAAACCTCTAAGAGCACTAACATTGACAGGGCAAGTCACTAGTATATAAAAAGAAAGTAAACCCTACTCCCTTCTAGCATTGATGTAAGCTTGGTAATGAATTGTCTGCAAGGAAACAATCAAGTTCAGGGAGCGCCAAAGAGCCCACTGATAAAATGTTCGGAAAGCCGCAATTATTTATTTTAATTTTATTTGAAATATTAGGAATTTATAATTGTGCTTCTGGTGTTGAACCACAGATATTCCAACCCAAATTTTCCAGATGGAACTATCATTCAGAAAGTTAATCTAGTCAAATTACAGGTACTCTTCAACTTATCCCCACAGTTGGGACCAGAATTTCCATTGCTAAGCAAGGTAGTTATTAGTTGTATTCAGTTTTATGACCTTTGTTCCATGGTTGTTAAGCAAATCATTTCAGTTGTTATGTACATGACATGGTCAATAAGCAAATCCAACTCCCCCCCGCCATTGACTTCACTTGTCAGAAACTGGCTGGGAAGACTGCAAATGGCAGTCACATGACCTGGGATACAGCAACTGTCATAAATGCATGTTGATTGCCAAATGCCCAAATTTTGATTGCTTCACAATGGAGATCCTATGATGGTCATAAAAGTGAGGACTGTTTGTCAGTCACATTTTTCAGTGCCTTTGTAACTTCACATAGTTGCTAAATGAATGATTGTAAATCGAGGATTTCCTGTATTCTTCTTAAGAATTGTTCTGGACCCTTAAAAGAAGAGTCGGCACCTATTCTATAAGCTACATTATTTGCTTGAAACTAATGCTAATACTTAAGATGTAGGCACAGGCAGAGTTTTGGCAATATACTCTGCAGCATCTGATGGGTTTATGTACTTACAGGTTCTCCAGCTGTTCCAGGGTCTCCCATATTGCCCTTTTCGCCTTTTCTTCCTCTTTCTCCTGCAGTTCCACGATCACCCTTTGAATTAGTTATACAACATCTGTAAAGCATCTTATTTAAATGTAATGTAAATTCCTGTCCTGTGATCATGGGATGCTGCAACCATCTTAAGTGCGAACCGGTTGCCAAGCATCCTGATGGCAATCACATGACCTCAGCAGGGCTGCTAGAACAGTAGGAACTTTGAGGACCAGTCATAACTACACTTGCCTGGTGCCATCGTTGCTTTGAATATCACTGAATGAGTGGTCATTAGCCAAGGATTACCTTGTGACCTTTTGCCTTTTTCTGGGCAGATGAGTTCACGTCCAAGTTGTTTGGTATTGCAGCTGCCCATCTTTTTTTCTTTCTTTCTTTGTAATAATGCTTATCCTCAATCAATAGGATGCTTGAGGCTGGTATTTTGCCATTTTAGTGATTATTTTTCAAGGTCAGATGCGGTGAGCACGAGGGGAAATATTTGGAATTATATTGGTAATCCTGGGCGTTAGGAAGCCTATCCTTGGCTTACAATTCCCCATTCTAAATGCCGAAGTATTTATTGCCCCAATTATTGGTAAGCATAGGAGAGTTCCCAGGAAGTTCCCAAGACATGTTGAGAGCCAATTTGGTTAAGGTGTCAGGCTAAAAACTGAGAAACTCTGATTCTACTCCCCCCTTAGGCATGAAACCAGCTAGATGACCTTGGGCTAGTCATTTTCTCTCAGCATTAGAATGGAGACAAAAACAAACGTCTGAAAAACCTTGTCAAGAAAATTGCAGAGACTTGCCCAGGCAGTCTCTGATAATCGGACACAATTGAACAGAAAGGAAAAAAAGAGGACAGTTTAGGAATTGCATTCAGCGGTCAAGTAAACAAATGGGTCAGGTCCCTCAAATTATAAATGTATTGTTTTCTTTAGAGGAATGTTACAAGTATTTAGAAAGTATAATAATAATTGCCTTAGAAAAATGTAATATATCCCTCATTGTTCCTCATCAGAGATCATCTACCCTGAACTATGATGTGAAATGATAATCTGCTAGTGCAGTAAGGTCCAACTGCATTGTTTCCAGTCTTTTCATTAATTTTTAACATTGATTTTTAATTATCCCTCCTTTTTAAAAAAAATTAAACTTTTATATATTGCTTTTATGTTTTAATATTTTATTTGTACACTGCCCAGAGTCTCTCTGTGAGGGAGATAGGAAATTTCAAAATTTGATGAATGAACGAATGAATAAATAAATAAATATTTTCCCATCTCTTGGAAGGTCCTCTGTGGGGTTGCTTGGGAGCATTAAACGCCCATGTTGCCTCTTGATAACACAGAATCGGTATCTACAGAGTCAAACTGGATGTTTGTGTAGAAGTATAGCGTATACCTTTGGCCCTAGAAGTCCTTCTCCAGGAGGCCCACGTGGTCCTGGCATTCCTTGAATTCCCTGTTCACCCTAATTATAATTAATTGACAGAACAGTTGACAGTTTTATTATATATTAAATGCAACCTTCTTTTCTAAATTTGATTGGAAAAACAAATAAAAATTAGATTTTTCACAAATTCAGGTTATTCTTGCGTACGTAAGCATTCATTGCTAACATTTGCCAAAATATATTCTAATCTGTATTGGCTTAATTCTTCATATGCCCTTATGTTGCATGAGAAACATTGATTTTATAATGATACAAATGCTAAATATGATGTAAACCAAACTGTAATTGATTTCTTTTATTAACTCTTCCACCTCCAAATGGAAGGGCCTTTTAATACATAAAGGAAAAAAAAATATTCCTATTTTCTCTGGTTTGTGAAGTCTGCTTTTTCCTCATTATATCTAAGTTTCCAAGAAATCATGATACCTTTGGTCCTTGTATACCTTCACCAGGTGGGCCTAAAGCACCAGGAGGTCCTTGTCGTCCAATATTTCCCTGAGGAAAAAAAAGTGTAGTCATAATTAAAGGAATCATAAATGCCACCATTCCATTTTGCTGCTATCTAAAATCTGTATAAGAACCATGAAGCTCCATGAAATTTCTATTGTTTGCAATCAATATATCTTACAATTTAATTTTAAATGTAGTTATGCTAGAAGTATCTCTTGATTTTTATATCTTAAGGCTGCTTCTTTTCAAATCAACATGGCTACCTTAAAGGACAGTTCTATGTACTGTATGTACAGCAAGTCATACTGGATAAACAATAGACTACATTAGGAAAAAACATCCAAGAAGATAACAGTAACATACAGTACACCTTTGTATGGCTGCTTAGAATACAACATAGTGTAGATGTATATGTGAAGCCACCAGAGGTCAAACACGATTCAAGGAAGATTTTATCTTTTTATTCTAGATTGTTCTAACCAGAAGTAGTTTGTGTGCTATTCACTTAGACCTGATTTTTTTAAAAAGTGACCTATGTCAACGATTAAGCATTGATTAATGCCAATGATTATTATGGATTAAAGTTGCATTCCTACTTGCTACACCTTGCCTAGTAACAGGTGGCCCAAGATTGATTTCTAAGGCAAAAGGACAATCTGATCCTAGTCACAGCAAAATGGCCAGCTTGTTCCAACAAATGGTGGCTCCATTAAAGAAACTTGAATGATTTGTATCTTAGTGAAAAAGTTGCAAAAACCTGATATATCTCTACTTTATTCTTTATATTTTATTTCAAAATACTTCCCAGGAGTAAACTATGATTTCTGAAATTATCTATGATGTTTTTAAATTTTGCAAACTGCCTAGATTCACCCATGTATGAGTTGGGAACTATATAAATTTGCTAAATAAATAAATAAAAACAAATCTAAAATCAATTCAATGAAATTCAATGAATCTTGCAACAAGAATGGTAAACTTTTATATTTGCTTCAATATATCTTTATTACCATTTAAATTGCATTTTGGTAAATTTTCATTTTATTTTGTCTTTTAATTTACAAACTATTAGCTATGATATTAATTCCTCTTAAATTAATATGAATAGTAAACTAGCTACATACAAATAGAGAAGATAATTATTTTTGATGTGTGATGGTCCAATGCGATTTTTTTTTTTATTGTGACTTACTTTTGGTCCTGGAAGGCCTTCTCCTGTTGGACCTGGGAGACCAGATGGTCCTCTGGCACCTGGATCACCCTAAAATGTATATTTGTAAACATTTCAAATTATTATTGTTGGTTGAACAGTTAGTCAGATTTTAGACTGGATTTGGCATTTTTATCTATCCATCAAGGACCTGGAACAAGCAGATGTTCTTTGATGGCATTAAAGATATTGTAACAAGATACAGCAATAGCAATAGCACTTTGACTTATATACCGCTTCACAATGCTTTACAGCCCTCTCTAAGCGGTTTACAGAGTCTGCATATTGCCATTAACAATTTGGGTCCTCATTTTACCAACTTCAGAAGGCTGAGTCAACCTTGAGCGTGGTGTGATTCGGACTGCCAAATTACAGGCAGTCAGCAGGCAGCAGGAATAGCCTGCAGGACTGCATTCTAACCACTGCACCACCATGGCTCATATAATTATTATTATAGTTGGTTGCCCATTTGGCCAAATGTTTAGACTAGATTTGGCATTTTATCCTTCTGTCATGTCCCTCCAAAGGACGTGGGATAGGCAGATATTGTTTGATGATGTTAACAGATGTAGATGCAATGTATTAATCATAAAAATTTATTTGTGAGATACAATTCATAGACCTTTTTCTCAAAACAGGTAAAGGATGTAGCAAAACAAAGTAGATATGTCTTTCGAATCTATGGCTCAGTTTGTGCATTATGCTAAATTATAACATGATTTGTTTCATTCTGGCCTAGTATGAGATGTGAGCCTAACTATTGGTAGTATATACTGTAATTTATAAATTATTATTCATGTTTTTATGGTTTACTGATACACAGTGAACTAGGTCACTGTAGCATTTTCAATCACCTGTGCTTAAACATTTTGGTTAATATGTGTATGCAGCATCACATACACATAAACACAAACACACACAGAGGTGGATAATGATGGTACATGATCCACTTTAAAAGAATCTCTGCTAAGAAGGTGTTATTCTGCACATATCTCAATTTTTGGAACAAAACATTTTCAGTACAATATTGTATCAATTTCTATACCAATTTGCTTTTTCCATCTGTAGAATTAGTATTAACTGTGGGGTGACCTACAACTCTCCAATTGTTGAAGAACTTTTATTTCCTAGAATGGATGGTGAGGGCATTTGCCAGTTTTACTTAATCAAAGTCAGGAAATAGGTGGCCTCTCTCCCTCCCACCCACCCCTGCAGTCTACATGATAACTTTCTTTGTTGTTGTTTTTTCAAATTTTTTTTAATTTTTACACATCTCTTTACGTGAGCAACATGGTTCCAGATTATAACACTTATACATAATCATACTTTCATTTCCACCAATCTTATATAATATCATCTCATATCATTATCCATTTCGTTTATCTTTAAATAAATTTCCATTTTATATTTCAATTCATTAATTCGATATCAATATCATTTCATCCAAATATAGATTCCCAGTTCTTTATCCCCTATTATTTCCGTTTTTAGCTTACCACCTATTTTATTTAACATTACACATCATTCTTATCCTTAATTTTTCCTTAGCCAATTATATAATTATATAATAAACAATCTAAAAAAAGCAAGAATGAAACAAAACCAATACATTTAGGATCCACATGGTATATCCCCTCAATCTATCTAATTTAATAATTCATTCCCCAACTTTAAGCATATTAACATTAAATAATCAAATCTATATTTTAAAACATGTATATTTTAAGATATCCCCCCCCCAGTAGAATTGCTGGAATGACTTCCTAATATATCTTATTTCATCTTGACTTTTCTTTTAATCATTAATAATCATATTTTTTTCTTTTTCTACTTAGCCAAAATTTATATAGTTTAATACATTTCACTTTTCTTATAATCATTAATAATCATATTTTTTCTTCCTTACCACTTATCCAAATTTTGTCTATATATTTTAATACATTTCCATTCCCCTGTTTTATTCCTCCAATATAAGGGTTCATAACAGCATAATTCATATACAGTTTATATATATATATATATATATGTATGTATGTATGTATGTATAGTTATATAGTTATATAGTTATATAATCCTAAAATAATTTCCAGCAAGTTTTAAACTAAATGCCAATATACATTCCCATGTGGTATCCCCCTTGTACAATCCCTAACCCTTATCTCGAAATCTCGTAACTTTAACATTCCTTTTAATTTTGGCTAGGTTTCCCTTTTCTAAATTTCCCCAATCTTTCTTCTTTTTTCCTTCTGGTTTTATTTTTATTTCCCTCTGCCTGTCAACCATGTTCCCCCCCCCCGCCCTTCTCAGTTCTCTTTTTTGGAGTTTCTTCTTGTATATTCCCTTTTTCTTCTTAATCTTGGGTGTCTTATCTCTTTTATTTGCTGCCTCTGTTGTCAATGTCTCTGTTTTAAATCCTTTTATGACTTTTGACAATGGTCCTTGTTCTTCATATTCATCAAGGCTGTTATTTTTCTATTTTAATTTGTCCTCTCTGAGCTTCCTTTGTTCTTCTGCAGGCTGTGACACTATTACTTTACTCAGCATTATCTCGACCAGTCTCATTTTTTCTCTAAGCATCTCTCTCACAGTTTGGAACTCCAATTTAAATTCTTTACTTATTTCTTCCATTTCTTTGGTCTATTAAGTTATTCTTTATTTTATTAAAGATCAAGTTTTTTTATTATAGTCCGTGTCAAAAATCTCCATTTATCTCACTTTCTCTTTCTTCTGTTTTCTTATCACAATCAACTTCCAACAATCCCAAAGTATTGCATTCTTTTATATTTTACTATAATCCCCCCCTTCTTTTTTATGAGCTTCCGGGGATCTTGTTTAGATAACTGATAGTTTTCCATAGAAACATAAAAGAAGGAAATCTTGAATCCTTAGGTGGTGCTCTATATCACTTTCTTCTTAGAATTCTTTTATTTTAAATCACTTTTCTGTAGTATTAATATTAAATTTTATCAGTTCAAAATAAGTCCAGCATTTTATCTAATGCCTGGTTAATGTCCAATTCTATATGTTGTTCCAAATTTAGTCTCTAATGGTATATAATTCTTTTATTTCTGTTTTTTTTCTTTACCTTATATTTTCCTCTTATTTCTTGTTCACCACTACCACTCCTCCAAATGAGGGCTCCTTCTTTCGGCTTTTTCGGAGTTTTCAAAAAGAATATTCAAAGTCTTTTATCCAGTTACATGCCGTTCACCACTTTTACTCTCCAGCACAAAACTTGTGTCCCGGCAGCTTCCCGTCTTCAGGGCAGCTATTAAAGACTGCCGCTTCTCCCTGTCTTCTAGGGGAGTTTACCAAGCCAGGGAGGAGAGATGCAGCTCCCCTCAACCCAGCTGGCAGTCTTCCCCTCTTCTCCCCACCCCTATGAGGTGGGTCAGATGGATCCGGTCCTTTAAGGACCCCTCCAACAGAGTAAGCATGGATCAAAGCCGTGTATGATCGTGGTCTCTGATCCGTCATCGACAAGAACACCACCGGAAGTCAGAATAACTTCCATTGTTGTTACTGACTTATATCGGGATTTATACTACAGGTAATCCCTGAGGAACAACAGGCCATTTAATGAACATTCAAAATTATGGCAGACCCTCCAAAAACATATGACCCCAATTCAAAGTTAAAAGCCCTGCTGTCATTTGCCCTTATGACCTACCACAGGGTCACTGCAGTACACATATACCCTGCCTCTCTTCTCCCATTCCACCCCAGGGAGGAATCCTGCAGCACTTGGGTTTCCTCCACACACATCCATATCACACCACCCCAGACCTCATGTTGTGAAAGGAGGTCAGGCCAAGTGTCCCTGGGCTATGCGGCACTGATCCAAATGCACCCCCATGTTTTCCCTCCTGTTTGTAGATGGAGACAAAATGGCAGCTGCCAGACAAACTGCTTCCTTTTGCGGCAGTTAGAGAGGTCTCCACAATGCTGCAGAAGGACAGAAGCAGTAGAACAAAGTAATTTGTCCCTGGGCAACATGGCACCCTGACTAGGGCAACCTTTTCATGGAGGAACAAAATGGAGTCCAGTTTTGGAACCGTGCCATGTGGCTGCACAAAGAAGAAAGTCATTCTAGCACTCTGGAAGGCTTTCAAGAGCTAAGTGAGGAGAAGGATGTTTGACCTGTTGGGGTGGGAATCAGGCTTAAAGCCTAGGAGGACCTGGTGTAAGCAGGTAAAGAGCTGTTGGGACCCAAGATGTGGGAAGTGGAGCATGAGAATCTTAGGGGTGATGGAGGCCCTGGGAGGGCCAGGGCAGGTGGGCCTGGTCCTCTGCTAAGCCTCCCACGGCCTCCCCCCTCCAAGAGGCACCCCATGCTCTGTTTGGTGATGGTACATAAGTTTAACATTTCATTGGGAAGAGCAGAGATGGGAGAGGTCGTTAGGTGACGTGTTTCACCTAACAACTGCTGTGACGTGGGCCATTACAGATAGGCTCCATTATGGGCCTATCTTGGGGGCTATCTGTATTTTTCTATTGGCATATGTAATAACTTGACTCCATATCATAACATTCCATCCTTGCAGGAAAAAAAAAGGTAGCATTTAATAACTAGGAATTTTACCAGTAATACATGTTTGCTGACAACAGCCTTCCAATGAGTGAAAAGCTGTGCAACTGTTATGTGATAATTCAGTGAAGATTTTTGAAAGTCCATATTGCAATCAGCCCGAAAAGAAAAATTATATATGTATGTGCCCAATCTCTTTTCTCACACTTCTTTACAAATTTTATTACTTGGTCAAAATATAAAACACAAAGAAAATGAAAATAATGGAAAAGTAAGGGAGGAAAAAGGAAAGAAGAAAAAAAGTTTAGGGCAAACAGTAAAAGAAAAAAGAAGCACTGACTTCCAACTCATTTTAGCACAGTAAATTAAGGTAATAACATACAGCAGGGGTCTCCAGCCTTGGCAACTTTAAGATTTGTGGACTTCAATTCCCAGAATTTATCAGCCAGCAAAGCTGGGAATTGAAGTCCACAAGTCTTAAAGTTGCCAAGATTGGAGACCCCTGGCATACAGCCTCAGCTGTTTACTTTGTATAACAACAAACCTATCACATTCTCTCTCTCTCTCTCTCTCTCTCTCCCCTTCCCTCCCCTCCCTCTTATATATACTTTATACATACAATTTATCTTATATAACACTATTTAGACTATATATCTAATATATGCATATAATCACACGATATAAAGCACACCTTTGGTCCAGGTAATCCAACCCCATCAGGGCCTGGCTCTCCAGGAGCTCCAGGAAGACCAGGAAGACCCTGGTGTAGGGAAGTAAATAGATTTAACGGTTAATGGTTCTGAATTGCATACCATCCCTACTCTTTCTTACTGGGATTCACCGTTCAATGTTCTCTTTTTAAGTAACAGCATAGGTTGACTACTTACAGTTAAGCCTGGATAGCCATCTCCTTTGGGGCCGAATGGACCAGGAGGTCCTGGGTGTCCACGGTCACCCTTTTTGCAAAGAAGGACATATTGACATGTTATTGTAGCTGCAGTTACACTGCATAAAACACTTTCCCTTTAAAGGGACTGATTTATCCATTTGGTTGTTACCTTAGCCCCAGGAATCCCTATCCCTTGCTCTCCAATTGGTCCAGGTGGTCCAGGTAATCCAATATCACCCTTCAATTACAAGAAAAACGGTGATTTTGTTGTTGTTGTTCCATCTGTCTATTGGATTAATGACAAACCTTTTGTGACAAAGAGTTCAAGGCATCATACCTAGAACTACTTCCTCCTGTTTGCCTCACAATTATAACCCCAAGATTAGGTTAGAGTGATTGGTTCAAAGTCACTCGGTCTCCCCAATCTTGGACTAGAACATCAACTACTACATCTTTTTCCACCCTCATCAGGAAAAACAAGAAGAGACACTATGAGGACCTCAAATTTATACTCCTAATCTGGCTCACAGGCTGGCTCATCGGGCAATAGGAGCTCAAGGGAGGCCATTCTTTTCTCCTTTGAGCAAAATGAATAGTAGGTAAAACTGCTCCATGTTTTTTCTGCTTAGTCCCTACACCGAGTGATTTTCTCAGTGCAGGAGGGAATTCTCCCTATAGGATTCACTGGACATACTTATGCTAAGGTGGGCACTTAATAGATGGATAAGGACACGGGGGATGCTTTTGTAAAAGAACCACTTCCTTGCTAATTCATAGGAAAGTTCTTAGAACCCGAAGGAGTCTCTAGCCTAATACAGGTAGTCCTCAATTTACAACTGGTCGCTTAGTGACCGTTTAAAGTTATGATCTACCTACCTGAAAAGGAGGACTTATGATGTGGATTCAAAGTTCCAACACGCCCCCACCACCACCAAGTCACTTGACTATACTTTGGGTGTTTGGTAACATGGCCACATTTATGGCCGTTTGTAGCATTTCATGGTCATCTGGCTGGGTTTTATGACAATTTTGCTGAAAACCAGCACCTACAATTTTTAGCAAAACAGCACCATAGTGAATAATGGGTTTGCTTAATGACCGTAGTGGTCACCTAAGAACAACTGCAGCAGTTGTTTTATAACCACGTCTGCTTAATGACCACTGCAAAAAGAATTTTGTAGAATTGAGTCGAAGTGTAGAATCACCTGTTTTACTACTGATAAAATTTATGATTGTATTGGGCAGGCTCCATTACAGTCGTAACTCAAGGACTACCTATATGGAGAATTATAAATTGGTTCTAAGCTGGAAATCGTTCAGTGCTGAAATTCTAGCAACCCTATCCCTTTCATTTCAATACATCCAGTTAAAGAAGATACTGTAAGAAAAATTACTTTTGGCTCAGCTTTCTTTTTTTAAGTTTCATTTTCTGATACTGTCTAATCTGCCAGGAAAGAAGGAAACTGGATCCAGCTGGGGAATTTGTTCCCTGTCCCTATTTTACAATAAAAACTATAGGAAGAGTGTAATAGAACAGCCCTGCATATGTTCATCTAGGCAATGATTGTATGCAAATATTTTAACAACCGGTTCTCTGGCTGGGTAGTCATGGCCGGTTGGTCATGTGACTGGGTGGGTGACATCACTCATCCCACCCAGCCCGGCCTCCCAGCCACTTACCTCAAAGGCAGAGGTAGGATTCACTGGTTAGGGTTAATCCCACCACTGTCTGGCTCTGCTCCCACCCATTTTTCGGCCTGTTTGTCAGCCACTTTCAGGCCTTTCTGGGGCCATTTTTGGGTTGTTTTCAAGCCATTTTCAGGCTGTTTTTGGGCTGTTTCAAGCCATTTTTCAGGCTGTTTTCAGGCCATTTTTGGCCGAAAAAATGGTCTGAAAATGGCCCCAAAACAGGTAGAAAAAGAAGCGGGGCCAGGGCCAGCCAGTGGTGGGATTTGCCAGTTTGCCAAACAGCGCAGAATCTTAACTACCGGTTCGCCTGAATCAGTGTGAACCAGCAGCAGCCCACCTCTGCATCTAGGCCATCTTTTGTTCATTAGAATGCTTAGGAAATGTCCGTGCAGAGATATTGTAAAATTAATTAATGTCCATGCAAAGATATTGTAAAATTAATGAAATACATTTTGTTACCTTGGGTCCTATAATGGCACGTCCTGGAAGCCCTGGCACTCCCAGACGTCCAGGGGAACCAGGTTCACCCTGCCATAAGAAAGAAAGAAAGACAAAGTTTTCAAAGGAGTATTACTTAGTGCAGTGTTTGTCAACCTCAGGGAACTTCACCAATTGTGAATTTCAACTCCCAGAATGCTCCAGAAATTCTGGTTGGAGAATTCTGGGGGTTGAAGTCTAAACATGATAAAGTTCTTGAGGTTGAAAAACACCCCCCTAGTGAATTTAGTAAACTTAAACTTCCAGCTACAAACAAATGGCTTGATATCAGCGGTAAAACTTTTCCCTGCGTTAAAAAGAATTCTGTGATTGTATATACTGTACATTATTGCAAGTTTTAAAAATAGCCTCCCATTTTATATCCCCAAAGAAAAATTAGATATATTCCTTATGTTGCTATATTTTACGGACATTTTTAAAAAAAGGAGAACTAACTAATACTAATCACAGATGAGTTTCTCCGTCCTTTGTGCCTAAATCTTTAACAGAGGCTTCCTAAATCTAGCTTTCTTCAAACGAGTTGGTATTAAAATTCTATAATCCTAAGCTGATGTGCCCAATTTAACAAAGCTGCTTTGAAGTAGGTGATTCATTTGGCAAACCAGATCAGGATGAGCATGGAGGAAGGGACTTCCAATATCGGTGGAGTGGTTCCTTTTGATGCTGATTATTTTTATTATAAGCTGCTTAGTCTCACATATGTAAGATGGGCAGCTATATAAATCAGTTAAATACATAAACAAGCAGTGTGATGGCAAGCTACAGTATATGGCATGCATCATGGCTAGTCTGACCATACCCAGTGAAGTCTTAGCCACAAAATTTGCCGAGAGACCAGATATCATAATAAGAACAAAAATAAAGTGATACTTTAGCCCCGGCAGGCCCAGGTACTCCGGTTGGTCCAGATAAACCACGTATTCCTCTTTGACCTTGATCACCCTAGGAAAATTTTTAGAAGTCATTCAGACAGCACACACTTTAACTTTCTTGAGGAAAGCAAACAACAACAAAAATGATTGCAAATGCAAGGGCCTTTGGAAAATTCAGTATGTATCTGTACACAAAGCCAGACATTTTGCTTTGGTCAGTATAACTAGAAGTAGGCAATTCCTTCTTGAATCAATGCATCTTTAACATCAGCTCTAAAGGACTTGGAAAATCTGGGCTAAGGAAGGAAATGAAGAGAAGAAGGGACGTTCTCATGGGCACTGAATTTCTGAACAGCAAGAAAAAAAAGTTTGATAAAATCCATTTTCAAAAAACAAACAAACACATTTTATACCTCTAATAATGGAAATATTTTATTTTATTTCTTTTGGCATGATAATTCCAGAAACAGAATATATAATTCCTTGCCTTTTCACCCTGAATTCCAATTCCAGGAGCACCTTCTGGACCACGTGGGCCAGGTAAACCTGGTTCTCCCTGTAATATAGCATAGTATACGATCATTAAATATTTGGTGTAATATAGGTATTAAGAGATGATGTCTCTATGAATAAGGAAGTCCCTGGACGACATCCTACAATACAATATGTTTCCTACAATCCTACAATATGTTTTCGAGAAAAGGCACATACGTGCAATCTCACAATTCTTTTAATCAAGCACTTTTTATTTGCCATCACCGTGTATTCTTTAAAGAATTCAATGGATCCCATATATCATCTTCTACTGCAACCTTCCTGTTTTTCCCCACCATTTATTCCATTTTTATGAAAGAAAGATGGATGAGCTTATCATGTCTTTTGACTGATTACTAAGAGTTCTCTGAAAAGGAATACCACAGTCTCAGCCCACTTCTGTAATGTTTCAGTTTTATTGCTTAATCTTCCATATAAAGCAAGTGCAAAAATTATGGCAAGATGATGCATGTGGAGGATTGTGTAAGCAGTAAATCTTATATATACTGTTATACACTGAGCAATATGACATAGAGATCTATATTATTTTTTCTATATGTTGACTTACTTGGCCACAGGGCAGGCAAGGAAAAAACAAACAAGGAAACACAAATTGCAATGCAAAGTCTACCTGTTACTTATTGTGTGCAACCCAACAATGCCAGCAATGGTGGGATTCCATTTTTTTTACTACCGGTTTTGTGGGTGTGGCTTGGTGGGCGTGGCAGGTAAGGATACTGTAAAATCTCCAGTCAGAGGTGGTATTTATCAATTCCCTGATCTACCCAAAATTTCTGCTACCGGTTCTCCAGAACTGGTCAGAACCTGCTGAATACCACCTCTGAATGCCAGTATAAAGGGGTGAAGCTAGTGTCATGATGTTGCAACAAACAGTACATTTACTATAGTCATTTCGGCAAAGTGGTGGTTAGAATGGACACCTATTTATCGGAGCCCATTTTCATCAGGAAGACGTAGGTATGTAGGAGCACACAAGCACTTACTTGCAGTTCCTTAAACTAAATGTACTTTCTTTGTTGCAGTTGAGCTGCGGACAACAACTCTCTAATTCCAGAAAAATGTGATGAACCAGTGATAAATCTTGCCAAAACTATGCGATGACAGTTACAAAAATATGTTTTAAATTCAAAAAAAATGAAGAAAACACTAGAAAGAAACTCCCATTGACTCAGACTTATCTCCCTGGGATATAAGAGGGATGGAAGGAAAAACAATAAAGTTTTCAAGATTCTGTGACAGTAGTTTGTATCAGTAGGATTTCCACATTCTTCTGGAATCCATTTCCTGATTCAGCCTACTTCAAAGGACTGAAAAGAAGATGCGGCTGTTTTAAAGAGTTGTAGACAAATACTGGTACTCCTTAAATGCCTTGCATACACTCAAACACCTATTTGTCCTCAAATCCAGAGGGATGTGTCAGATAGCTATGTAGCCCATTTATGTATAAAGCCACTGAAGTCAGTTTCAACAAAACAAATAAATTGCATTAGTACTTGGCTTAAGACAATCATGCATGCGTTATTTTATATATTATACTTTATTGATTTATTTCTTATGGAAGGGCACTTTCTGCCTATTTTAAAAATAGCAAGCAAACCTTTTGTCCTGGTGCACCATCTTCTCCCGGAAGCCCAGGTAATCCTGCCAAACCTGAAGTACCTGGCTCCCCCTGTTGTAAGGGGGAAAAAAAGAAAAAAAAATGTTAAAAGAAACAGGATATCCTGGATTTTATTTAATGAACTTAAAAGAACTTAAAAGCTGGGAAAAGCATGCAAAAGATTATAGGTGGTCCTCAGCTTATGAACATGCATTCAAAGTTATGACAGTACTGAACACGAGTTATGACCAGTCCTCAGTGATCATCCCAGGACCCCATGATCACGATCTCGCTGCTTGACAACCAGCTTGCCCTTACGACCAGTTGCAGTGCCCTGCGATCAAGTGATTGCCTTTTGAGATCTTCCCTGCTGGCTGCTCTCTGCTCTTAGCTGTATAGACACAATGCTGTGCAGATCATCTCCTTCCAAGTGTGTGTATTTTTGGATTGGGACAAATATCTGGATCTCTCAATTGTATGCATTCTCTGGTCAGATACATAATATATGTTAAGGTATCATTTATTTACTTATATCTTATATAAATCTAAATGGCTGTTCAGACTAATTAGATAACTATGGAATAATCTAATTAAATAACTCTGGGTGGCTAATAAGTGTAAAAATAGAAACATAAATATAAAAACAAGAGGTGAAAAAGATGCCCAGCAATAATAATTGTTCCCATCAGCAAAGAGCAAACACACAAACCAGACTCCACAAACATCTTGACCTTAAAGATTGAAGCAACACCCAGGTTTTTATGGCCATGAAGAAGGGGGCGGGGAGTGGGAGTATGATCCACAGGTAATTGCTCTAACTGAAAAGGTCCTAATTTCCACAGGATGATACTGATTCATAGAAGCCACCTGGAATATGCCCCTCTGCCGGATCTGGTGGGAAGCATAGACATTGCAAGTGCTGGGTGGTCACTTAAGAATCTTGGCCCTACACCATATAAGGCTTTATAGGTAATAATCAGCACTTGAGTTGTGCTTGGAAACCTATTGGAAGTCAGCGCAGCTCACATGGAATAGTATTATGTGTGCGAAGCAAGATGTGCCCACGACCAATCATGTCCCCTCTTTCTGAACCAGGCTCAGTTTCCAAACATTCTTCAAGGGCAGACAGACCCATGCAATGATTCAAATAGGAAATAACAAAGGAATGGGTGACTAGGAGCAGACTTCTCCGATCCAGGAAAAGATGCAACCGGTGCTCAAGATAGATTCCTGCAAAGTCCTTTTGGCTGCAGATGCCCTCTGTTCCTTAAGCAGAGCCACAATCCCAGGTGGACCTCCAAAGTGCATATCAAGTCTGATCGGGGGAGCGGTACTTCACCTAGACTTAACTATGACAACTCTCCAGACAGTCCCACAGTTACTCAGTCCTGAATCAGAGCCAGTTCCTCCTTGTCTAGATCTTTACAACCTCCGGATACTGAGAAAGAATCTCAACAGCATCCCTTAAGTGGCCAGAGGCCGAGATGCATAATTCAGCATCATCAGCACATTGGTGATACTTATCCCTGAGAGAGATCATTGTCCACTTTTTAAATACTCATCATTTTAAGAACTACTGTACCTTTGCACCAGGTTCTCCAAGGCCTCTTTCTCCTGGAGCTCCAGTTTCTCCTGGTAAACCCTGGTCACCCTTAAACAATATGTTTTGCAATAGAGTTAGAAACCTTGATGTTAGCCAGGACAGATGCTAATTCCCTCAACACCAGGAAAAGGGACTCTGCCACTATTCAACTCCATGGCCCAAATTATCAGGTTGTAGAGCTTCCCATCCCATTTCCTTCCCACAGTATGCAATGCGTTCCTAGTGAAATGCAAATAGGTTCCTATTCTTCCGGATTTTAGAAAAGGCACCATAGTTTGCTTTTACATTTCATTTCTTTTTCTGTTGGCTGCCTTGAGCATTCTTTTTTGATTGGAAAGTTGGGATAGCAGTCCATTAGATAAATAATGTATTTTTTTAAAAAAATCATCATAGAAAATCGCTTAAATCTGGAAAATGGATGGGCTCTTTCAGGACATGAAGAGAAAGACCGGTCTATTTAAAATTATTTGATCTAAAAATACCTAGCCAAGACATTTCTGTTAGGGTCAAACTTACACACCTTTGGCCCAGGTAATCCCTGCCCAGGTGGTCCTCTTGGTCCTAGTGGTCCTTTGGGGCCTTCTACCCCCTAGGAAATAAAATATATTAACTTTATAGAAATTAATAGAAATTATCATGATGATCATATGAAGAGTTTTAAAATCTTGGCTTGTGTCCAACTTACTTTTTCGCCTTGAATCCCAATTCCAGGTAATCCAATAGGCCCAGGCAAACCAGGTGGACCTATTTCACCCTGATAAAATAGATTTTGGTTAGTTACTAAGACAGGCAGACCCTTGAGCTATGCTACAAGTAGCTGAAATCTTCACTGCAAGCAATTTGCATAATATCAGTACAGATAAGCTGTACTATATTTTATTGTGATCCAAACAGAGATGAATGGCAGGCGCTCTATTTTTTAAAAAAACACAATTAACCCAAAGTAAATAGGTATATTTCTCGGGAGTTGAAAGGCATGTGCAATTTTTCTTTTCTTTTTTTCTTCTAAAACTTAACTTTCCCACAGAATAAAAGCTGCTTCATTTTGATTTACCCTTTACTAGAAGAAAATGCCAAAATAGATTTATTGGATATAAATCTACCTCCTGGCTGACTATAGCACTGTCCAAGGGTCACTGAAAAAAAGCAAGCTCTTTATTTTTGCTTCATTATACCTTTTGAGCCTATCAGTCAGGCCATTCAAGTTTATTTGGATGCAGTCAATCCCTTGGCATTTTTAGTACTTACCTTTTCACCCTTTATGCCAATGCCTGGTTGGCCCCGTGGTCCTTTCGGACCTTCAAAACCACGGTCTCCCTGAATGAAGAAAACAAAATTATATGGTAATTATCAATTAAAAGTGAGATGGTGGCTAAACAGATAGCTAGATGGGCAGGATTCTACTTTGTCCAAATGGACTAACTCCTGGCCTTCTTCCCAAGTCAGCAGAAACATAGGTGGGCATAAATTGTGCCACCCTCACAGCCAAGTTCTAATCTGCCTAATTAACAAGGTTGGTGAGTGATGCTGTTCTTACAAATTTCATGTCAAACTCTCCTCACTTTGTTTCCTTTCTACCAAACATCACTAGTTGGCAAGAAAACATCCCTAATCTCTCTGACTAATAAGAGTAAGGCTTGTTACACATGTAGGGCTGTGGGAGGAACACCTATTGACAGACAGCTAATTCAGAAAATTTAGCTATCTGCCAAAACTTTCCTGGTTTTGCAAAAAAAAATAAATGTTTTCTTAGATGCATTCAGAGGGAGCCCAATTAGAGTTGTTTCAGAATAGCCCGTAGAGCATTAAAGCAGTTCTTTTAGATTTGGAAGACTTACATCTATATTTAAAAGAATAAAAAGCTGACCACTGGGGTGACGATAGTTAGAAAGTCATTTAGCCTTCCAGCCACTGCCCTCTTTCCAGCATTGCTGTTTTTACAGCTATTTTAAAATGTGGGTTTGTCATCCCTTGGAAAGAATGGGAAACCACATTGAAAAGTAGATCAAGCAGCCAAAACAGTAGAGTGGAATGAGACACAGGATGGATAAAGGCAGGCTAGATTTCCTTGGAGCTGAATGAGGCACTAGTAACTAATTTCTGGTTGACCAAGAACATGAAAAGGAGCCCGCCTGTTCTCCAAGTATCAGTGATCTTTTCCTTCTTTGCCAGTCTGGAATCGCAGATCCCTCAGATGCCAACACCGTGAACACTACATCTATTGGATTTAATCATCCCAACAGGAAACAGGAGCATGTAGCTCCTATCATTCTTGTTTGAAAATGCATGTAGGATTCCAAAATCCACTATCCTCTTATCTCTTTCTGGCATCCATCATGTCCAGAGTTCAGTTTCACCAGCCTTGGCACCTTTCTTTTTCCTCTGTTTCCTCCCCATAAATACCATAACTCTACTACTTGTAGAAATGCCTTTCAATCCAATAATACCCACTGTTTTTCCCTGTGACAATTTGGAAGTTGCATCTGTAGGGTAGATATCTAGCTGTATTACCCTGCAATTTCCAAATAAAACATAGTAGGAAGTAAAGTTGACAATCATTGTTGATATTCTATTTCCAAAGCATCATTATTTTGATTTAAAGCATTTGACATTAAAGATACACAGATTTTTTTATTTATGCCTTATGACTAAAACATACAGCTGGTGAAACAGGAATATATTCTGTTCATTAATACTAATTTCTTAGTAGAAGTGAATATCAAAATAGCGACAATTCAGAAGTGTTAATAATTGCATTATTGACATTGCTTTTTATGCTAAATAAATTGCCTCCTTTTGGCTCCTTTCACCAGCCTGGTCCCAGGGGTGGGATTCTACAGGTTTGCACCTATTCACTAGAACCGGTTGTTAACATTCTAAGCAGTTTGGAGAACCAGTTGTCAGAAGAAATTACCGGCCTAATCCTGTAAGGAAGGCAGGAAGGAAACATTCTGGTGTTGCTTACAGAAACTGCCTATCCATTAACCCTTATTACATTCTTGGAAGGACTAGACTTTCTATCTCAGGAACTTCTCTGGAGTTTTTTCCCCCTCCTTTGCTGGTACTTTGCCTGTGTGGAGTGACCATTCAAAGTTACAATGGCCCTGGAAAAAGTGACTTATGACCATTTTTCACACTTACGACGGTTGCAGCATCCCCACAGTCATGAGAGGCCAGGCAAGGAGATGCATGCCTCGATATGAATGATACTGAGTTGGCCACATCCAGCCAATAACATGTCCACCCAGTCACATGACCACCAAGCCATGCCCACTACCTAAGCCATGCCCACAGAACAGGTTGTTAAAAATTTGAATCCCACCCCTGCCTGGTCCCGTTCCCCAAATCAACCTTAGATTATGGGGGTGGATGAGGCTTGTAAAAACATGGTTGGCTGCATGGAAAAATGACTGCAAAAAGCAAATTCCTCCCTTGCCCCCAGTATCATTGAGAGAAATCTCTGTACCATTTATGAGTTGTAGGACAAAATTACAACCTAATTTTTCTCTATACATTCAGATGTAGAAATGCCAATTCATAAAAGAAGAAGGACATTTATTTAAATGCCACAAGATTAAGGAAAAAAATAAGAATTGCACCTTTGGTCCTGGAAGCCCTTCTCCTTCGGATCCTCGCTCTCCCTGAATACCTTGGGGTCCTTGAGTTCCCTGTAAAATATGTTTTAAAAGCAATTCAGGAAAAACTCTGAAAATCAACAGCAGGTCAACCAAAATGTAGGTTTTATTTATCTCTGCAGTTGGAGTCTAGTTTCAACCTGCTCCAGATTGCAAGCATCAAGATGAATTCACAAAAAAAAAAAATGAATTCACAAACTTTGCTATGAACTGCAGCAACAAGATATCTCAAGCTACGGTAATTCCATTTTTTTTTTCATGACAGCACCCAGTAAGTGCCTTAACAATGTGAGGACCCACTAGCAATAATCCTGCAACACAATGAAAACTGAGCTCAGCTTCAGTAATGGAGTCTTATTAGATCACACAGAGGTGTGCTTGAAGTTTTCAACACTTGTAATTTGCAACATTCTTAGAAAAGCGCTGCACCTCAGTGTTTATTGAAGAGTTCTAATATGCATTCCCTAGAACCGCTGCAAAAGATTATGAAGACCCAAGAGTGGGCATAGGGTAACCATTCACATGGAGTGAGGCCAGAACTTTCTGGCTACAATGCCCTATGCAAACGGAAAGCATCTTTCTTGAACACATCCAACGTTACCTGACAGCTGCACTATGGGAGTAAAGTTCTCAGTCATTCTTGCTGGTAACTGCATATGGCAACAACCTAATTTTGTGGTAATAATATAATTTTGTAAAAGTATATGTACATGTTTTTGAGTGCTGGTTTCTTATATTTCCCCTTATATTAGTGCTTATTTAGCATCCATGACTATCGCTAAGTGTTGTATCTAATGTTTTATGGTGAACGTATTTTTACAATGACTATGATAATGATCTATCGCTACTGTTGTATGTACATTGAGAGCTTTTGCACCAGAGTCAAATTCTTTGCGTGTCTAATCACACTTGGGCAATAAATAATTCTAATTCTTATTCTAATAGTAAAATGGATCCCTGAAGAAATCAACTCAGAGCTGTCACTCAGGACACAAGTTATAAGGCTCTAATTGTCCTGCTTTGAATACATTATGGGAAGACCCAGCTCTCTGGAAAATACTCTAATGCTGGGAATAGGAGATGGAAAGGAAAGAATAGGATTAGCAGAAGGGGAATGGATTCAGTTACAGTAGAAATGAGTGCATTGTTTGGAGACCTGACAGACCAGATAAGGGGAAGATCATCATGAAGAAAATGTATCTATGTGTTAGCTGAAAGTTGATATCAACCCGATGGCACATATTCAATCCATTAGTCAATCCATCAGTGACAACATTGCACTACATATTGACATTTTCCCAACTTTATGGATTGACAATGCAAAAGGATAGAACATTCTGACAATTGTCAGTATAGAATTCTGGGAGTTGAAGTCCACATGTCTTAAAGTTACCAAGTTTGAAAAACGCTGATATACAGATAGCCCTTGACTTACATTCAATTAAAAAAATCATACTTAAGGAGTAGCAATAGCAATAGCACTTAGACTTATATACTGCTTCACAGTGCTTTACAGCCCTCTCTAAGAGGTTTACAGAGTCAGTGTATTGCCCCCAGCAATCTGGGTCCTCATTTTATCCACCTCGGAAGGATGGAAGGATGAGTCAACCTTGAGCCTGGTCAGATTCGAACTGCCAAATTTGCAGGCAGCTGGTAGTCAGCAGAAGTAGCCTGCAGTACTGCACTCTAACCACTGTGCCACCACAGCTCAGCCATTAAGTGAGGTATCCTGTGATTGCACCTAGTTTTTTGCCATGTTTGTTAAGTGAATCGCCACATTTTTTAAGGGAGACATCACGTGACCCCAATTACCCCATTAAATTTACTTGTTGGAAGGTAATGGGGAAGGAGGCAGATGGCAATCACATGATTGCAGAATGCTGCAATTGCCTGTAAGTAGGAAACTTTTGCCAAATTGCCTGGATTGCAATCGCATCATTGCAGGGACAGTTGTAAGGTCAAGGATTGCTCGTAAATAACTTCTTTCAACATTGTCATAAGTTCGAATGGTCAATACATGAAAGGTCATGAGTCAAGAACTACCTGCACATGAATAAAAGGCACTCAACAATGTTCTTCATTTTACACCAGATTTGAGTTTTGCCTCTTATTTTCAGAAAAGTAACCCATATTGTTTTCAATCCTTCTTTTCCTGAAATCCCCTGAGGTTCAATACATACCGGTAAACCTGGTTCCCCAACACCTGGTGGACCAGGTGGGCCTGGTCTGCCTGTCAAGCCAATGTCTCCCTTCAAAACAGAAATTTATATTTGAATGGAAAAAACTACAGTTTATTAGACAAATACAATATTCTTATTTTTGCTATAATCTTCTGGGAGTGTGAGAAGGAATTGAAACAAATATTATCCCAAGACCAATCACTGCATACATGGAAATCAAATGATACTACTAATAAAATAATTCATAATTATTTACATTTGTATTACTTGAAAAATCTTTGAGATACTTTTGCATATATCCCATATATCGAAACGTATTTAAAGTTTCTAAAAGTAACATAAAGACATTATTATTTATTGACATTTATTATTAATCTCTATGATTTTAACTGCATCTCCTCTTTTGTTCCTTTGCACAAGAGGAATCTATGATTGACTGGCATTTTTACCTTTGGGCCAGGCAATCCGACTCCTGTTTCTCCAGTCAATCCAACAGGGCCTGGGAGGCCTCTTTCCCCCTTAAAAGGTAAAAGAAATAAGTGCTTTAATTATGTTGATAAGACTTTAAGGAAGGTAAAGCTGTCTCTTTTTCCTTTTCAAAGGAGATAATTGTGAAATAAATCACCATGCTTTAATTGATTATAATTGTTTTCTGGAACAAAGTGATGAGAATTAGCTATAGGGCAAAAGGTATTATGAGAATGGAGAGCCTATATAAACTTGAGAAAATAGAATAGAAAATAGAAACCTAGCCAAAAAAAAATAAATCACAATTTTCATTTGGGTTTCACAGTTTTCTAAATGCTGTACTACAGTTCTAGAGTATAAACGTATTTTAGATGAATATGTATACATAGTATATCATAGACACATATATAGAAACAATCCATACACAATCAAGCATTTTAGAACATGAAGAATATAATTTTAATTTTCATTCTTTTTTAAAAAAACAGATTGACATGAAAATGGGATAGAACGACGTAGCAATAGCACTTAGACTTATATAATGCAATGCAATGCAACATGTAGATAGTCTTGGGGGATGAGGGGACAAGATGCTACCTAGCAAACAATCAGACAAGAGAGGCAGGAGACTCCAATGGATTAACAGTCAGAGCAAGAAATCTAGGAAGGATTCACCCTAATTGCTGAGGCAGTTAAAAATAGCTGTGAGAGGTTTCCACCTTCAGATTTGCAGGATTCTGTTAATGTAGCTTTACAATAAAGTAAAATGAGCCCATCTAGTCATATTTCCTGTCTGATTTACCTGTGAGGGCTGACACATGGCTTTTAAGGATATGCCATGGGCCAGAATTAGACCAACTTTGTGGTGTCCTGTGTTGCAGCTCCTCCTAAATTTCAGCTAAACTAGGCTCATTTCTAAATTCAGAAATGGCAAAATTCATCAGCGTCTTATGTATGGTAAAAATGTCCACGGGCAAAGAACATTTTAGTGTATTTATATATCTGCATAAATATTGTTTTTGTGTCGTGTTTTATTACCATACATAGTAGTTTGAAAGAGGAGTGGTGCAGTGGCCTAGAGGCGGAGCTCTCGCCTCACAATCAGGAGGTCTGTGAGTTTGATCCTAGGTAGAGGCAGATATTTCTCTTTCTGGGCATGATGAGAAGATAACTCCGCATTGGCAACAGGAAGGGCATCCGGCTATTAAACACTCAGCTTCATTCAGTTGCCCAGACTCCACCTCACAAGGGATTATGGAGTCGTTAAAAGAAGATGAGGATGACAACGACAGTAGTTTGGAAGAGAATTTGACCTATGGGTAGTCCTCAGTTAACAATTGAGTCAAGTTTGTTTAAATATGATTAGGAAAGAGAGAATGTGACAATGTTTTATTATGTGACAATAAAGTGCAATGTCGCACGATCATGCTGCTTAGCGTCACCTATTAAAGACATTCCTGGTTACCGTGATTAAGCAAATCACCATGAGAACATAACATGGTCAACATTTGCCACACCTGCTGGCTTTTCTTGTAGGAAGTCATCAAAAATATATAAACCAAACAGTGATCAGATGACTAGGGGGATGCGTCTCATTCAGTTCTGTCACAAGTTTGAACAGTCGGAAATAAAATAACAATAAAATAAGAGGGAAATAAGGTCACAAATGAACTTTGCAACAACTATGTTACCGTAACATTTATATATGAAATAAGAAAATTCTTAATGGAGTTCTGAAGCCAGACATGTGTTCCATTACCAGAAATACTGTATTTTCCAAAGAATTCAACTATGAAATCAAAGTGGAAGAAAACAGTCACGTGAACCACTTCTTACTCTGCCTATAGAGCAACGGGGTATGGAGAGATGCCCTGGAGCTAAATAGCTTTCTTGTACTTTAAAGAAAAAAAAATCATAAATCATACAAAGTCTCAACAAGATGTTATTTATGAGCTGTGCTTTTATCATTCCCTGAGGCTTGAAACCATACCAAAGGTTCAAATGAACTGAAGTGTCTTAAAGGGGATTTTGATGCCGTGCAATATTGTGAGCATTTCTGTTTGTGCAGCTTGATCTTCTATTTACAAGAAGCAGTGAAAGAATTCATGGTTGCTGTTTGATGAATCTCTGCTGCGACTTGGTAGGATTTTTTTTTTTCAGTTTAGCTATGATAGCTAGAATCAATAGCAGAGGAAACAGAACGGTATTTTAAAATCTCCACTCAGTGGACTAACTGGGGAAGAGAATATCTGTTATTCATTTGTTTGTTTGTTTGTTTGTTTATCAAATACCTAATTGGCCACTAAACAGGAAAGTATAACACAAATGACAGAACTTGCATTAATGATATAAATGGACACACTTGATATTATGATGCCTTCATTGAAAAATAACCAAGTCATAACCGTCTGAGACATAAACACATTATAAATAAAAATGGCTTTTTTAATTAAAAGTAGTATTTCTGAGCAATTATTTTATATTGCAATAATGTACGCAGAAAGAGTAAGCAGTGACCTCTGAAAATGCCAATTGGCAAAACTTTCACAGAACATTTTAAGCAGCAGACAAATTCTCCACAAATTTGAATCCCCTTGTCCCTTTTAAACCTTTCTTCTATAGTTATGTTTAAAATCAAGGAGCTTCTAGGTTTTTATTTGTTTATTTAGGTACAACATTTATATAGCTGCCCATTTTATAAGAAAAACTGGGCAGCTCAGGGTGCTTGTTTTTTCCCTTTTTTCTAGGAGGGCTTTAATCCAAGTGCTATGAATCAGTCACATGCTTCCAGAGATTATAAATGTAAGTGAGATGTTTTATGATGTTGAAAATCGACAAATGATGATTAGAAAGCTTGCCTTTGATCCTTGCACTCCTTCAGGTCCTTGATCTCCAGGCACTCCTTGGGGCCCCTGTTAAAATATGAAACCACGATAAAGATCTTCAAAGCCTCAAATTAAGATGATAGAATACGATCAACTGACTGCAGTAGACAGTAATAGTTGAGTAGTTAGATCATTTATCTGTATATCTGAAAATTGGTTACATTCGCACAGCAGTGTTAATTTTTTATTTCAAACCATCTGTAAATTTATAAAAAAAAATAGTGTAGTCCTGGGAATAGCTTAATAAAGATCAACAAGAGAACAATGTTGGTATCAGCAGTATTACCTTCTTTCAGTGATTAGACTCCTGCAAATGGTCTGGATGGATCTTCTGAAATAGGAGGCAAGTTATGTCCGTTCTCCAGGTAACTTCTCTTTCTGTCCAGTTTTACTTATGCCTGTCTGTCTGTCCATCCATCATCTATCTATCTATCTATCTATCTATCTATCTATCTATCTATCTATCTATCTATCTATCCTATCATCTATCTATCTATCTATCCTATCATCTATCATCTATCTATCTATCTATCTATCTATCTATCATCTATCTATCTATCTATCTATCTATCTATCTATCATCTATCTATCTATCTATCTATCTATCTATCTATCTATCTATCCTATCATCTATCATCTATCATCTATCTATCTATCTATCATCTATCTATCTATCTATCTATCTATCTATCTATCTATCTATCTATCTATCTATCCTATCATCTATCATCTATCATCTATCTATCATCTATCTATCTATCTATCTATCTATCTATCTATCTATCTATCTATCTATCTATCTATCATCTTCATCATCATCCTCACCATCCTCATGTTTGTATAGCCTCCCAACTCATGTGAAAGTAATTCTGGGCAGTGCACTTATACATCGTTACAGTACAGTTATTTCTAAATTGCTGACTTCCAAGCACTTGAGAGGACTTAGATGGAATAAACCCTTCAAATCTTGATTTATACCATAATAAATTTAAGGACTGTTTGCTTAATCTGGGAGAAGAAAAAGATTTGGGGGAGAGTCATGCAACTGAATTGTACTTGTAGTCCTCAGCTCCATTTGTTCAACGACTAGTCAAAATTACAGTGGCACTGAAAAAAATAGAGGTATGACCAAAATTTCTCAAATTTCTGGCTGTCGCAATACCCCTGGGGATGCATGATCCTGGGGATACTTGTGTGTCTAGGCTATAATTATGACAGATTACAAATAGATGTTGACTATAATGGACCAGTCTATGATGACATCCAACAACCATGGTTAAAACAAATCATGATTGAGCACAATGTATGAATTTAGCTGATTGATTGATTGATTCATTCATTCATTCATTTTATTTGTATGGCCACCCAAATCATCTGCAGTAAGTAACTCTGGATGGCTCACAATAGGTAAAAACAATTTAAAAACCAAGTTACAAATATAAAAACTGTCCACAATCAGCTTAAAAAACATAAAATTATAATCAGCAGCAGAATTCATTCTATATCAACTCAGTACAAGACATTGTAAGAGCTCCCCACCATTGCTGGATCCCAGGCACAGTGGGTTCACTTATTATTTAGAGCCTAAAACTATGTATTATTTACTAACACATGGGGGCAGATGGAGCAGGAATTTGTGAGATGCCATAGATCAGGGATCTTCAAACTTGACAGCTTTAAGACTTGTGGACTTCAACTCCCAGAATTCCTCCTCCAGTCACACCTCGGGAATTCTGGAAGTTGAACCCCACAAGTCTTTTAAAACCCCTTGTGGCCATCATGGGACCCAATGGACATTTCCCATGTGTTCTTGGAGTATACAAATAACAGTATAAACATTTTCCTACACATAGTACGTCCTTGTGAAGGGAGTTATGTGTGAAAAGATCTTCATTTAATCAAACTAAGGAAATATTTTTATGGCATATGCTGTGTTTTATATTTGATTAGTGAGTGATAGTAACTCCTACTGAGTTAATCTTCAGTTTATTTCATCCCATTCTTTCCTGCAGAAGAAATATTTTTTGTGGGTGACATTAGTTGCTTCATGATATGACATTTGTATCATCCCCACTAATCAACTCCATTCTGATAATAATACAATTAAAAATAAATAATGCAGTAACAGACTTCATTATAAAATTACTAGTCTTCCAGTTACAATGGCAATTGGGATCAGGATTAAATCTGAAGAGATGGAGTGTCAACTCCTAAAATATTTCTATGATCTTTTTAGAGTTGCCAACAAAAAGGGTGGGGGAGCAGTGCAGCAGCTTGCAAACCGAAAGTGCATTCCATAAATGTTTTCAAAGTTAGTAACTAGGTGACTAAATTTTCTGCCACGCATGATTGATGACTCTGGCCTATGGAAGTGTCCCATTGGAGAATATGAATTATGATACACCCATGGGGTGGGGGAAAACCAGAGTCAAGGGTGACAATGAATTATGTGTCTCACAGTTGGCTACATCCAGGCAGTGCCAGACATGTTAACTCCCAATAAATCCTTTTTAAGTTTTGGAAGTTTGGCTCGAGACTCATGATTTAAATGGGGGTAACTGCCGGAATCCTGACACAGAGTAGAGTGGAATGCCACACACTCTTTAAGCAGACTTTCTAGTCTCTATTACCTGCAGACCACGGGGACCTCTTGGACCACCTGGGCCTTCTGGTCCCTACAAGAGAAGAGAAGAAATTAGGAAGCTGCCTTTGACCAATTCAAGGCGTAAGTCTAGCCAGGCTCACAGTGTTCACACTGATTGGTGGCATCTGTCCAGAGATTCAGGAAGACATTTTTGCAGGCCTTCTACAGATTGTTAATGTTGAGGCAGCCCACCCCACCAGTTCTCTCTTTCCTAATCATATTTAAACAGTGATGATCTTTAGATATTTTAGGATCAAGCTACATCTACATCAGCTCTATGCAGATCATATCTCCACATCTTCTTTCCAAGTCTTACATCTCTGCCCTCCTCCCGGTTAAATCTGTGATAGAATTAGAATTAGAAGAACTTTATTATCATTGTACAAGTACAACGAAACTGTAGATGCACCCCAGCAACTGTTCGCAATACAATAAAACCAAAGCACTTAAAAATGAAGATAAGACAAATAGAGTACCCACGTCTCCATTTGCAATTTGAGAGAACAATATCTACAAATATACATATACATATATATTGATAGTTACTTACTCGGTCTCCTTTTATGCCCGGTGTTCCACATTCACCTCTTTCACCCTGAGATTTAAAAAGTGCAGTTAATATCATCTCTGCATTAAAAGGCAACAGCAAGCATCTACTTTGGTCTTCCTTCACTGCAAGATTTCCATTCCCCTTATATTTTCTGTTTGGAAATATACTTAAGATTCTATAAAGAAAAGAATGTGGAATATACAATTTATTAATTAATAAATACTCCAACCTTTGTCTTTAAATTCAGTAACTCACCTGTTATCGGCATACAACAAATAGAGGATACAAGAAGGTGAAAAATCCATACCTTTTCTCCTTTGTATCCAGATTTCCCCTAACAGAAAGAAGTAAAATATCTTTTAACTAAATTAATACAGGCGCTTACTAGCCAAAAAGCATAGGATCAACACTAGGAAAAGGGTATTTATTAATTTAAAATATACATCTGTCTTTGGGGTAAGGAAAAGGAACTAAGAGCCAACGGTTGACTCTTTTTTTACTTGATTTTTTTATTTGACTTTTTTTTTTTTGGTGAACTCAATCCAGTGTCTTGGGCAAAGTGGGGGTTCAATGCACAGTGGCTCTGATTCTCTTGCATCAGACCCCCAGAAAAGCCATCAAAAAATTGTCCAGAGGGTAATACTAATGCTTTGGTCACTATTTTTATCTCTATTTTTTTTTTACAAAGCAGTATCTGAGCTCCTGAATAAAATAAAAGGATATTGTCACAATTTCTGTCGATAGTATGAAAAGCCACTTTAAGGGTGACATTATGAAAATCCAGTTAGCACTATGCGGGACCATGCCATTGTCTAGCCATGTCCAATATCCCAGGATAGTCTAGGTAGCTTGTGTGGCTTAGAATGAAAGGTTACAGTTGCTGTGTGATCTAGTCCAGATCGCAGACATGAGTTGGAATGGTGTGTTGAAGGTTTTATGAGTGATGAGGGAGGAGCAGTATTTCAAATTGCTGAATTTCTTTATTTTATTTTTTACTGGATCACATTTTTTTTTTTGCTCTATATTGGTAGACCCCATGCAGCCAACAGCTTAAAGCTACTAAATCTGAGTTGTAAAAATCTGACCAACATACATTTTGCTGATGGCTAATGGTCCCCTGACATTTTAAAATCCTCATACAGTATCCCTATCTTTGCCTAATTGTGATCCAAAGAGATCAATTGTATTGTAAGCTTCTATCTCCTCCCTAGCAGCCTGTTCCTTAAGTAGAAATAGAACCATGTCACAAAGAAAGCAAATGAGAACAAGGAAAAGGGGGCCATTATTGGACAAAGAGAAGTGGGTAGTCCCAATCCTTTTGGCTCTCATTTCCATTTATCACACAGTTCAGATGCTTCTCCCTGAGTGAGTGCAGCTCTGGATAGAAAAAAGATGGCTGCCTGTGAATGCCAATTACGATTATCAAGGTGTTATGATATACATTTTTAAAGTATGTCTATGGAGATTCTCCGTCATCCAGGTCAGGGTTTGTCCCTTTTGTTTTTTCAAAAGGCAAATGGATTTTGTTTTTCCTTGAAGACATTTTTCTTCTCATCCAAGAAGCTTCTACAGTTCTAAACTGAAGGAAAAACCAAGTCTGGTTGCTCTTTGAAAAAGCACCTTTGGGATTTTTTTTTACGGAATCTAGAGGTTCCCTTCAAGCAAATAAATTCATTTACCTCTGTCCCATCTCTTCCTGGAATTCCATTTAAGCCTGGCTCCCCCTAGAAGCAATAGGATATTTTAATATTATTATTCTACAACCTGCTGCTTTCACAATTTAAAGAACATTCTAAGTCAGGGGTGTCAAACTCTATTTCACTGAGGGTCGAATCAGGTTTGTGTTTGACTTGGGGGGGATGGGGGGCATGGCCAGGGTGGACATGGTCAGCTCACCAATGTCACTCACGTTGGGGGCGCCTGTGGTGACCCATGCACTCTCCCAGCAAAAACGGGCTCCCGAGCTCCGTTTTTGGCTACAACGTCTTCCTGCAACCTCCTGCCAGTGAAAATGGAGCTTGGGAGAGCTATGCACGGCCCTCCTGAGCTCATTTTTCACTGACAGATGCACTATGGGCCGATCCTTCGCTGTTTTCAGGTCGGTCCCGCAGGCCAAAACTAAGTGACACTCCTGTTCTAAGTATTCTGAGAACATTCCAAGAACAACTTTTAATGAACAGTTCTTAATTGGCTGAAGTCTTCAAGGTCTGTCTAGTTCTACCTTCTTAATAAAACATCGCTCATATGTTGAAATGTAAGCTTTATGCTTTAACTTCTAACTTCTACCACAACAGGAGATCCCTTAATTTTAACCAGATACAGTCTAAATAACTGTTGTTGTTTTTAAAACAAATGAGCTTTTAAAGCATATGTCAAAGGTCATAGCACCTTTCCTCCTTTTGCACCAGGCGCTCCATCATCCCCGGGGCGACCTTTTTTACCCTGGAAGCAAAAGATGTAAAAGTGGAAAGTTAATAGAGTTCTTTACTGTCCCAATTCCTAGAATGGTGCACTTCAACAACTTGAACTTATTGCTCCCAAGAAAATGAAAAGATGGCTAGGAAAACAAGGAATAAAATTCTAGGAACTTTTGCTTAAAGCACTACCTGAATTTTGTTATTAAAGGCTGTGGCTAGAGTGATGCTGCAAGAGGAAATACGCAGTATGGATAGTTCTCAGAATGTACTACATACCTTGAAACAACGGAGAAATGCTCACTTCGCCCAGAGGGAGCATGGAAGTCGAGTAGAGACTGGGACATGTCTGTACAGTATTTCTCTATTTTGAGTAGTTAAGAGAAGCAGACTATATATATATCATTCTGACAGATATAGCCAATAGCATCTTGATATATTCCCTGCTCAGTGTTGAACCACTTATTATACATTCCATTTATTCTCATGCTTTAATTCTATCACATAACATGTTTTTTGAACTCAGAAAGGTTTCAACACCCTATTTGTCACAAACCATTCTATAACTGAAAATTACTAAGAAGCTAACATTGGATATCCCTTTGCCCCCACCTCTGCCTGCCTGGCTGCACTGCACTTCTTATCATACCTTTTTGGTCAGAATTCTATATATTTAATAAATCAAGCCTCTCTGTAGCTTTTGCATTCACTCTTGCTCCCTGAAGAGAGTAGAGAGGATGACCCTGACAGCCAGAGGGAAGATCTCTTACAAAGCGACAAACAAATAGATATGGCTTAAGCTATGATAAAGGTAAAGGTAAATGTTCCCCTCAAACATATGTGCTAGTCATTCCCGACTCTAGGGGGCGGTGCTCATCTCCATTTCAAAGCTGAAGAGCCAGCGCTGCCTGAAGACGTCTCTGTGGTCATGTGGCTGACATGCCTAAATGTCAAAGGCGTACGGAATGCTGTTACCTTCCCACCAAAGGTGGTCCCTATTTTTCTACTTGCATCTTTTACGTCTTTTTGAACTGCTAGGTTGGCAGAAGCTGGGACAAATAATAACACGGAGTTACAAAAGTGCCTAAAGCAGGCATCCTTCTGATTCGCAGGAAAATAAAAGAGGTAGGGGGAAGCACATTTATACTTGCAAGATTCTGTTATTACAGATATTCTAATAGGAGTAGTTTGAGGATGGAGAGGAAGAAGAATGCCACCCATCATTTTTAATAATGGGTAGCCCAGTCATAAGTATGGGTTGTCTTTTAGTTGAATGTTCTTACAATGTTCTGTCTGTACAACTGCCATTGTTTTTACCAGTTGAACCAGTAAAATTGATTGTTAACACTGATTATGGATTTGGGTCAGTTAAGGCTATGACATGTTGCTTCGTAGTAATATAGAGAAGATGTAGTCTAACTAATCAGAGTAATATAGAGAAGATGTAGTCTAACTAATCTCCATGTCTATGGAGGTTATCAGTCATCTAGGTCATGGTTGTCCCAAAGGTGCTTTTTCAAGAGGCAACTGGACTTTCTGGTTTTGAAATCTGAAATCTTTCTGAAATCCAAAGAAAAACCAAAAAGTCCAGTTGCCTCTTGAAAAAGCACCTTTGGGACAAGTATTTGGAACAGTTTCAGCATTTTTTGGCTTGTATAGCAATAGTAATAGCATTTAGACCACTTATATACCACTCCATATTGCTTTGCTATCCAACACAACAGTTTACAATGTCAGCATATTGCAGCCAACCATTTTGCCAGCCTCGGCAAAATAGAAGGCTGAGTAAACCTTAAGCCCCCCGAGGATCAAAACTCCAGGCTGTGGGCAGAGTTTGCCTGCGATGCATTCTAACCACTCCATCACCAGGGCTTAATGAAATCCCTTTTAAAATATTGTATTTGTTTGAACCATTATACGATGATAGGTTATTTGAAGGTGTAATTGGGTTGTGATTGTTCTTTGATGAAACTCGCCAGTGATTTTCATTCTCAGAATAAAATGAAGTAAGACTCTCCTGGATTCTCACCCCCTGCTCTCCAAAGACAAGGCAAAATTTCCTCCATCTTGCTGACAATTTACAGTTTAACCCAATATCTGTTTCATCTGAAACGCTCCCACTGAGAATGCAGCCGAGTTTATGCATCTGCACAACTGTATGCAGGTACAGTTTCTGTGATTGTCCTGCTGAATCACAAGCCTGCCTTTTCTCAATGCACATTTCATCAGCCCGGCGTTGCAAATTAATAAAGTGCCACCCTTAAAAGTAATCCACGTTGTGCATAAAACATAAGCTCCAGAACCAGAGAAGTGAGGGGAAAAAAAGGGTACTTACAGCAGGGCCAGGAAGGCCCTTGTCTCCTTTTTCACAGTTACATACAGGAGGCTGAGGACACTTTTGGGGGGAAAAAACAACCAAGCAAATGAATCTTCAACATAACTGAGACAGACTCTGTTTTGCTTATAACTATTCTGACATTTTCTTTGAGTGTTTTTAATCAATTTATATCATACTCTTGTAATACCTCCACACCCTTTAAAAGGGAGGGTTGTATTGATTAAAGAATAACGGTAATAAAAATATACAACATTTTCACCCCTGCCAGTAATTATTTCACTTTCATGTTTAAACATAATCCATCCGTTCATTCGCCCATTCACAAATACGACTTACCCCTTCTTCTGCCAGATCTTTCTAGAGAGATAGATAAATGGAAAAGAAAATTAGATTTTTACAGATAACAAAGCATAATTCTTTAAAAAGTGAAAGAGAAAGCTTGTGGGAAGATAGTCCCAACATGCTAATAACTATACGGTTGCTTTTTTTATATATATAAAAACCTCTGTATATTTAATAGTTACATAATAGGGTAGACACAAAAAAGTTCATTCACCATAGTTAATTCACCATATACTGAGAACATAAGACAACAACTATTAATGGCTGTATATTTGAAGTTCCAGAGTGGTAACGTTTTTTGGGAAATGTTGGGAGATACCTTTAGCCACCCCCACCCCCCGAATGGAGTGATTCTTCATGCCCTCATTCTCACCACCCTGTAGTGTTTTTGTGGAGGAGCTGAAATTCAAAGGCTACCTACCTACTCTGGAACAGAGGGACACCTCAGTCTACAAAGGCCCACGTGCAATGGCTTCCCTACCCTGGATATCTACATGAATGCATCTACGGAAGTAGAGCTTGGAAAACAATGTAATGTAGGAAACCAAAAACATATATAACTCTAGTGTCTTAATATAGCATGGAAGAACAGAACATGTTGTTAATGGATACATGGTTATATTATTGGCCTATAACAGGGATGTCAAACTCGATTTCATTGAAGGATGCGTCAAAGTTTTTATTTATTTATTTATATTTATTTATTTTGTCAAGCAATTATAACAGGTATAAGTATAAACATAGTTATGGATACATGAAATGGATACATATAAGAAAAATTTTAAAAAAACAATAGGACAGGGATGGTAGGCACATTGGTGCACTTATGCACATTACCTACAGACCTCTTAGGAAAGGGGTGAGGTCAATAGTAGACAGTCTAAGGTTAAAGTTTTGGGGGTTTGGGGAAGAAACCACAGAGTCAGAGTATTTCAGACATTGACCACTCGGTTGCTGAAGTCGTATTTCCTGCAATCAAGTTTGGTTCAGTTAACCTTGAGTTTGTATCTATTGTGTGCTCTTGTATTGTTATGGTTGAAGCTGAAGTATTCATTGACAGGAAGGACATTGCAATGTATCATTTTATATACTATATTTAGATCGGACTGAAGGCGGAGTTGTGCTTGATCTCAAGTGGGCCTGGCCAGGGTGGACATGGCCAGCTTGACGTCACTTGTGTCATGGGCACCTGTGGTAGCCCAAGTGCTCTGCCAGTGCAAATGGGCTCCTAAGCTCCATTTTTGACTGTGATGGACTCCTGCAGCCCTCTGCCAGCAAAAACAGAGCTCAGGAGGGCTCATACATGCCACCCCTGAGCTCCTTTTTTGCTGGCAGAGGCACCATGGGCCTGCCCATCTCTGTTTCCAGGGTGGCCCTGCGGGCCAGATTTATGCACCCCATGGGCTGGATCCAGCCCGCAGCCCTTGAGTTTGACACCCCTGGCCTATAATAGGGCCTCAAGCTCACAAACAAAGCATTTTGCCCCTCCATGCTTATTTATTTACTTGTACTTATGTTTCCTTTCTTCTATATAGCTCAAGATGGGAGTACATTTTGAGCTATATATGTCCCTCCTCCTATTTCTCCAACAACAAACTTGTGAGGTGGAATGGGCTGAGTCTGTTGGCTGGCCAAAGTCAGCCAATGAACTGCTGTAACTGAGGATGGACTGGAGTCATGATCTCTTGAATTTCTAGTCCAGCACCCTAATCACTCTGCCAGACTGGCTTCTGTCATCTCCTTAAAACAGTAGTCAACCCAGCTCTTGGCTCATATTTTCCAACTGATTACACAGCATATATTCAAGTAATTTGACTAAACCCTAATATGACATTGAACAGCTAGCATTTTGACAGCTACCTTGTGAGCAGAGATACAATTCTGGGCTTCCTGAAAGAAGGGACATTTACAGCTCTGTGTTACAAGTGATATTCCATTGCAAAACATTTGCACATAACCCACTGAAAAATGGTATCTGCCTAAGGGATATGTATCCATTATATTGGCCCACTGAGGTGTTTGCCCCTACCATTTCTTTGAGGATTCTCTCCACCACGTCTTTTTCCTGCAGATTGAAGACAAACCTGGAGGCTGGAACACTGGCCAATAGCCGGAGTTTGGCAGCATTGGCCACCTCCTCGGCTACTCTGGTCATTCCCACGGTGAAGAACGCGATACCTTGATGTTTAGCATCGGCAGTAGCTGAAAAAATATCTGGATTTCTCGGATGGTCTGCCCCATCGGTCAGCAACACGGCAACTTTCACGCTACCATGAGTTCCCTCATTCATATAGAGCTGAGTGAGATTCGTAATGGCATAGGTGGTATAGGTCCCATGACCAATGTATGTAATGGGAGCAATTCGAGACTTAAAAGCTTCGGGGCCCTTCCAGTCTCTAAACGTTTGCTCAATAAGGACAGTGCTGCTGTACTGAAGTAAGGCAGTCCTCCAGCTGAGTGTGCGGCCAGAGCTGAGCTGAAGGCCTTTCATTCTGTCTACTGTCTCCAAGACAAACTTTTTCTGCTGCTCATGATTGAAGTTCTTAGCACTCTCTGAACTGTCCAGGAGGAAGGCCATTTCCAGAATACAGTCTTCATCTAGAAATCACAAAAGTCAGAGGGAGAAAACAGTTCAGATTAATGTCACTTGAACACTAAGGACATGACCTCTTGCCAACTCATTCAACCTTCCACAGATGTTTGGAAAACCTACTGAAGACGTTGAACTTGTTCTCCTCCAACACACACAGACACACAGTTCTGCTCAACTCTATACATATCTACTTGGAGGTTCTGCTGAGTTCAGAGGAGTTTATTCCCAAATGTGCATGGGCGTTGCCATAGGTCTGTGCCTGGGGAAAAATGCATCTGCCCATACCACTCTCAGAACTATTCCGGTCTGGTAGCTTCCAGTTGGATTGTAGGTCTCAGAGTTCACAGCTGGGGTGGTTATTAGGATGGCAAAGGCTTTTCTGAAGTTTTTCTAGATGAAACTGAATGTTGGAGAATTACCCCTTAAAAAAAAACTTTAAATAAGGCATGCATAATAGGCAACTATGGACCCAATTATTTAAATGTCAATATTTTCCTGGAAAATATTGAGTATCTCTGAAAAGCTGGATAAACTAGATATTTTTTTCCTGGGAGGATTCACTTATTTGTATATAACAGAGGTAGACAACCTGTGGGCTCCTGCCTTTGAACCATCCATTTTGCAGTTTTCCTTTAAGCAGAGCTGAAAATCTGTGGTTTATCTTTTTGCCTCTGTGGTAAACCTAAATAAATGAAGTTGTAGCCATATATATTGCTGTGGAAGTGGAATGCATATGTCTCTGCCGACTTATTTTTGATCTTCTCCAATCAAGTATTTTTAAGGTAAATTGGACAAAGATCCCATCACTTCCAGTTAGTTGTGTTATGTTTGACAGAAGTTATAATGTAACAATCTGGAGGGTATCATACAACACAAAAGCACATACAAAGGATGTGATAGTGGCATAGTCATACTTCACCCTGTGGCCTTTTCTGTGCCAATGACCTATTCATTTGCCTCTTTACTGGATATCAAAAGAGCACTAAATCTATGTTCAAAAATAGCCTAGTGACATGTCACAGGTGCAAGGCACTTGTAGGGCAACTTGACAGCTGGCTAAACTTCCCTGTTCAAACACCCAGCTGCACTCACACCATCCAGCTTCATCTCCCATTTAAGGAGAGTAAAACTGGTGCTTGATTTCCCATTTCTCTATAGTGACTTTTGGCAGGAAGGAAAATGAACCCAGCAGAATCCACCAATCATTTTTCACAACTTGTTTGACATGAAAACTTTAAGGATCAACAAGTCAGTGTGAAATCAAGTGTAAAGTTCCAGGAAATCAGTCAATGGAGTGAGTGGGTGGAGCAACCGCAACAGCAATGATTTCTTTCTTGCACCCCGATCCTTGGCCAACCATTGCTTTCTAGCAGTTCCCAAGGTCGATTCCAAGAATGGCATGTGTGAGAGAACTGCTTTCTTAAGTGCCTATAGTTGAACGAATTCAGATAGAGGATTTCCTAGTCTTAGCTGGAAAATTCCCTATGCATAAAACCACTGGCAGCCTTCTGGATGCAAAACAAATGTCTTATAATCAAGCTACTGCTTTTGCTGTAAATAAGTCTAGCATTCAAACAATTGCACTTTCATAATACAAAATAAATTTTAGACTGTAATGGATTAAACTTTGTTTTAGAACTACTCAAAAATAATCACCTTGATCACTTGAATTGGGATATTTTTCTACTGCATTTGAAACAAACGGTTTGCTCTTCTGTTTTCTGACTCCATTTCTTTTTTCTTCATTGGTGTTTTCTACTAGAAAGGCATGAAGATCCAGCAAAACCAAAGGCCACAATAATCTAGAGATCATGGTTTACTCTGTTATGCTAAAAAGCACAAGGAACAGAATTAAATATAATCCCCATTTAACAAAAAGCGTGGCAGGCAAATATTTTTTAATGCAAATAATTCACAAGAATGCACTGTAAGATATTCATTCCATGTCTTCCATTCCAAAAAAGGTGTTGAGAGTTTGGGAAAAGTTCAGAGAAGAGCAACTAAGATGATCAAAGGCCTGGAGACTAAAACATATGAAGAATGGCTGCAGGATTTGGGTTTGGCTAGTCTAAAGAAAAGAAGAATTAGGGGTGACATGATAGCAATATTCCCATATTTGAGAGGCTGCCACAAAGAAGAAGGGACCAAATTATTCTCCAAAGCACCAGAGGACAGGACAAGAAACAATGGTTGGAAGCTAACCAAAGAGACTTAGAATTAAGGAGAAATTCTGAAAGCTTGTTGAGACAGTCATTTATCTAAAATGGCATAGGTTCTCCTGCTTGAGCATGGGGCTAGACTAGAAGACCTTCAGAGTCCCTTCCAGCTTATTCTATTCTATGTTATTCTAGTCATTAAAGTAGAGGTGGTCGTCAACTTATGACCATTCACTTAACAACTGTTCAAAGTTATGACGGGCCTGGAGCAAGTACTTTACTACCCATAAAGCATTTCTGGCCATTATAAAATGTCATGCGTCACATGACTGCATTTCAGGCGCTTGGCAACTGGCTCACCTTTACAACTGGTTGGAAAGTCCCACGGACCTGTGACCATGATTTGTAATGCCCATTTGGATTGGGTTTATACTTGTGATTTTAAAATATGCAGACTTCAAGCCCCAGAATTCCCCAGAGAAGCATTGAAGATGTTGAAGTCCACACACATTTTAAAATTGCCAAGTTTGAAAAACACTGCTCTTTAAACCACTCAACATTCCAAACTGACCAAAGGTTTAAGCTTGATTTCAGCGAAATAATATTTCAGTTACTTTGGTGTATTGAATTATTTTGATAACTTATATCACACAGCAGTATGAGAACAAGAAAAATGATGAAAAGGGTAATGAGGAGATCTAGACTAGAAATGATAAAACATGCAAATAAAATTGTCCTACTTTGCTTTTTGTAGGATGAGTCTGTGGCAGTGGTTGAAACTTGTATATACCCAGCTACATCCACAAAGTAAGATGTATCACTATGTGTAATTTAAATAAACAATGCTAAAGAATTGCTTCCAGAACTATTGTACAACTATTAAATAAAGGCTATGTCTACACATTTTCAATTTCTACAGTCTAGAGACAAAGAAAAAAAAAGAAATGAAACAAATCAAATATAATCTGCATCATAATGACAGGATAGAAAAATATTCAGCATTTAAAATCTCAATTAATGTTAAGAACCGGATCTCATACTAAGCTCTGAATGCTATTTAAAGTGGCAGGGTTTTGCCCCAAGAAGCCATTCATCAACACTGAGTTGTGATGGAAAAGAAATGGCATTCCCACAATTGTCTTCAACTCTTACCCTCAATTACAAATTTGGCTGAATCTCTTACAGGCTTGTCACAATTGGCTAATGGCAGTCTTTAACAATGCTGAGAGCTGCTGCCCTTTCTGTGGGCTGCCACATTTTCCGTGCCAATCCCAGAAGAACATCAATTAAGTAAAAGTCGCATGAGAAATATCAACGGCCATAAATATTGCTGGATAGGTATAAATCAATACCTCTAAACCAAGATAAAGTTGTTTACAAGTTCTCAGTATTCTCGGGATGAAAGAAGTGATTAAGAAAGGCTGCACCAATCTAGCATCTGATTGAAACTTAATGCAAACTTTTAATTCTTGTCTATGAACTTACCTCTCTTGGTAAAATGATATGGTGGAAGGTGGATACTGTTTCAGGAAGACTGTGGCTTCTTCTGCCTGGTGTAGTTGCTTTGCTAATTTAGCAGCTAATAGCCCTTGTCTGAAACAGTGAAGAGGGGTGGGACTGTGGGAGGGAAAGAGGAGAAGAAGAGGGGATTGGGACAAAAAAAACCCCTCAGACCACTCCTCCATTATCTAGATTCCCCACCAAAACATTCTAAAAATTCACACTTCCAGACACATTTATTCACACTTCTTCTATCTATGCAAAAGATGAGTATAGGTCAGAGTGGCAGCTGAAGCTATATTTCACGATAATCAAGTTAGAGAGGAAGCTATATTTTATGATAAATATGGTAGTTGAAGAGGAACTACCAATTCAATTTCTTTAAATGGTTTAAATGGTTCACCTGTGGTAAGAAACAAAGGAAGAAAGCTGTATTAGTCTTATTTATTTGTTTGTTTGTTTGTCTGTCTGTTTGTTTATTTATAACATTTGTATAGCCACCCATCTAAAAACCAAACTCTGGGTATCTTACCATTCAGGAATAAAACGATATGCGCAATAATAGAAACACAAAAACCAGTAAACCAAAACAGAAAAAACGTAGTGCCACAACCACACTTCCCTGATGCCATTCACTAGAAGAAGAAGAAGAAGAAGAAGAAGAAGAAGAAGAAGAAGAAGAAGAAGAAGAAGAAGAAGAAGAAGAAGAAGAAGAAGAAGAAGAAGAAGAAGAAGAAGAAGAAGAAGAAGAACTTTATTGTCATTGTACAACAAAACCGTGGATGCACCCCAGCAACTGTTCGCAATACAATAAAGCACTTAAAAAGCACTTAAAAATGAAGATAAGAAAGATAGAGTGCCCACGTCTCCATTTGCAATCTGAGAGTACAATATGTACGAATATACACAAAATATACATCCAACACTGACTGTAACGTTAGCTGAGTAAAATACACAAGAGATGGATTGTACTGTAATATGTTATTATACATCTGAATGGGGTATTGAGATTTCACATCTTTTCACATCTTAATGAGGTAGTGACTTCATGTTTATTTGCAGTTTGGATGGCCCAGGGAAAGAAACTATTTGTTAGTCTAGTGGTGTGGGATTTTATTGACCTAAAACACCGTCCAGACGGCAGCAGGTCAAAAAGATAATTGCCAGGGTGTGAGGGGTCTTCTATAATGGCCTTGATTCTGCTTTGGCAGTGGGACCTGGCTAAGTCTTCCAGGAAGGGCAGAGGGCAACCAATGACTTTTTGAGCTGTATTTATCACCCTCTGTACAGTTTTCCTGTCCTCAACTGTGGAGCCTGCATACCACACACCCAGACAATATGTCAGAGTGCTCTCCACAGAGGCTTTATAGAAAGCCAGCAACAGCTTCTTATCCAGATTGTTCTTCCTGAGAACCCGCAGGAAGTGCAGCCGCTGCTGAGCCTTCTTCACTATGGCCTTGGTGTTTGGGGACCAGGAGATATCAGCTGAAATATGGATGCCAAGGAATCTGATCATAGGGACAGTTTCCACTCATTCTCCGTTGATGATGAGTGGGGCGTGGTCCTGTCTATGTTTCCTGAAGTCCATCATCAGTTCTTTGGTTTTATGGACATTCAGTGACAGATTGTTCTGTGAACGCCAGATAGACAGGTTCTCTACTTCCGCCCTATATGCCGTCTTATCCTCTCCGGAGATGAGACCAATCACAGTCGTGTCGTCCACAAACTTTATGATGGTGTTTGTTGCGTGGCTTGGTGAGCAGTCAAAGGTGTACAAGGCATACAGCAGGGGGCTTAAAACACAACCCTGGGGGGGAACCAGTACTGAGTGTAATAGTGGAAGAAAGGTAGAGGCCAAGTCTAACAGACTGTGGTCTGTTTGTCAAAAAGTTCTTAATCCAGGAGCACATGGGGGTGAGGACCTGCAGATTATACAGTTTGGTTACTCGTATATCTGGGATGATAGTGTTAAATGCAGAGCTGTAGTCCACAAAGAGCATCCTCACATAGCTCTGTTTGTTCTCCAGATGACTCAGTGCTCTATGAAGTGTGATGGCCACAGCATCCTCTGTAGATCGGTTTGCTCTATAAGCAAACTGATGTTGATCACAACTGATGTTGTGCTGGCAACTAGTTGCTCAAAAACCTTCATAATGGAGCTTGTTAATGCTATGGGTCTATAGTCATTGAGAGGGTTTATATTTGTTTTTTTGGGAACGGGGATGATGGTTGCAGCCTTCAGGCATTGTGGGATGATGGCATGTGTTAAAGATAGATTGAACAGCTCTATAAGTATTTCTGCCAACTGGTCAGCACACACTTTAATTACTGCACCAGGAATGCCATCAGGCCCAGCAGCTTTCCTGGGATTTACTGCTCTCAGTATTTTTCTCACCTCACTCACCTGAAGAGAAAGAGGTGCAGCGTCGTGGTCCTCGTGAGGCAATATGTCCAGGTTCTTGGTGGTCTCAAAGAGTGCAAAATGGTCTGATTGTCCTAAGTGGGGAAGAGGTTTTGCTTTATAATGTTAAGCATGCTTAACATTTGAATACACATGATCAAGTGTGTTTTTTCCCCTGGTTGGGCACTTAACATGTTGGTAAAGTTTGGGGAGCGCAGTTTTTAGGCATGCTCTGTTGAAATCCCCAGCAATGAGATGAATGCTCTCAGGATGAGCTCTCTGTTGCATGGTAATTATGTCTTGAAGGTGACTGAGCGCCATGCTAACATTAGCATCTGGAGGTAAATATACAGCAGTGATGGTAACTACTGTTAGCTCCTGTGGCAGATAAAACGGTCTACACTGAACAGTCATGGCCTCTAAATGAGCAATAGCTGCTTGTTATTTTGCTGTTTATGCACCAGTCTTTACGTACATAAAAAATTAGGCCCCCTCCCCTTCTCTTACCGGGGGCTATATTGTGATCTTGACGGTGCAAGGTCTGGTCTGCTAGCTCCACTGTAGCATCAGGGATTTGTGGGTGCAGCCAGGATTCTGTGATGATTAGCAGACAGAACTCACAAATTGTATGATTGTGGGAGATCTGCAGCTGTAGTTCATCCACTTTGTTTACGAGGGATCTGGCGTTTGTGAGGAACATTGATGGTAATGGGGGTTTCTGCGGTCTCTTCCTCAATTGAGTTAGCAGGCCCACTCTGCATTCCTGCTTCTGTTTTCTCTCCCTACACTTGCTTAATCCGACAACAATCCATGGAGCTCCTGGAGATCTTGCTAGCTCCAATGGGATATTGTGGGTTTCTGTATAAGCATAGGTGACTTCAGTTTTGAGTTGCTGTCCTATACTTATCAGGTCTTCTCGACAGTACATTAGTCCGTTGCAGGATGGAGTAAAATGCAGGAACAAAAAGAAGTAAAAACACAAAAAGAACAGTCGTCGGGAGCATTGAGCCGCTGCGACCATGCCCGCCGCCATCTTACATTCACTATATTCTCATCTCACTCAAACCTCATCCTATCCCATTGCTTGAGGAAAGAGCCAGGTCTTAAATGCTCTATTGAAGGCTAAAAGGCTTGAGGGGCAGGCTGTTGAATTTCAGACTATGGCAAGGTTCTTAACGTTTTTTATGCCATGGACCCCTTTGAGAATCTGATGAAACCTAAGAATCCCAATTATTCTCAAAAATGTATTGTAGTAGTATATATGAAAATAAAGTTGTCCTATTTTCCTATCAAAGTTCCCAGACCTCTCACCCACTAAAATTTGCTTATGGACCGCCAAGGCTTGTGCCTATGGGCCACAAGGCTAAAAACCCCTAGCCTATGGTATCCCAAAATCAGAAGCAATATGGTAGCATTGTTTCAGACCAACAAACTTTAAAAAGTACAAGCTTTTGTGGGCTACAGCTCCCTTCATTGGATGCAATGCATAACTGCAAAAAAATCCTACCATGATCCTCCTAATTTTTAGGCAGGGAGTAGTACCTATTGGAGTAGAGGAGGAAAATTAAGAATCAAATGGAGGAATAAAACAGCTTGGACTAAAGGTTCATTTTTGTAAAATAAATAAATAAACATCTAGGCTGTCCAGATGTGTTGGACTTCAACTCCCCTCATGCTATCTCTAGACAAGATGGAGACAACAAGGAGTTTGGGGAAAAAATAAAATAAGCATCAATCATGCTGGTGGAAGGTTAAAGTGATACCATATCTGGGATCCCCCCCCCCCCGATTGTATAAATACCAGTGGATAACCAATGAGTTTATGAAGCAAAATCATATCAGGGTCCTCCAATATGGTGGAAAATTCCATAATTGGCATCTGCATGGCTGGCTAGAGTTTCTGGGAGATGCTCAGGACATCTGAAAGGAGGAAGCCAACTACATCCGTTCCAATATGTTATGCGCTCAGCTGCCAACTCTTATTTATCACTGATTGCTTTTACTTCAAGCTATGATGCATACACTATTGAATGAATGATACAGCCAAAAAACCCTTGAAAGCATGGGCATGATCTATATTCATGCTGTCATGTTTTTGTTAACTCCTTAAAGACTCACAAATCTTTATTCAGCTTTTGTTGTATTCCACGTTACAATTTTCCCCCTCAAAGATATTTGGGGGGAGGGATAGTTTTAGATTAAGCCTAGAGCAGGGGTGTCAAACTCGTGGCCTTTGGGCCAGATGCATCATGCGCTGGCCCTGCTTCCACCCACTTTAGCGAAGGGGGAAAAAGTCCTGATATGTCACATGATGCTTTGTGATGACACAGGTTTGACATCCTTTGGCCTAGAGCATCAAAGGAAGAGAAGCTCTATAATCTTTTGCCCTTTTGTTGCTTCACTTTGTTGCTCCATTTTGTTTTCTTTGTGGCTCCATTTTGTTGTTCTACTTCCTTTCCAATGGTTAGCCATGAGAGAGGTTCAGGAAGGACAAACGGATTGTTCCTGCAGTGTCTTGGTGCAGGCAAAGTAACTAATAATCCTCCAGCTCCAAAGAATTCCTATGTTTCCTTTATAAAGGAGCATCTGTCTTTTTTTAGAATCCTCCATGATTGGCTAAAGTACATGCAAAATCACAGGATTAATGCATTTCATAATGTTCTTATCAATCATTACTAAAGTAAACAAATGTACTATGTATATGCACTTCTGCACATGCTATCTGCCTTTCTTCAAGTTTGGAGAATATGTGTGTGTGTGTGTGTGTGTGTGTGTGTGTGTGTGAGTGTGTATGTATGTATGTATGTATGTATGTATGTATGTATGTAATCTCTATTTGTTCTTGTCTCTTTTTTTTGATTATTGGTTCCTGACTGTTAAAAAAAGATCTGATTTGAGGTAAATATATTCAATATTTTTTAAAGTCAAAATCCTGTCAGTAAGCTCCATATAGCTCAATGAAATTTACTTCTGGTTGATAAGTATTGGATTTCACTGGAAATATTTTGTGCTTAATAAAAAAAGAAAGAAAGAAAGAAAGAAAGAAAGAAAGAAAGAAAGAAAGAAAGAAAGAAAGAAAGAACTAGTTTGGCCAGTTTGGTCTCGTGGTTAAGGCACTAAGATAGAAATCAGGAAACTGTGGGTTCAGGTTCAGTCTTAGCAATGAAAGTCTGAGTGATTTTTGACCAATCTCTCTCTCTTAGCCCAACTTATCTTACAGGGTTGTTCCAGGGTAAGGCAATATGGTTGATTACCTGTTTATTTATATATTTTATTGTTTTTGTCTTGACTTGCATTGCCTACTACAGAGTCCCAAAATATTTTTTTTTAAGTACAATAATACATATTGTACAGAGAAGTGCTATTCAACCTTAGCAACTCTAGGTTGTGTGGACTTCAACTCCCAGAATTCCCTAACCAACAAGCTGGCTGTGGAATTCTGGGAGTTGAAGTCGATATAACTTAAAGTTGCTAAGGTTGAGAAATATTGGTATAGAGCAATCTTCCAATACCACAAAATGTTTAAAAATGTATAAGCCAGGAAAGTGTGTGTGTGTGTGTGTGTGTGAATTTGTTTGTTTAGCATTACTAAGTCTAGGTTTTACTTATGATTGTATGTGCATGTATACCTAGTTTTTTAGTACCAAATTCTTAGCTGCAGGCTGATCACATTATTAACTAACACAATTACCTACAAGACACTATTTCATTTTGCCCAGGTGTTTTTTCCCCCAGTTGGTTTGTAGATTTCTTAGAAGCTTTAGAGTCAAGTATGTATTACTTGACATCATCCTAAATAAAATTTATGGTATGTGACAGGTTGCCTGCTATATTGGGCACTTCTAGACTTGTAGCAGTCTAAAACTGTAATATAAATCAGAGTTGAAATGCATTTTGGAGTGCTGGGGTAAGCAGAATTGAGATTGTCCATGTTCACCCTAGAAATTAAGCAGACAGCTTGATTTTAAAAAGTAACAAGCACAATTAATAACAGAAATGCAATATTATTTTGTCACATGCAACATCATAATTAAATATAGTCTTTACCCACTCTAAGGCAGAAGTCCAATTTCTGATCTAATTATGCCATCACAGAATGAGCTGCTTATTCACAGAACAACACAATACAAATAATTCATCCAGGATATTTTTCAGCATTGAGTTATTTATTTGCTTTTTAAAAAAAACAGCCAGTTTTTCAGTATAGGCAGTATGCACAGTCACAATATAAATGCAAAGCTGTGCAAATGTAATTAATTCAAATAGTTCAAACGTAACAACAACAAAATAAGGGAAATCACAATTCAAAACATCTGAGCACCAAGGAAATGAAAACAAAACCTCTTCTTGCACTAAGAGGACTAGAAACATGGCAACAAATTAAATTCTTTGAAATGAAAATTCCAAAGCTAGCATCACCAAGCAGCTCTTGTTTTTAGTTGCCACTAGACAAATCCATGACCCATTGGGTCATCGTTTCAGAGATATTTTCTTACTCCAACAGAGAAACAGAAGGAACATGGCTGAGCAAAAGAGCGGTGGGAGCAGAAGGGACTTCCAACTTCCTGCCAGCTTCCACAATAGATTTCCTTCTAGGAAGCTGGCAGGGAACATTGGACATGACCATCACGTGACCATGAGTGACAGTGACAACACAGTGTTCAGTAGCATTGAAGTGGCCATGACTTTGCCAAATTTCGGGAAAAATGATTCAGTTATTGCCCTTGATGCATTATTTTGCTCCGCAGAAGATTGTAAACTACGAGACCCAAGAGTGTTACTAAGTATATAGATCTGTTTCAAACAAAGCTATATAAATTTGCGGCCATATGGATCTCTGAGTCTGAGAGGGCTATCTCATAGGTTCACCTGAATAAGTTTGGTAAACCATCATGAATATTGTCCTCTACTGTGTCTTGCCAGAGATAATGGGTGTCAGAATACTGCAGTATTCAAACATTCCTAATTTATTTTGCCGTGCTGGATTAGATCTCTGAGTTATCAAATGGTAGAGTTAAGAAAGATTCCTGTGACCACCATCCCCAATAATAAGAGGGGATCAGGAACAAAATCTTTCTGAGGTAGAAATGGTTTGGTTTTGTAGCTTTTTTAAAAAACGCTCAAGAAGGCTAAAGTATTTTTTTTAAAATGCCACTGAACCTGCATATGCCTGGAGGCTCTCTGAGTTATCCATCCATAATGAAGTTGAAAACCATTTTTTTAAAAAGTATAGGAATGCTAAAGTCTGATATGTTGTTACATGCAGAATATATTCCAACTGTTGAGGGGGCCTAAGGCATCACTCCATAGAAAAGGAATGACATGGTAATTAATGTCTGACAATTATTCAGGTCTATGCAGAAATTTATATCCCTAGCACTGAAGATTTGACTTGCTCATAAAAGACTGAAAAATTATCTGTATAATGTCTGAACTGTATCTCCAGATTGAAGCATATCCCCAAACTGAAAATAATGTTAAGTCTTTTGACCTCAACACTTTTGATTGAATTATACTAAATTAGAATATATTTTAGATATAGAAGAGCAACTGACAAAACCTAGCATTTGTACCCTATATATTGTAATGAGGTACATACTTCTGATCATTGTTTACTTTTGTACAGCTTATAAAGCATATTTTCCCATTTCTATCCAAGATTGTTTAGGGAACAGCAACATCCAAGTTATATAATGGTAGTTTAATTGTAAATCTCCATCAGAATCAAATTGGATTCTGAATCCTTATCAATTTGATAACCCTAGGGAGCAAGTGACTGAAAGCACCTGAAGCATCAATAAGAGAGAACCTTAAATATTCCTTAATGCCATGTGGTTATAACTCTTTCTCAGTAACTGATAACGCCGTAAATATGAAATTAACTGTCTGATTAGGCAACTTCATTTCGGTAAAATTGGGGGATGTATAAAAACCAGTTGCTATCCTAAAGAAAACTAGCAGTTGTGATGTTTCACAAGTTCTCCCGTGTTCATGTCCCTACTCAATTTTAAGTAACTTTATGCCGCTTTCTATCACAGGGCTAAAGTCCTAAATCATGCCCCCCTGGTCACTAGCAGGCCTAATAGTTTTATATTCTTCAGGTTCTATACTCTAAATCAGGGGTGTCAACCTTGCATTGTCACGGTGTTGTCATGTGATGTATCAGGACTATTTTCCCCTTTGCTAAACCAGGCGGGGGTGGGGCCAGCACATGATGCATCCAGCCCACTGGCCGTGAGTTTGACACCTCTGCTCTAAATGATGTATTTGCTTTACAACTGGACAAATAGCCCTAAAAGCCACTTTGTGAATGGCAGGTTTCCCTTTGATGGCCACAGCATACATAACATGCTTTTAAAATACCAAATGCGGCCACTATCCAGAAAAAGATAGGGCTATTTATCGAATCTAACTTATTTCACTGGGCTGCCATGAGGATAAAAATATATTCAGAGAGAAGAATACCACTTAGAATTCCTGGAGAAAATAAATGCAACAAGTAAATATATCAATAAGGAAGCCCCCCAAAGAGCTGATCTTTTAGACATCCTGCTGTAGCTCAATGACATAATTCAGATGTCTTCTTGACCTTCAATTCTCCCTTTTCATCTCCTTGGGAACTCAGGAATGAAGGTGACAACAGTCATTTCATGTAAATCCCAGAACCCATTGAAGAAGCTCTACCCGGTGTCTCTGACGTTTCCAGTAGAAAGGTCTGAAAAACATTTGACTTAAAAAAGATGGATGCCTTTCAGGGTGAATAACAAAAGAAATCACAAGATCACAAGAAGGAAAAGGGCAGGGGAAGTTCTGTTTGTAAAACAGCACAGCAGTTCATCAGGCAGGCTAAATATGAATCTCCTAATTTCCGCTTATCCGTGAATTGCTCCCAAGAGCCAGAATGAATATCCTGCTAGCACTAAACCGACTGGTGTTGTGGTATGGAATGACACCAAGGGTGCAATTCTGTGACATTCAGCTAGGACCAAGGGCCACTGAATTCAATGGGATTGGTTTCTGCGTAGATATGGCTGTGATCATGATACAAAGTTCCTTGAACCTTCCCAAGTGAGGTCTGAGTTGGAGATGAAGAACCTTTTACCTAGTAAAAGCCGCATTATTTTATGGGGGAAAATCAGGGGTGAAAGTCAACCACCTCACACCACCTCGGGAGAGGTGGTAGGGACTATTTGAATTGGTTCGGAGAGGTGGTAGGGATGATTTGAATCAGTTGGCCCCTCCCACGCCCGCCCGCCTTCTTCCTTTTAGAGACTGAGTCCCACCAAGCCACGCCCACAGAGCCGGTAGGGAAAAATTTTGAATTTCACCCCTGGGGATAATCTATTGGAAATCATATGTCAAAACTGAGGCGAGGGGCCAAAGAAACACAAGGGCAGAGCCAAAGCTAGATTGGATATAGCCTCCCCCGCATTATCTCCCTTTCTCACTTCCCAATATCCTTTTCTCTCTCCCTCTTTCCCTTCCCATCCAGCATGCAACTGTTCTGACCCAACCCTGTTACCAGCAAGAAAATCTCAAACAAACGCAACAACTCAAACCTTCACAGTTTTAATCTACAAATAATTTCTTTGTAGATAAAAGATGGCTTGCAGCCAGTTAGTCCAACCAGAAAAGCCTTGACAGAATTATTCAGATAAGCTGGAGTCTCTACACACAATGCTGGGTCCTTAGAGTGTTTTTGCCTTTTGCAAAGGCAAAAACCTTTTGAAACCAGGCTTATATTCCCTGGAGGGAGGGGCAATTACATTGCATCCTTACTCCTGAATCGCCTGTACTGCTCCAGCTGTTCTCTTCTATGAATCATTCTTTGCTCACACGCACTTGCCACAGGCTCCTCGGGAACCTCCTCATCACTGCTGCCAGTTCCCACAATCCCTGAAGGCAACAGTCCACTCCCTGATGGTCCCAGCCCCTCATCTGAATCCTCGCTCTCCTCAGCTGTCCACACCTGCTGCCGGCTAACCACAACAGCAACAGAAAAGGCTGTTGTAAAGTCTCCATTGGTTCCTTCAGTCCTAAGAGTATCATGAAAAGATACTAAGGGTAGATTAGAGTCCATCCCCGTATGTGTTTCAGTCATGTGCCAAGAGGGAGACACAGTGGGAAGATTGAATTGTAAGAAGCAAAAATGCCCCATTGAGAAGAGGATAAGTCCCCTCTCTTTTGTGCTCCCAACCCTTCAATTGGTTCCTTGTAATTTAAGAGGGGGAAAAAGCACTAATGCATACCTAAATTATAAGATGTGAGAGAAATAAATAATAGCAATAGCACTTAGACTTAAGCACTTTATAGTACTTTACAGCCTTCTCTAAGTAGTTTACAGAGTCAGCCTATTGCCCCCAACAATCTGGGTCCTCATTTTACCCACCTCGGAAGGATGGAAGGCTGAGTCAACCTTCAGCCTGGTGGGATTTGAACTGCCAAATTGCAGGCAGCTGGCTGCCAGAAGAAGTAGCTTGCAGTATTGTGCCACAGAGTTACCACTCTAACCACTGCACCACAGAGGCTCCAATGTAATGTATACATTGATCTTGACTCCTCTTTGTGTAGAAAAAGAGATACAGTTTCCAGGAAGAATTGTGTCCATTTGTACACAATATTTTTCGGCAATTCAGATTATTTCAGCCAGTGCTGCCTAGCTCTGCTCTCTGTTTGCAAATTAGTCATTCTTTACTGGTGGTTTTGAAAATCATTGGTCCCATTTGCTGTGACAATTCTGGAAGCCACAAAACAGTGGCTGATTGATTTTAAAAATATAGGGAAAGTCTTGACAATCCCTGGAGAGAGCCAGTGTAATTTGAGTTGCAATAATTGAGGTACATTTATGTACAAAACACCTTGTAGATAAATGCTGCAAGGAGAATTGGGAGGGTTCCTCTTCCTAAGTTATTCCATTTTAAAATTAGACCTTAAACTATTTTTCTCTGTGATTTGGGTGGTTTTAGACCTGAATAAAAAGAGTCTCACACAAACACATGCTCATAATGTACCTGAACCTCAGACTGAGAACTCTGTTGTCCATTGTGACCACAGGGTGTCAGCCTTTACCCATATTTAAATGGAGGAGGAGACTAGAGGAGGCTGTGAAAATAATTTTCTTTGTAGCTTGCATTAAGGGGCATCGGCTTCCTAATTTCTTGCTTTTCTTAAAAAAAAAAAATGTTGCACCCGATCAGTGTCAATCTTATTTTAGGAACTTTCTTTTTTCTATTACATACAATAAATTACAAGGGGAAAGTTTTGTCCTTTGGTACTGGGATCTAAAGGCCCTGCACAGGAAACTAGTAAACCAGACCCTGAGTTTCAAATCGTTGGTTCAGCCAGTAGGGCAAATGGAGGGTTGGTGAAATTAGAAGAGAATGGCCCCAAATCATGGGAAATTTCATGGCATTTCAGTAGGTCTTGGATAGTTAGTTGTAATATCTGGCTCAGTAGATTGAGAAAAACAAAACAAAAACCTTTTGCAGAGGGAATAAGGACTAATGGCTGCCATACTCATCATTTCCTGCAGCATGGGCCCATAGTCATATAACTGTGGTTTTAGTAGGGCAATTAGCCACTACTCCAGGAGTCATGCCATAAATCCAAGATTTTCTAGAGGAACCTTTGCCTCTTTTTGTCTTTTCAGCAGCGACAATCTTCACAATCTCTGGGCACTTCCAGAGACAGAATAAAGTTATTCTGATGGGGGAAGGAGTGACGTACTTACAACTTCTCCTCCTGTTCCTGGCCGAAGCTTGCGAACGCTCCCTGGCTATACTGTTATTGTCTGACAAGAAACCAGGATAATCAGCAGGCCATCAGGACCGTGGATAGCTCACTATGGGATTGGAGAGGTTCAGCTGCAGAACATGAAACTTACAAATGCTAACCTCAAACTGGGCTGTCGCTAGCTAGGATCTAATTACACATTAAGAAGCGTGGCATTTTCAGAGACCGTGATCCTTTTCTTGAAGCCAATCTCTCTAAACTTCAGTAGTTCCAAAGCTCTATGATAAGGAAGGAGGATGATCATGATGGCCTGGAAGAAAAAAAATAATGCATACCCGGTCTTTATCGATGTTAGTAGTCTTCATTCACAAAATCATATTGTCCAATGTCAATGAATGAAACAACCTGACATGCAGTCTTCCTTAGCATGCACATCTGGTGAACATTTTCCCCCCTGTAAATGGGTGTTTATAGGTACCTTCTGTCAGATGCCCTTTTTACAGTGTAACGCTGCAATTGTTATAGAAATGAATACCTTCCATGATAACTGTGTCCCTATACACATGCTAGTTTGAGAAATGTTGAGATAAGGCTGATTTATGGGGAAAAAAAATGGCTCAAACAGAAATTGCCTGCATCTATACATGTTACTACTACCACATGGCATTCCACATGAAAAGCAGATTTAAATAAGACAGGTCTAGAAAAGGTTGGAGATGCAGATCCCTTTATTTGTTTGTAATTATGCCAGTTTCCCAGACTTAGGACAGAACAGCTTGTTTGCTCATCATTTGTTAAGGGTGAAACTATGCTGGATTGTATCAGTTCAGTCTGCAGTATCCTTCTCTGTTAGGGAGAAGATGTCTAACTCTATGTATGCGTATTAGAAAGCAGTATTCTAACTCAATATTTCTCAACTGGTCATATCTGTAACCTCCATGAGTGCATCAATAACTGATCCCGGGATGGAGGCTAAAATTTAATTTTAAAGAATCCCCCAACCTGTCAAGGGATGCCTCAAAACACAAGATGTGGCATTCTCTTGCAAGATTTCAGGAAAGAACATCAGCATCTCATAATATTTGGGAGTCTCTAATTTTTGACCATATTAATACAAAAATAATAATTTATTTAATGTTGAGGTCCTTCTAAGGCAATCCAGGCAGCCATGTATGATGGGCACCGCGACACCTATGCCTGCCTTCTATTTTTAAAAGCTTTCTGTGACAATGTGGTAATCCACGTAGAGTTAGGAATTTCCTCCTTTTTTGCAGAATGTGCTGGTATATATCCAGTCTTCAAAGTTGCAATCTGAGGTGATACAATGCAGGAGCAATTTAAGGACATGAAAGCTGCTTATCTGGGGTTTTATCAGATTCTGGTTGAGGGCAGGAGTGGGAAAACTTTTAGCAGTTGCAGCTAGAGATGCCTCTTCTTTTTAAAAGAATTAAGGCAAAATAGGTCAAAATAGGCGTGAGATCAGTTTTGATCCTTATTGGGAGGTGAGTAAAATCATACATCCATGTAAACTGGAGTCACATGATGCTGTGCTCCACTGAAGAAAGGAATTTTACTTATAACTTGGCTATATATTAGAAATGTAGCAATTTTCCAGTCCAGAACTATGTTTGCCGAAATAATCAGATTTTCATTTTCTGACAAAGGCATCTGAGAGGATAAAAATTCCTATCAGCCAGGTACAATTAAATTTACCTGATTTGGTTTTAAATTGCCTCTGTAAGTTTTCTAATCTCTCTAGCATAATGATGAGCCTGTGAGCCTATTATTTTGTTGGTCTTGTAATCCTTTAATTAAACTCCCAGCCTCTTCCCATTGAGCTATTCTTCTCTGTTGTCTCAGTATATCATTAGTAATAACAAATGCCTTTTGTTTACAAGGACAGTTCTGTTTGAATTAAGTATCACCAGAGGCTCACGAATTGTGCCATTTCATAGACTAGAAAATGAAACAGAGCCTTCCATATACAGTGTACACATACCTATGTATTATAGGTTCCTCTAATAAAAAGTAATCACTTTCTTTTACCTTATTCTTGAATCAGAATGTAATTTTTGTCAGCTAAATAATGAAAATATTAACAATCTGAGAACTTACTCCTTTCATTTCTTAATCTACTCATATATGGATAGGAAATAATCATTCTGAGACTCTCTGCCACATCTTCACCTCCACCGCCACCATTTATTGCTTATAAAGCACTTAATGGGCCCTACATCCTAAATAAAAAAAAATAACAATACTAAAAAGTAGAAGCTTTTAAAGTTTTCTATAAGCCTATAGCCTAAAAAGAGGGGAGTTCGTTGGAACGAGGATTTTTTTTTTTGAAAGAACAAAGGAAACTTGGTAAGTCAGGGAGACTAAAAGCGTTAATGAAAACAAGAGTTAACTTTGAAAAAGGGACATCCAAAATAAAATGAAATAAAATGTGGGAGAAACATAAACAAGAAAAAAACTGGGTTTATAATGAGCATATCAGAGCCCAGTCAATCATTTAAAAGGAGATAGTGCTGCCCATCAGCAGAATCATCACAGAAAATGTATGTTTGCAAGAAACAGCACCAGAAGATTAATGGTTGAACAGCAGCGATCAACAGAGGAAGAAAACTGAGCAAAACCAGAGAAGGAAGATAAGAAGGAGCAAAATCAGGAAGAGACCAAAAGGTTAAGAGTGGGACAAGAATTACTTGCTATCAAACAGTAGAGGAAATCAAAGCAGAAATTGACTATCATTGCATATTAAGTATGCCAAGCAGACATTAACTGCTCCTTCTCTTGTTTTATTTGATTCTGCTGTTTATTCTTGTATTATTAAAAAGGACCTGTCCTGCTGTATATCTCCAGGAATTACAGAATCATCAAAGCCATACCGTTAAAATATACTCAGATATAAAAATGAGGAAATATCCCTAGAATTGGAACTGTACTTTTATGAAAGATCAGGTGTCAGAGTGAATTAGCTTTTTTCTTAATTTGAGAAAAGAAGCTGTGTTTTATGTTACAAAATGCCTTTTATCATAGAGATATGGCTGTACTTATGTAATGACATATTATAACCACCTGTAATACAGCTGTACATTAACAGAAGGAGGCGGAGAAAAAGGATTGGTGGCACAGAATCACCTGCAATGAATGAATTCTAATAAGGATTCATTTATAATATTTCATTTAGCTACTCATTTAATTAAAGTGATACATAAATAGAAACTGTAGCCCTCCAGTTTTTTATTCTATAGTAGAACGAAGAATGAAATTAAAGACAGCAAAATTAATAGCATACGAAACAAACTGCATATAAAATATGGATATAAAATAAACTGCAACATCTCTAAAAGAACCCAGATGAGGATGCAGAGGTCTATGAAGATTCTCAGTCATCCAGGTCATGGTCAAGAAACTTTTTCAGTTAAATGTTTTTAAGAAAAACCAGAAAGTTCAGTTGCCTCTTGATAAAGCACTTTTGGGATGATGGTGATGCAGGTTTAATTTCCAATTTATTTTTTGGTGATTGGGTTTCAACGTAACTGTGGCTGTGCTAGTACTGACTCTAATTTAAAAAATATATATTTTCTCTAAAATTGTGGGAAAGGTTGCAGAGTTACACAGCACTTCTGTGCCCCTATGTAGGAATAAGAAAAGAATGGCAATTATTTCTGTTCAGGTATGCATACATTTCCATACATTCCACATCAAACTAAAATTCCTTTAAAAAGAAAATCTTAAAGATAAACACTGATTAGATGGGTTTGTAATTTGCAGATCAGATGGAACAGGGTTTCTCCGCATTCCCTAGCGTGCTGAATGGAGAATTCTAGGAACTCCAGTCCATAAATCTTAAAGTTGCCAAAACTGAAAAATGCTAAGATCAGAGGTGGGCTGCTGGGGATTCGCAGGGGTTCGGGAGAGCCCCTAGCTAAAATTCTGCACAGTTCAGAGAACCCCAAAATCCCACTCCTGGCTGGCCCTGCCCACCCCACCCTGCTCCTCCCAGGAGTCCCCACGTGGCCCGTTTTGGATGTAGGTAAGTGCAGGGTGTGTGCAGACGCTCGGGGAGGGTGAAAAATGGGCCTCCTGGAAGTTCAGAAAGGCAGGAAACGGGCCCCTTTCTGGCTTCCAGAGAGTCTCTGGAGCCCAGGGAAGCGGTTTTCACCCTCCCGGAGGTTCGAGGAAAGCCTCCAGAGCCCAGGGAGGGCAAAAACGCCCCCGCCTCACCCTGGTGCAGGAGGCTGACTAGGCCACACCCACTATGGCCATGCCCACCCAGCAACTGGGCAGAGAAACTATTGCTAAGATTTTTGAAGTCATTTCCTGGCTAAGATACAGCATTATTTACAATGGATGTTGAATTGAAACCTAATGGTTTTGGCCAGCATATATTCGTAGCAAATTAAAGCCTCTGAGTTGAGTTTGCCTCCTTGTGACTTTCATAAGCCTGCAAACAGGTATGATATGGACATTGTTTTCTTATTTAAGATTGAATCCAACATTTTCATTTCAGTAAGGCTTTCAAGATAGCTTTCAAGAAAACTAGCAAATAAAACATATCTCGCTTTATATAAGATGATCACCTCTACCTGCAAAGCAAGCACATCTGAAATTCAGAAGATCATTACAATTGGAAGATCAATAAGAATAGAATCAGATAATTTCCCTCCAAAAATAACCACTGTATTTCATGAAGTCTTTTTTTCACTAACTGTACTGCATTTATCTCAATCATGAATATTTTCTGTTGGCCCTGAACAAAAGAAAGAACTGGAAGAACTTCTAACTTCTAGTGAAGAACATTAACTTAATTTCATAAAGGAACAAAGATGTGATCAACTATGCATAGAGTACATAGCAGCATATTCTCGGTTCAACGGCTATGATATAAAGGCTTTCCTCCATTATTCTTTTTTTTTTTTTACAAAAGCTGTCAATTTGGTATCAAGTGATTCAGCTAACTTATTGACTTTTAAAGTTGAAAGAGGAGATGAAAGAAGAAGTTAAGATAGAAAGCTCTGTAAAACAAGTATCTGGGTCTATAAAATAATGACAAAGTAGAAATTTTGGAGTATAAGATAGAAATTATGGAAAAATAATTAGATAATTGGGTCTATTGAAATTGAGAAAGAAGGAATTTACTTTGAGATTTAAAGTAATAACTCCCAGATGATTATGGTGAAGATATTAGAGAATATTAAAGTCTTAACATTATTTTATTGGGATGAATATACAGAGGTCTAAATTGATAAGTTATATAGAATAAATACAGATCTGTGAGATTAAGAAATGTTCTAAGGGAAGTTTTGGTGCACTTTGTCAGGAAGAAAATAAGGGATCTGGTTTTGCAGCAGCATTTTAAGACAAGACTGAAAACTGATAATATAGATATAGCTGTTCTTAAAAATTACTATTAGAATTTTGCATAAGAGAAAAGGACATTGTTTCCTTTTAAATTAAAGTGGAAATGATCTCATTTTGGTAGGACAATTGACAGATACGATTCTTTACTTTGAAACAGCAGACGCTTAGACTGAATTCTGATTGAACTGTTTTGCCTTTTTTATTTTTTCAATCCAGTTGAGGACTCTCCTATTTTCTGGTAGTCTCCTATCCTACAACCGAGCCTCCTTAGATGAGGTCAGGTAATCTAATAGTAATATTTATAAATTTAGTGGCATTGGATCCAGATTATAATGTTACAGTTCATCGCCTGAAAATAATACCTACTACATCAAATATGATTTCTTTTTGAATAGGCACCGATAGGATTCTGATCTTTTCACTTACTTTTCATTAGAATCATGATTCATTTTTCATACTTATTTCAAATGAGGCTTAAATTAGACTAATTTAGAATCTAATATGTCAATTTCCACAGTATTAATAGCTTCAGTGCTATTCCTAGTTGAATTTGTGTTCCAGGGTTTGAAGTTGTAAGTTGAAAAAACAAATCAGGCTTTCCTCTGAGAATAGTTATTAATAGTTTTAAGAGATGCTATATAATACCAAGGCATTCAAACAAAAAAAACAATTTTAGAAAAGCTGATGAAATTGTGGCCATGTAAATGCAGTTTAATTGAAAAGGGATCTAGCTCCTTTTTGACGTTCATTTTTAATGGTAAGAATTTTCTATTCATCAGCAGGTTTCACATCTTGATAGGATAAGCATGAAAGAAAGAGGCTCTCTTCTCTTAAATAATCCAAAGTGTAATCCGTTAAGGAAAAGATGACCCCACTATCGGCTGATAAAATAGAATGGTCAGTGTTATCAGACTGTCTTAAAAGAAAACCCAGCCAGCAAATTCTATGAAGCTGGCTGTATCCCCAATAAAACAAGAAAGCCTTCAGATAAATAAATGCCATTATCTCCTCTTCCTTGTGGTAATCAAGGATGACTTCTGAAAGGTCAAAAAAATGTTTACACCAATCTGCTGGTACAGAAACCAGAACTGGCTATCTTAAGATGCATAACTGGAAGATTTCTTTGATCTACTGTAACAATCGCATGGCAAGGATGATGGTACTATTCTGGTGGGTTAGGAGTTAAGGTATAAAAAATTTTATTTTATTAAATCAGATTTATCTTTTATCCTAACCACTCTCACTGTTTTTACTATGATCCCATTTGAGGTCAAGTGTAGCTATCAGCCAAAATAACTTGCATATTTTATTTATTTGGATCCCACCTTTATTATTTTTACAAACAACTCAAAGTGGCAGGCCTAATCAATAGCCTATCCTGTTTTGAAGCAAAACAGGATAGGCTATTGATCACCTCTACTTATGATATCTCAGCCAGAAGCAATGACTCACGAACAGTATTGGTTCCCTCTGTAAAAACACAAATTGGGAATGCAAAATGAGTCTAGCACTAGCTCAATGAGCCAGCAGTGTGCTGCAGCTGCCAAAAAAGCCAACACAATTCTAGGCTGATAGAATCAAGATCACGTGAGGTGTTAATACCACTTTATAATGCCTTGGTAAGGCCACACTTGGAATACTGCATCCAGTTTTGGTTGCCATGATATAAAAAAGATGTTGAGACTCTAGGAAGAATACAGAGAAGAGCAATGAAAGTGGTTAGGAACTGGAGGCTAAAACATATGATGAACGGTTGCTGGAATTGGGTATGTTTAGTTTAATGAAAAGAAGGACTAGGGAGGACATGATAGCATTGTTCCAATATCTCAGGGGCTGCCACAAAGAAGAGGGAGTCAAGCTATTCCCCAAAGCACCTGAAGGCAGGACAAGAAGCAATAGGTGGAAACTGATCAAGGAGAGAAGCAACTTAGAACTAAGGAGAAATTTCCTGACTGTTAGAACAATTAATCAGTGGAACAACTTGCCTCCAGAAGTTGTGGATGCTCCAACACTGAAAGTTTTTCGGAAGACATTGGACAACCATTTGTCTGAAGTGGTGTAAGGTTTCCTGCCTAGACAGTGGGTTGGACTAGAAGACCTCCAAGGTCCCTTCCAGCTTCTATTCTATTCTATTCTATTCTATTCTATTCTATTCTACTCTACTCTACTCTACTCTACTCTACTCTACTCTATTCCATTCTGTGAGAGTGAATCTCAGACATTCTGTTTGCAGTTGTGGTGTAAGCTCTCCCCTTTTGCATGCTTATGTGACATCCCAATGCACATGCAACACTAGCAGGGCTTGCATTGCAACAGCATAATGTTGCTTTAATTATTTGACTCCTTTGACCATTGCAAGGATGCCTTCAAGCTCAGGAACCACTTCCTACATCCCCAATTTAAATTTATTGACGCCAGTTGCTCAGCCCATGTAAACACTTCCAACCTTGTAAATACTCCAGGTTGCTAAACTGAACATCCTTTTGATGAGCTTTACAGGCAGATCAGACATGATGAATACCAGCTTGGGTTTGACTGCTGATACAGGTGGATAGCTTTACAATCATACCAGTCTCATTAGGCATCAACTATGATAGAATGGGAGGAATAGCCACAATGCTTAGCATACAGCTGTCTTAGTGTAGAAAGGAATGTTCAAAGAGTGGGATGTACATGTTTATATCTGTGGGCTGAAGAGGCTTTGCTGCCATACAGAACTAACAGATAACTGTCTGTATCTTAAGCTTCAGTGCTGTCGGCAGAGTTCTCTGGAGTGCAAGGCATGCATAGCTGGGCTCCCCATCTTAGCGATCAGTTAAACAGCAGGTGGCTTGATTTGGGAGAATAGGTGCGCTCTGGTGCTTACATACACAAAAGAGGTTGTCCTTAGTGACCGTTTTCCAACCTTGGCAACCTGAAGATGTATGGAGTTCTCATGCTGGCTGAGGAATTCTGGGAGTTGAAGTCCAGACAGCTTTAAATAACCAAGTTTGAAGAATGCTGACTTAGAGAATGTGCATCCTGCCCATAGATTGCGCTGCTTTAGACAAGGGTGTAATTCCTCTAGGATTGTGTGCCAACTTTGCAGCAGACTGAATTCAGGGGCATTTTGTTTTTAAAGACTAAAGTTCTGGCCAGGGAGCTTCTGTGCCTGTGGGCCCGAGACAGTCATCTCCTCTGCCTTGATGTCTGTGTGCCACTGCTTCTTTTTGTTCTATCACCTTTGCTCTCTAAATCCTTAAATGGACTTTGGCTGGTTTTGTTTTTGTTTAACCCTGACTGAGGTGTTACTTTCCCATATGTCTCTCTCTCTCTGGCTGTAATTCTTCCCCCCTCCCTTCAAATTAGATTTCAGTCTGTAAAACTGACTTTTGTTCCTCACAGTCTCTGTCCGGGAACACTCAAATTTAAGGAAGCTGCTGTTATTCTCCATACGCTCTATGAGATCGGTCTCCCTCAACCTGTACACAATTACTTTTATCTAACTGAAAGGAAAAGGATTGTCTTTTTTGACTGTAAATGTTTGTAACGATTAAAGCACAGGCATGTCTGGGTTATGGGGTATTAATTGTCCCCCCAGCTTCCATGAATGGAGTCTCTCAATCCACCAGTCACAGCTTTCTCACAGCTTCTGAGGGAAAGCTTGCTTGGTAGTGCTGTCACCATCCAATTTATTTCAGTGAAAATCTTTTTTTGTGTGTGCTAGTTTATCCAGGAAAATGAAAGTGGCAAACTGTCTAACTTGGCAGCCAGTATGGACTCACTGTCAGAACAAGAATGCTGATTTAAAAGAAATGCCTTATGTGTGTGTACATGCAAGTGAGTGGATGTGCGCATATGTAAATAAATAAATGCTCCAGATGTCAATTGCCATTTTCTTCTATTTCAGATACTGGTTTTCCTAACCAGGAATATTCAGTTACGTACAGAAGAGAACACAAGCAGAACAAGTACGGAAGACATACAAATTTCAGAAAATTAAATAAAATCCAGAAATGCTAATCACATTTAGCTGACACTAGTTCTAAGACTGCTAAGTATTTTTGAATCTCCTACAGAGATAGTATTCAGCAGGTTCTGACAGGTTCTGGAGAACCGGTAGCGGAAATTTTGAGTAGTTCAGAGAACCGGCAAATACCACCTCTGGCTGGACCTGCCCTCATCTATTCTCTGCCTCCCATTGAGTCCCAGCTGATCGGCTAGGTCTTCTTTTGTTGCCCTGCACAGGAGAATGGACCTGGAAAGCAGGTTAGTGGGGTGGGAAGGGCATGGGATTTTGCAGTAACCTTCCCCCAGGATTGGGGAGGGAATGGGGATTTTGCAGTATCCTTCCCTTGCCACACCCACCAAGCCATGCCATGCCCACCAAGTCACACCCAAAGAACCAGTAGTAAAAAATGTTTGAATCCCACCACTGATCTTCTATCTTATATTTCTGGAAACTGGAATAGTATTTACCTGGTTCTAAGCCAGTTGTGGACAAGATCCTTCTTTTCCTGTGAGAGGAAAAACTCCCTATTCCGTTTTTCCTCTCTTTTCTCACTCCTGCTTAATTCTTTAGTGTTTAACTTTCCCAGGCTTTGTCAATGCTCATGATTTAGACCAGGCATGTCCAACCTGTGATGGGCCACATGCAACCCTGGGCAGCTAATATGTAGCTCCACAAGATTGAAAACGATTAACTTTATTTATTTATACATACACACACACACACACACACACTCACACACACACACATTGAACATACTATATATATTATAGGTGGCCTGGAACAATTCCTCTTCACTCAGTGCAGCCCAAAAGGTTGTATATGCTTGGTTTAGACGTAAGCATTAGATATGATTGACAGCTCAAAGTTAGGATGTCCTTTAACTCTGTTGGATTTGAACCAAATGTGCAACGAGATTTAAATTTAAGATGAAAGTTCTCCCCATTTCACTACATCTTGTTTAAAATGAAACTCAGGAATGCAAGATGTTTTGCTCCCCATACTAAACTAGGGAATACTAGTTTTCAACTTTCAGTTCCTACAAGCCCTACTAAAAGATAAAGATGGGATGCTCTCCTCTAGGGCCTGGCCATCTGGGGATACCTGCCAATGTCCCTTGATCAGTCCCTGAACTGGGTTGCTTCCCAATGCTCCATCATCCCATCCACTCTGTACAGTGAATAGCCCACGGACCCTGTATTGTGACCTCTTAAGTGGGCAAAAATTTTACTTTTGCAGAAGAACCACTTTTCTTTGTACCACAAGGCTAATCATTTCCCATCGTTTTTAAATTGACCATGACTATTGCGATACCATGATTCCATATAACAGAGGTCAGGAGACTGCATCTGATATGCTCTTATCGATACAGTTCTACAGGCATGTGCTGCAGGATAATAAGTTTTGAACAGGCTAATCTTGCATATATAAATCATCTTTATGGATCAGTCACAGTTTCAGAACCCTAATTTGTGGCATCACCTTAATGTGTATTTGTATATTTATTAAAGGATCTATGACGTTTGGTACCAGGGAAAATATCAGTATATATTAAGTCGTATTGAGAGCAAGATTTTGATACAGGTTTTGCTGTATAGGCATTCTAACCATGTAACAAACCTATATTTTATTAAATATCTTGTTAAGTAGAGCAACATTCAGCAAATAAATATACTATTTCTTTTATATGAGAATAAACTATAACATTCTAAATTAAGGACTAATGCATAGTTAATAATTGGGAATTATAGCAATTGTAGACTTAGCACATCAGGAGAAGTGAAAGTTTACTGGAATTATAGTTTACAACTATTTAGATGAAACTAACAACTATTCTGAGGCAAATTAGACATTTCTGATCTACTCTACTGAAGAGATAGATAAAATAGGAGACTAACTCAGTCTAATTATCGACTGAAAGTGCATTGTACTTTAGTGAACAATGTTTTGTAAAGCAAGGTACAGCAGGTTGATTCACACATAATGGTAAATATTTTTAAACAGAAACACTAGGTTCAGGTATCATATTTAGCTAAATGCATATAAACTATACTATATTTAAGTGCAATGTTACATTTTACAATTCATGTTACATGGCCAAGCTGCTAAACTATTAATATACTCCAATTTTTATTCTGTCAAAATAGCTATTTTAAGTCTTTGTAATAAAACAATTAAATGGTATTGTCTTTAATTTTCTGAGACAAAGTTGCCAACAAAATTGCTAGAGGTACTAATAATTATTTTACCATTTTAGCTTTAACTTTTTGACATGCTTTGCCCCTCTTTAATTACTGATCCTTTCTCAATTTTGACATACATTAACCTAAAGACTTTGCCACACTTTGAGACAACAAAAAAACTGAACTCTGGTCCAAATTCACATTTTTAACCTGAGTGGCTGGGTCATGTATTTGATTTACCAGCAACTTGTGCAATGGGCTATTTTGAGCAGGAAGCCGCTAACAACTTTTCTGGTTTTTTAAGTGAATAGACAAACATTCCCTAATCTAAGCAAACAAATGCAATTGTGGCATATCTCCTTAAATTACCAAGAGTATCGTTTCCTTTCCTAACCTGAATGATAATATTGACTGAGGTCAGAGTCTTAGCAAACATAAACCTCTCATCAGGTTTACATTTTAATGTTCACAATGCTGTTGAACATGAACAGGTATTCAGGCTGAAATGCAGGGTAAAGAACCAAAGTTGTTTTATAGTATCCAACTTTTCTAGGTTAAACTAAAGATTACAATCCAAAATAATCATATAGTCAATACTTGGCTCTTAAATATAAATTGGAATATATGTTTTATCAGAAAGATTGAAGTAACACAGTGCTGTGCTGTTTTGTTCATTGATGCAGAATGTGAATCCAGGTACTGTGGCTTATGCAATTAGCCACAGTTAGGCAATTGTGGCTTAAGCATTGTACAGATATCTGAAACCAGTCATGTTTTCTTCAAGTGGTATATTGAATGAGCATAAAACTCTGCCCACTGCTGAGAAATGCTCATATCTAAAAAAAGAGATGTGATCCTCACAATCCCTTTTAAGAAGTTGTCTTGGCAGCCATATATATCTTTTAAATGAACAAATAAAATATATGTATCTATTTAACGGACAATGCAATAAAACTGGGTTTTGAACATTAAAAAGTAAAAAAGGGTTAATATTGCACTATTATTTGATTTTCATATTTCGCATTCAATGTATCTTTGTATATTTTTTTAGATTTGTAAAAGATACTGTTCAGGCATCGTTAAGAAAATTGAGTTCAAAATATAGTGATATTCCCCATTTCCACATTTGGGAAGTGGTATTCCATAGAATACCCCATGATGATTAGGTGGTCAAATACTTTGGTCACCTAATGAGAAAGAAGGACTCACTGGAGAAGAGCCGAATGCTGGGAACGATTGAGGGCAATAAAAAAAGGGGACGACAGAAAATGAGGTGGCTGGATGGAGTCACTAAGCGGTTGGCATGAGCTTAAATGGACTCCTGGGGGTGGTAGAGGACAGGAAGGCCTGGAGGAACATTGTCCATGGGGGTCGTGTTGAGTCGGACACAACTTTGTGGCTAACAACAGCAATTCCATAGAAGCTCTAGCGTCTTTCCAAGAAAGACCGGCAACAATCCTGTAGAGGTCAAGCTAAGCTGTTAACAAGATGCTGATTATTTTTTTACCCCCTACTCCTAGTGCATCCTCAGACCTTCTGGTTCCCTGACTGCAAACCTTCCAGCTTTCTTTGGGACCAGATTGCTTGAGTGAAATGGGTAGCTGCACTATTGTGTCTAGGCCTTTGCTGGCCATGCTTGCTCGCTTGCAGCCTCGGTGTAAGCAACCAATAAGCAACAGTGCCTCTGTTTTCTATTGGGGCGATGGAGATCAGCAGCTTTCCCTAGATTCCTACCCCCTTCCTTTCGCTTGGGATTAAAAAAGGAAGACCTCCCTCCACCGCCCCCACCCCAAATCCCTTCTTCTCCAAGAGCAGCTGGTTTCATTTGGCCAGTTTGCTGCCTGGGACTTGCTGTGAAACCATGACAAGAATTCCACCGCACCACAAAGCAAACAACAATAGGAAAAGCCCTTCCGTGCAGAAAGGAATGTTTCAAGCCCTGTTTGCCCACAGTGCATGGAGGCAGGCTGGCCGGCCGAGAGCCTGGAAAAGCTGTTCCCTCCCTCCTCTTCTCTTCCTCCCCCTCCTCCAATCTCCAAGGCTCTGGATCTTGTGATGGAGAGATCTTATCCCTTCTTTGTGATTCAAAGGTGCCAGGAAGCTCATTGAATATTCTGATCTGCCCCCAGAGTTTCTTGTGGCTTGACCCCCGGTGCTGTGTCGTACCATACCCCAAGCAACCCTGAACCTGCATAAATCACAACCTTACCAAACCTGCAGACACTTGTGCTTTTCTTCTTCTTCTTTTTTCCTCCTCCTTGCCTTAATGGCAACATTTTAGAGATTAGAGTTCTTGAGTGATCTAGTGGGGGGGGCGGGGGAATAAAAGGGGAGGAGCTGAAAAGTTTGACTCCTAGTATACAATCAACAGTTCTGCCTTACTTTCAAATACTGTAGATATAATCTTGTCTTCCTTTGTACATAGACTTTCTCAATGCAGAAGGGGTAGTGATGGTGTCAATATTTGTATTCCTCAAATTTATACCTGTTGAGAGAAGCATCTACTACCTAGATGTAAAATCATGCATGTTTTGGCAATGGAAACAAAAATGTAACTCAAGAGCTTGTAGTTCTTGGCATTAAAAAAAAAAAAACCTCCAGCAATTGCGAACTGTCTTACATGATGGATCACTAGAAACGCTGCATATCGAAGCTGCACAATAAAATATTATGCATTTGGATTTGACTATCTCAAAACCTGGGGTCAAATGGGGTTTTTGTCTTTTGCATTTATAGCCTGTCTTTTCTCTGAAGATCCCAGGATTGCGTTTACGGATGTTTCCCTCACTTCCACAAAAAACTAGTATGGTAGACTGGGTTAAAATGGCAATGCTGTCCTGAAGGTATTTTATATTAAAATATATAATTATAGAAAAAATGAACAATATTGGAATAATACTTAAATAAAAGCTGCAATTTTGGATGCCTATATTTATTGTGTGTCTGTGTGGTGTAGATACTGGAATGGCTATTTTATATGTGTGAATTCATTATGACAGAGCAACTAAGATAAGAGTTTCATGTCTTATGACATCTCAAAATAATAAGACCAACCACACCAAGTTCTGCATCTCAGAATGGAGAGCTTCCAACGATGCTAGTTGTGACCTGAAGGCAACGGGGTTCAATAATTTTGGCTATTCAGGACTTCCCTGAAGTTGTAGCTATTTATTTCTTAGCAACAGGGTTTTCCTCTGCATTGCTCCACCTTTTGTTTATTAACAGAAGACATCAACAGCCCTCCAAAACTATATAAGATAAGAGAAAAAGAAAGATAGATGGGATATAACTATTGCTCACAACCTTCAAATATGGTGTACAGTGATCAAATATATAGAAACCAGGGTGCATTGTCCTCTTCTGTTCCTGGAGGGAAAACAGACTCACCATAATTATGACCAAAAATGACAAGTCTTAATTCTATTCTCTGCAGTGAAGTACTCTTCTGATAAAATCTGAACTTTCTTTCATTCAGTTTTCTTTGGTGTTCTGAACTTTATAATTTGACAGTGGGAGAAAAGTTATGTTGAAAACTCTTCCGCGTAGAGCATTTACAGAACTTGAGTGAGGTTAGTCATTGCAATTGTGTTTTTATTTCTATAGTGAATACTTGGACTTAGTGTTAGAATATCTGGAAATACCAATGATTCTATTGTATTTCGAATACCCAGTGACATGGGAATCAACAATGAGGACATTTAAAATATGATTCCTCCCCCACATGTTATATTTCTATTTTCTCCTGAGGCAATACCTAGCATTTTAAATTGCTCAATTTTACACATGAAAAATTGGCTGTGGGGCTGCATTTGTCTGTACAATCTTTTAGGCCATTGATTATTTCTATGAGATTCCTCTAGAGAAAAAAGGGGACAACACTGATGAGATATTTTATTTTGAATCCAATCAGCCAATGGAAATATGGTTTTGAAATACGTGTCACTTCAATCAGGAGTGGCAGACTTGATGCCTGGTATAAAAGAGATACTTAAGAGTTGAAGAAATGTGAAACCAGGAGTTTGGAAATCTAGGTATCAAAGCTAATTGGTGCTTGTGCTCCTTCCTTACTACATTCCACTCCTCCCATATATATTTCCATCTTTCTTAATTTCAATGTTCACCAGGATTTAAATGTATATCAATTATGTTACTGCTATTGTTATATAATTGGGAATTATTCTGCAAATCACCTAGAATGGTCATTAAATCTAATTCATGTTTTGCCCACCACAGATCTAAGCACAGGAAAATAACTATTCAGCACAGAATATTACCGTATAAACATTTAATTATTGTATGGTATTCAATCCTTTGTTTAGTTGCTCTCCCCTGAGGTGTTTCGTACTAATAATCTCCAGTTTGCCCAGGAAAGAACCAAGATCGTATCAAGTTTGAAAAGGCAGGGGAGAAGTGGTAGAAATATTGTGTTGCGGGGGCAGACCTGGAATTGTGTAAGCAAGCATGTGTGAATAATTTTTTAACTGCAAGAGGGAAAACATAAACTTGTATTCACATGCTAGATCCCCACATGTTATTGGGCTTTAAAGTGTTCAAACATTTCAAGCACATCATTTTGGATAAAGTATTTATCCAGTCCTTGTTTTTTTACAAAAACAAATCCACTACAGGTTAAGGCTGAACAAGGAGGGCTTTTAAAAAAAACAGCTTTCCTAAAAACTCCTCTAAAAGTGGGAAGCGCTTGCCTGGAAATAACATACATCAATTCTAAACACGCGCACCCGATTCTAACTTTTTTACAGTAACGATTTGTTTTAAATCAAACCTCCTGGCATTCAGATTTTTAAGCTTGTTCAGCTCCTCTCCAAGGCAGCCAGCCGTGCAGCATGAAGTGGTTTAAGTTTTGTTTGCAAGTATCCCCCCCCTCCCCACCGCGCTCCTTGCAAAGTGTAGAAGGAGTGGCAACTCCTGCCCCCATCTACAAGGGTTTGGAACAATGTTTCATGCTAGTTCCGGGGCCAGCGGGTATAAAGAGCTTTATGCAATGTCTGGAGGGTGGGAGAGTTAGGGAAGACGCGATGTTTCGTCGGACGAGCATTCTTTACTTCGGCAACTAGCGGGACCAGGAAGGAAGGGGGGGGGGGCGGTTTGGAAAAAAAGAGAAGCGCGCTTTTCCTCAGCGAGGTCATCCCAGCAAAAGTGCTGGGAGATCAGAGCATCTCTGATGGGAGCGCAGCAGCGCATGGACGGAGGACGAGCAGCTGCTTGCAAACTGTTCCTCTTACTCGTTGTCTGCCTATTAAAAGGGAGCTGCCAAGGTAAGCCCCCCCCCCCCCAACTCCGGACGCCAGCAGAGAGGATCCGGGCTTTGTCTTGGTCAGAGCAAGGCTGCGCCGCCCTCCAGATGCTCTGGACTACAGCTCCCATGATCCTAGTCCACAGGGCTCGCGCTGCCCGGGCTATAGGGATTGTATGAGGGCTCCAATTTTGGAAAAGGCCAAAAGGGAGGAAAATCCCGAATGGAGCGGAGAATGGTGATGCCACAGGTCCGCTCGGTAACTCCCACTTCAAAGAAGTTGAAATTCAGTGCCTGTTTACGGGGTTACATCCCGAGAAAAGACTCCCCCCACCCACCCACCGCGAGTGGACATCTTTCGATGGTCGACAAGGAAAGGCCGGGGAGGAAGGGCTCAGCTGTAGGATCAGTCTCTATAAGAACTGGCCTGAACGAAGGACCACATTTTAAACTCCTGCAGCAGGGTGTGTGTGGGCGCGCGCGTATAGATAGGTGTAGTGTGTGTATCTTGTGTATGTATGTTATGTATGTATATATGTGTGTGTGTGTGTATGTATGCATGTTATGTATGTATATGTGTGTGTGTGTGTATGTATGTTATGTATGTGTATATATATATATGTATGTATGTATGTATATATATGTGTGTGTGTGTGTGTGTGTGTTTTTCTTATGTTTTCGAGGGTATTTATATGTAGGGAATTTAGGTTTCTTCGGGTATTTTCCCACATCTTAATAGCCCAACTATTAATAAGAAACCTAAATACGACACATACATACATACATGCACATAGATACGTTCTCTCTCTCTCTCTCTCTGCTGTCGGATTTTAAAAAGTGGTCCTTCGTTCAGGCCAGTTCAGAGAAAGGGGGCTTCCAGAGAACACCCCCTCACGGTGTCGCAAAGGAAAAGCGTGTGGATTTCTCCCCCCCCTCCCCAACATCTCTTTCCCACCCGACTCTCCGCCGCCGTTTGCCCGTTTTTAGAGGCGGCCTGTCGAGTTTTCCCCAGTTTTTTTTTTTGACAGCCTCGCCGCAACTTCCGAGGCGCTTGCGAACAAGCCCAGCGGAGTCGAGCTGGAGGCGCATCCCGGTGGCCGTTCGTCGCCTTTGCTATCCTCGCCCCACCCCGCCGTTTCCCAGTTGGCTATTACAGGAATAGCGTCTGTGGTGCGCCTGGGAGAGGGAGGGGAGGGGGGAGTTTATTTGCCACAAGGGTCCCCCACGAGGCTAGCAGCCGTGTGTGCGCGTGTGTGTAGGCGCGCGCTTGGCTGGAAAGACATTGCTTGCGTTGGGGCGTTAATGCTAGCGGGTGGCCTTAAGGGAGAACTCCTTTCGGACGATTCCCCGAGTTTGACCACTCGTCCGCCCGCCCCTCCATCATTCTGAGGCAAGATTCGAAGTGGAACGCGAAAACTTTTTCCCCCCCTCTTAGTTTTGCTGTTGCTAGGCGACGCGGCCACCATGTGACTGGCAGTGCAGGGTAGTCTGCGGAGGCGAGGGGCGATTTGGTTTCTCCTCGTCGTCCGCACGCCTTGGAACTAATAGCACTAGCCCTTAGACTTATATACCGCTTCTTAGGGCTTTTACAGCCCTCTCTATAGAAGCGGTTTACGGAGTCAGCCATTTTGCGGCCCCCACCCCGTCAACAATCTGAGTTCACTATCCTAGTTGCGGCGGATGGAGAAGCTTCCCACCGCCTTATTTCCACCTTGTAATTGCATCTCCCCCCCCCCTTCGCTCTTTCCCTTCTTGTCACACCCAAAAACAACCATAATTACCCCACAGCGAATGAAAGCCCTATTGTTGGAGCAGATTAGGAGAAAGAGCAAATTTCCTGGGGCACACATATAGGCCTGGGATGGGGGTGGGGGGGTAGCGCTGGTGTGTGGATGCATTCAAAAGGTTAATCTGCTTTCTTTGCTCCGCTCTTGGCGTAATCTCCTTAGGAGGATTCTGGTAATTATACTGCAAGTTCTGCTAGCAGCCCCCCCCTTTAATTTTCTGACCACAGAACTGAAGTTAGGCAGGTACCCAAAGCAGATACATACCCTTCGAAGTCTGGCTCAGAAAGTTAGAAAAACAAAAATTTTGGGGGGGTAGTTCCTGATGGTGGGCGTCAGTACGACTACTTTCTTTTGCCTTCGCATGCTGGGTGGATCCAATTAATCATAGCTTGTTTGATTTGTGGTTTATCATCACAGCATGGACGTGATGAATGGACGTGGATATTATTTGCACCAGTGTACGAAATCAGGATTCAGATTCTCTTCTCAATCGTTCTTTAGGGGAGATTGCCAGCTTTGGAATTCTTGTGGACCCTTGAAACGGGTTCCTAAAGGTGGTCATGTCAATAATTTGCAACACATGCAAAATTCTTGTGGCGCTTGAAAGATTTAGGGTTTTCATGGAAGTCTTCAGGATGGGGAGAATGACACCCTGTATGTCATGGTACCATCATACAAATGATGCATACTTGTATCAGATGTCACTGTTCTGCCATGAATCATATATGTAATAGTGATAATGCGCTTCCTTTTAACAGGTAGTCCCTGACTTATGACCAAAATTGAGCCCAACATTTCTGTTGCAAAGTGAGACATTTGTCAAGTGAGTTTTGCCCCATTTTACGACCTTTCTTGCCACAATTGTTAAGTGAATCACTGCAGTTGTTAAATTAGTAATATGGTGATTAAGTGAATCTGGGTTTCCCATTGACTTTGCTTGACAGAAAGTCACAAAAGGTGACCCCCAAGACACTGCAACTGTCATAAATATGAGTCAGTTGCCAAGCATCTGAAATTTGATCATGTGGCCTTGGGAGCGGCGCAATGCTTATAAGTGTGAAAAACGGTCCTAAGTCACTTTTTTCAGCGCTGTTGTAACTTTGAACAAATTGCTGTAAGTTGGGGACTACCTGTAGTCATTTTTAAAAGTTGTTTCTCTACCAGTACATTGCATGTCCTTTGGGAAAGAAGATAATTTTGCAAATGAGTCACATCGGAGAAGCAAGAGGTCAAAGAATGGTGCTTTAAAATGTAAATTAAATTAGATGGTTTTCTGGGTTGGTTCTTCATCATTTATTTCTCCATGGGCAAAGTTTGGATGCTGCCAGGGTTGTTCAAACAGGAAAAGCAGGGGATATTATGGCTACTGTGGGCTCTACAGACTCACAGAGACTCAAGTTAGGCCTATCATAGATGGGCTACATCTAGATTTGTAAGGTTTTTTTTTGCTGCACAGCTGATGTAGTCCTACTTTGTTCTTTAACAAGAAACAAATTTAGTCATGCAGGGGACCAATAGGACCTTAGCAAAGGAGTAGCATAGCAAGAAGGAAGGAAGGAATACTATAGTTATGCCATCTGTTTTTCCAATGCCAGCAGTTTTTTCAACCAGCACATACTTTATAATCTATTATTAAATCTTAAAATTAAATTGTTCTTGATAGTTATCTTTGTATCTTAGGACTATTATCATGTTCCAACAGGAATTTGACTAAGTTATAGACTGCGGTAGTAGCCAGTGCCTTAACTTTAAGTAGCTTAATTTTTCCAAATTAATAGATATTTAGGAGAAATAGTGCCATTATTAGTATTTATTTGTTAAATTTATTTCCCACCTATTTCGCAATGGGGCTACTCTAGGTGACATAAAACAATAAAAAGGAAGAAATTAAAAGAGTGTGAACTGAAGTAAGGCAATAGAACAATAAAATAAATAATGAAAATTATGATTACAAAAAGAAGAATGGATAGAGAGCAGAGAACAAGGGGGGAGGAGTTGGCGTCTGTTCATAATGGAAAAAGCAATGGTACTATTAAATTTTTATTTCATTCTTCTTGGAAAGAGCTTTCCTGCACTTTATATTCCCTAACAGATCGTATAATAAATTAGATTGAGCAAAATTGTAATAAATAAGATGGCTGGATTGTATAAGCGGAATAAATGAGGATCAAATTTCAAAACAAATATAGAATAGATTCAGAGGAAAGAGAAGACTATGAAATTTGTAGTTGGAGTTGATGAGATTTTCAAAACAAGCAAGAAATATGAAGAACAACAGGGAAAGTATGAATTGGAAGCAAAAGTATTTGCATGTATAGCAGAGTTCCCTGACCTCTCTGGGTTTGTGGACTGGCGGGGGTGGGTGGGGAGAGGGGAATGTCCACTCAAGTGGCGGGCAAGTGCACGCGCATGTGCATCCTCATTTATGCAAGCAGCAGGCATGTGGGCCACCACAAATGAAACATGAGTGCATATGCTCACCCACTGAATTGCGTGGGGGGATGAGTGCATGCGTGCCCACCACTTCTTCAGCCCCATTCTGAACGGCTCAAGGACCAATAGTGGACCGCAGCCTGGGGGTTAGGGATCCCTGATGTATAGAAAGATAGGAAAAAGTGAATGGGTGTGGGTGTAAACTACTTCTTCTACCTTTTCCTTTCACTGTTTTTAATCTCTTACTTTAAATTTCTTCGGTTTACTACTGTATTTCTTACTCCTTTTCTGTACTCTGCATAATATATCACTTACCCTAATATGGAACATTGTTCAAAAGATCAGTACAATGTGCATAGTTGAAGAAGATGCAGTAGAACATTTTGTAGGTCTAATGAAATTCCTTCATGAGAGTCTTGTTGATGAATACTGTTATATATTTCAGATAAAAACAAAGCCATGGAAAATAGAAGTTGAGAAAGCAGAAAAACACTGAACATATTGTGTACCCTGTGTGTGCTCATCTTGACTCAGATTAATTTGTGAATGAAAACTAAGCAGAATGTTATACCCAGAGGTGCTCAGATGTTATCACAATCTAATATTCCTGACTTACAGTCTCCATGATTGAAATTGTGTTCTCTAATATAGTCAGCCAATAGACATAAGGAAATCAATAGGAGTTGTAAATAGAAACTATAACTACAGCCAGGATCTATAGTCCAATGCTCGTTTGCATAGCAAGAAATTATTTCCCTCTACATTCAGGGAAAATATATTTTCTTGAGTTTGGCTTTTCTACTTGTTATGGGAAAGACATTTATAACATAACATACAGTAATAAAAAGACAAGAACCAGTTTGGTGTAGTGTTTGAGGCATCAGGCTAGAAACTGGGAGGCTGTGAGTTGTAGTCCTGCCTTGGGCACAAAGCCAGCTGATTAACCTTGGGCCAGTCACTTTCTCTCAGCCCTAGGAACGAAGCAGTGGCAAATCATTTCTGAAAAACCTTGCCAAGAAGACTGCAGGGACTTGTCTCGGCACTCTCCTAGAATCAAACATGATTGAATGAAAGAAAAAAAATAAAATGACACTATAGTATCATTGGTTGTATCCTTTTCTCTTGGGACAATTATATTTCAGTAACAGTTATTTTAATTATGGAGGAAGGATTTTAATCTTGCATTTAAAGGGGAACTATTAAACTTATCCTATATTTTTTACCTCTAAAGGTATTTTATTATAATTTTGTTTTTACTGTTACTGAAATTCTGCAGTTTATTCCAGTTTTCATCAGAGCAATATGTTCAATTATTTATATCGACATGTTATAAATACTTTTGTTAATAGATCTTTAATGTTTTAATTTGTATTTTTAGAATATTAATAGATCTTAATAATAGGTACAGATCATTCTGGAACTAAGTAAAAAAACGGGTTTCATTATTTTGATTTTATTTTTGCAAGATTGAAGAAGCAGGTTAGAAGTTTCTTTATAAGTGAACAATGAATTAAGATTTAATTTAAAAAAAAAAAGATAAAACACTACTTGATTTTTGTACCTTCCTTAATCTTTGTTTAATAATTTACCCCTTTTTATGTCCCAAGCAGTGAAGTATATGAGGAATTTGCTAAATAATCACCTAAAGTGGAGAATAGGACAAGAAGACAGTATTTCAGTTAATTGTTGAAAGCTGGATGACACTAGATTAGACTTAAATTCCTCTTTACCAATGGTTACAGTGGCAGTGAATTATTAAACTGAAGACAAGCAGGTATGGGATATTTGTGGAATCTTTGACTGACTTACTTTAATACCTCATTGAACTCAATTGTGCATCTTTCTGAAAGGATTACAATGTTAACCTAGGGCAGACATGTGATCTAGTTAGTGCTTCAACTGCATTTATGAAAAAAATGTCCTGCTGTTTTATATTGAGCTAACTGGAAATCTGAGACACAAAATTTCCCTTTAATCCAAATTTATCTTTCACAGTTTCTACATAAAATTGGGAAACAGTCATTTAAAGGGAGAAGGTGAATGAGATTACTGGTTAAAGTTTATTTTTCCTCCCTGTCCCTTTCTGGCTTCTTAGGCTGATATTGTATTGTTCTAAGAGATTTGTTACTGCATACTATCTCTTTTCTTTGTGTAACATAGGTCTAAACCTGCTAGCCTTTATCTTAGTTTTTTTTTTTTAAAGTACCTTAGTGCTGACTACTGCAGAATTCTCTCAGATGCAGTAGACTGAGGAAGAGTTTTCAGAATTTGACCCTGACTGATTTTGTTACCTCAGTTGACAGCTTCATGTAATATTAACCAAAAGACCATTTTAGAATTTTGATTTTTTTTAAATCAAGTTTTAAAATGTTACATACTGTACAATTCTCATTCTCAGAACACAGTCTGGGGAAACAATATCCAAAGCGGTCCAGCTTTGAATTTTGTGAAGAAATTAAGACGAATATATGTGACCCAGAATAATAATGCAGGATCCAAACTGGGTTGGTTACCAGGACCAGAGGTAAAGTCTACCGAGTTTTTGGACTCGTGCTGAAGTCCATCCTCAGGGAACTTCTCTCTCACCAGAATTGAGAGAGAGAATTGAGATAGAATTTCTCTCTCACTAAAATTTGTGAAGAAAGCCTACTTTCATAATCAAATGAAGGTAGATGAATGGAGAAAAATACCCAGCAACATTGTTTCCCTGTCATTAGAGTCATGAGTTTATCAATTTAAGGTTTCAATATGATTAACAGCTGATGATGGCCCAAGCTATTCCAGTTAACTCTCAAGTGAGTGTTTTTTTCTGAACAATATTGGAATATTCAAAGTAAACAATGTTCCAGAGTCATGTGATCAAATTTTGTGAACTTTTGACAGGCAAAGTCAATGGGGAAACTAGATCCACCTAGCAACCAGGATACTAAGTTATTAACTGCAGTGATTCACTTAACAACTGTGGCAAGAAAAGTTGTAAAGTGGGGCAAAACTCACTTAACAAATGTCTTACTTAACAACAGGAATGTTGGGCTCAATTGTGGTCATAAGTTGAGGACTACCTGTATATACAAGGTTATAACATTAATTCATTATAGAATGAATTAATGTAGACTATGTTAAACCATGTGCACTTTGAAACCTATTTGAATACAAACGGTGGTTTTCTACTTCTAAATAGAAACTTAGAAAGTTTAAATAATATTTTTCTATTTTGAAAACTTAATAGCACTTTTTATTTATTTACTTTTAATATGTTTCCTCCGTGGATAAATAATTAAGGTTATATATTGCGAGATAATAATATTAAAATCTTCTCAGTCCATTTTAAAAGAATCCTTTTTAGCCAAATACTTTTTATAACCTAAACATTCCCTTTTATATTCCGGTGATGTCAAAAATTGATATTTTACATATCAAAGCAAGCAGGTTGCCTGCTTACTTACTTTTCTCTTTTCTTACCTACGAGTGTTCTCTACCATTTCTTTGAAAAATGAATCCAAGTATCATATTAAACAATGTATAATAGGAAATGTACAATTATACAGTGGTCAATAGAGGAGGCATGCATAAGTGCACTAATGTGCCTATCATCCCTATCATTGTATTTTTATTCTCTTATTCTTGTTCTCATTTTTGTTTGACAAATTCCAATAAATAAATAAATATGCAACATGAATAGTACATCATCAAAATTGAAGCGTGATAATATTAACTATGCTCACATATTTCTGAGATAATCCAGAATCACTCTTTTGTTTTGGTTTTGCTATCATTAAAATGGATTAGAGACTAAAAGACCGGTGTTATTTTGCATTCTTCAAAATGACACATAAGAATTAGGGCAAGTCATTTACAATACTATCAAAGTATTCAGAAAGCCATTTTTAATTAATTAAGGTACATCTTTCTTTGTACAAGTGCAGACAAGTCAAGCCATAAAGTCATTTTACCTGAATGAAAGTAATTTTCATAAATATATGTTGAAAGTCTTAGGGACAAATAGATACGACACTAAGAGAACAACCAAATCTATTGTAGGAAAACTATGCACCCAAATCTGAATATCTGATGTTTCAAACAATGCAGGATGGAAATAAGGAAAGAGAGTAATTGCAGTTACTGCTTCTTTCTGGATTTCCATTCATGTGTTTTTAAAGAAAAATAAATTTCCTTTTAACTATTTCAGTGGGGTGGTGTTGCTCTACATGTGCTTCAGCACCACCTAGTTGTAGGGCATGTTTGAAGGCAGAAGATGGAAATTTCCATCACTTAAACAAATTCATAGGCAATATTTATCAACAACAACTTTTTCTGTTGAGGGACCAACCTAAAAATGATGTGTAATATCTATAAAGCCCTAAGTATAAGGAATATAATAATCTATAGTCTTAATTAGTTTGCTAATTAAGTCAACCAGTAGGAACAAGGATGAAAGACTGTTTACCTCTTCCTAAAAAAATGTGAATTGAAGTTTTTACTTCAATGTGATGATTCATGCAGTTGTTTACATTTAAATGTATTTGTCACTCTACTACTATGTTAAATTAATTTAGCGATTTAGCAGATTGCTTGTGATGTGGGTGCATATTTTCATTAATACTATACATTAATCTGTTTAAGCCAATTCTTCAAGCATCATTTTTACAACATGGTGAAACACAATTCTTCAAGCATCTTTTTTACAACCTGGTGGAACAGAATAGCTTTTTAAACTATTGCATTCAGCAGCGGAAATAACTATGTAGTTGTTGAAGCATTACTGGCAGGAATTCTAATATATTTTAAATATAGTTGTATTTCCTATAAGCTATTCAGATTTTGCATTTGACTTTGCTTTCCACTTTCAGGTTAGCAACAAGGTGCCTTTTTATTACATATCTCTTTCCATAGTGAGATTGATTGATTGATCTGTTCGTATGTACAAAAGGATCAGTAACATTCTTTTTATTATTATGTTCTGAGATGATTGATCAGAATTTAGAATTCAGATGAATATGGGTTGAACACAGTCATATTTGCTTCGGAGATGAAAGCCCTCATTCTGGTTTCTCTTAAGGCTTTTTTTTTTTTTTACAGAAAACAAAAGTATTGACAATATTCAATACTCAAATGCACTGTTCCTTTTATAAAAAATTAGTTGAACCAGAATAAAGTCCATCCTCTTTGGATCTTAAAAGATAATCAAAACAGATAGATTCATTTTCACATTTCATTAACGATTTACCAAGGTTGCTTAATCCTTTTTAGGAAATATTCTTGATTTGCTTGAGGAATTAGGGCAAAGACAAGATTATATTTCAGAATAACCATTTTGCAAATGCTTTTCACAAATGCTCCTGCTGCCAACTGTACTTTGTATCTGTGGCTGATGTCTTGTGTTTTAAAGAATACTCCAAGGAGGTAGTGAAGATTGTAATCTTTTTCATTGACAGCTAGTAAAACAAGCCATTTCCAGCTTTCTCTATATAGAGAGAATGTTTTACTTTGAATTGAGGACAGAGGAAGAGCTGTAAGCACAAAGTAGGTTGATAATACGAGAGTGTGATATTCATTCATTCATTAAATTTATATGCCGCCCATCTTACTATCAAGTGACTCTGGATGAATTACAATAACAAGTTTGATAATAGGATTGTTAAAGTACAAGCATTGGACATTGTAGCTACTCCTACACTGATTGAACAGGAGTTTCAACTGGTAACTTCTTTGGAGTCTTTTGCTATCTGTAGTCTGGATCTCTACATTTCTGTTGGTGAAAGTGTCCAGGGAGGTGACTGTAGAGACTAAGGAAGATGACTTTGATATACAAAGACAAGTAGTCCTCGACTTACAACCACAACAGAACCCAACATTTCTGTTGCTAAGCAAGATCATTGTTAAATGAATTTTGCCCCATTTTACACCCTTTTTTGCCATAGATGTTAAGTGAATCACTATGGTTGTTAAGTTAGTAACACGTTTGTCAAGCGAATCTGCTTTCCCCATTGGTTTTGTTTGTCAAAAGGTCATAAAAGATGATCACATGACCCCATGACACTGTCATAAATATGAGTAATCTGAATTTTGATCATGTGACCATGAGAATGCTGGTCGCAAGTGTGAAAAATGGCCGTAAGTCACCTTTTCAATGCCTTTGTAACTTTGAACTGTCGTTAAATGAACTGTTGTAAGTCGAGAAGTATATGTATGCAAGAACTGTTAGCTAGGCAAAGGGGACTGAAACATTCTTCAAGTCCTGGGAAGCAAAATAATCTTTGAAAGTACCTGCCTGATTCACTGGAGTATAAGAAAGGTTGGTGGAAGACCTGCAGCATAATAGATTTGCACAATTCTGTTATTATAGCTAATTTCAATAAAGGCGTAGCTTCGGGCTTCCTGTGGAATTGATTTTCTGGTCTGGTCTATCTAATGGGGCTGACTGTGATAAGCAGTTGTGTCAGTCTTGCAATGAGTGCTGATTGACAGAGAATGCTATCTGCCTTTAGGGGTAAACGGTACAGAAGAGGTGGGGACTACAGTTGTGTTATTTCTGGAAGAGACAAATTAATTTGGTATAAAACATATAGTCAGTAGTTTGTAGACACAAGCCAACTTCATGCCAAATAATTTTTATTTTTTACCAAACAAAACTAGTGAAAATTAGTAACTGCACCGATACATTTACTAGCAAAACAGTATGTGCATGTAATAACAATATTTGATTAATTTTTGAATTCTTCCCCCTAGTCTTACGAGAAGAGGACAAAGAGAATACAGGAGTATGGAGGGAGCCTAGGTTTCTGTCTCCTATGATAAATCATGTTTTAGCACACTTGACCACAGTTAGTAAATGTCCTTTGCAATTTCTTTATCATTGATTTATTACCATCAGTGAACCAGGTGGAGTCATAGAATTAGAGGATAGGTAAAACAGCTAAGTGAACTTAGTTGTCACTCTAATTTATGGTTGGGTTATAAGCTAGCAAAACAGTAGTTAAAGAAAACAGTTGTGGCTTGCCCTGTCAGTTGCTGGTTCATCTACAGTACATCTTTGCTTTTAGCTGTTTGTGCCATTCATTGCTACGCTCAGGATAGACCTGCACATTTGAAGGTTTCAGAGCTGCCTTGAATTCCTTGGCTGCAGCCCTTAGAGACCACCAAGTAGAATGATGATATTCTAATATTTATTGTGACTAAATCCCCCCCCCATATAGTAATAAAAATATAATAAAAATGAAATTAATTACAGTTCTGTCTATATTTTATCCACATGTCCGGCTCTGGATATTTAATCATGGCATAGAAATTTAATGAGCTGTGATTCACAGGCTGATTTCAGCAATGTTGTTATTACAGAAATCTGAAATTCTATTTCTGTCCGTGTTTGTGAAATTCAGCCTTTCAATCTCTACATTGTTTGGGTATGTAGCATTTATTTATATAGCCAGTAAAATAAGAAGTGCATCAGTTTGCCTTTTCATGTCCTGTACAAGAATTTGAGTGGGGGCTTAGAAATATTTTGAATGAGTGTAGAAACTGAAAACCTGATTGTGAAATATGACCCAAATTTTCCAAATGTGTTTTTTCACCTAGTTTGACAATTATAGAAAATTCATTGTTAAATTAGAATAGTAAACATTTGAGGGAGGGAAAGAAAGGAGAATCAGTTCTCAGAAAATAATGTGTAAGTTTTTATTCTGTTTGTCCTTCCTGTTGCAAAAGCTCAATCAAGTACAAAATGAGTGAATCATTGTGTAGAATGGGAAAAGTGTGGTATTCGTATTTGTAAATTTTCTTTGGGGAATCTTGGAGCACATCACAGTAAATGAATATAATGAATTAATTTCACTTATTGAATGCTGACTCTCAAATATGATATCAAAGTAACTTTAAATGATTGTTCACCATCATTTAAAAACAACCTCCAAACTGTATTATTATAGAAGTAATTCTGTTGGATTTCTGTTTTAAGGGATACCTTTCTATTTTAGCATACTTGGTTATCTCAAATCTCTTCTGCAGCTGGACAGAAAAAAGACAATGAAAGTCTGCAGATCCTTTTTCAGAATGCTGCTTTGCAATTAAGGTGAAGAGTGGGAGAGAAAACATCTGAAGAACTACTAAAAAGATAAGGGAGGATCTTGTCACTTAACTTATCTTCTGGGGAAATATATATGGCACCAGTAAGTGATTGATAAAGTAAGTATGAGAGTAGGTTTGGTCTTAGTGGCTGACCTGTTTGATGGAAAAGGTATGGGCCTCTAAAAAAATCCTATCATCATTCAGTGAAGGTGTGATTAGATAATTTCTAGTTCATATATATAGAGTATAATCAAGATTCAGAGTTTGAAGATTTTGGATTTGTGATAAATTAGATTGTAATATTGCCCCCCCCCCCCCTACTTTTTTAATATTTACAAAACATGTTTACTTGAAGCAAGTAGAGTTCAGGTTCTCAGTTTAGACTGGTGGTATTAACCTTCAAAATAAAAGACACAGAGAAGGAGTTTGAATCATTTCAGACTGCTGTAATACTAAAAGGGTATAAGAGTTTGTTATTATCCGCTGGGCTTTTCCATTGTTATCCTACAACCGGACCATCATATCAAAATGTCTCAAAAATACATAGTAATGCAAGGCTAAACAATTATGAAGATCCATAAAAAGAGCTGTAGTTCATGACCTTGGACTCCTAATTATGAACCCAAACTACCTGCTGAAGACCAAGACCAACAGCTGTTTTGCTCTACTGGTAGGGAGAAGCAATAACTGTTGCATCACAGCACAACCAGTCAAGTAAAGTGTAATATCCTTGGTGATTCAACTGAACCCATTTTACTAGTCAAAAATGCAAAGTTGCATCCTCACCTCAGTATTATTTAATTAATACATTAACAATATTTTGAGAAGATCCATCCTCCCTTTCTTGCCCACCTCCCTTTCTCTAATCTCTTATGCTAATGATGCAGCCATATTGTCTGTAACCCAAGTAGGACCCTAAAGATGCCTTCAAACTCCATCTCTTTACTGCTTCAGAGAACCCCTTGAAATAGTTTACATCCTTTCCTTGTTTAGGTACTGCAGTCCATTTCTTAAAATGGTAGGCAAGCATATAACTGAGAGATTCTGCAAAGATTGATTGCTGCAGTCTCGTTTAGATGAAGTTCTCTCTATAGTGTTCTGTACCTAGCTCATTTCCCGCCATTTTTGCCCCTTCACAGAGCTGAGAGATTGCTTAAATAAACTAACTCTTCCTGAGCTGCTTTTCTCCACAGCACTTCCCCAAATAGTGTCAATGGCAAGTTAACAGCTTAAGCTCTGTGACCCTAGTTGATTAGAATCATCTGGCCACCTTGTCCTGCTGCCTGAAACTGACCAGATCTTTATCAGTTCCATACTGAAAGCTTTTATGGTTATTTATTGTTTTATTGTTAAGCACATGAAATTTGGTTGTGAATATGTATGATGGTCAGAAAATGAAGATTTTTTTAAAAAAATATTACTGTCATAACAGTCACTAAACAAAGAGTGAGTCTACTTCAAAACAAAAATACTGGGACTCCATAGGAAACAATTTAAACCCTCAACTAGATGGATAATCAATGGCAAATCACTGAACAGATAAATTATTTTACAATATCTAGGTCTCTATTTTTAATTTTCTATTTTCTGGTCTCCTCAAACAAGATAGTTTCTGGTAAAAGCCCCTCCAAAGCACTCCTTGTAATTGTTAAATTGGTAACCTTTATATCCCAGCAACCGTTAAACTATTTAAAGCCAGAGGTTTGGGTTTGATGCTAAATGGTAATCAGTTATGAATTAATAAGGGTCCTGTCAAGAAGTTGGGAGTCAGGACAAAGTTCAAAAGTACTACAAGTTTATTTCATACTACCTGTGCAGAAGAATCTGAACTACTAAAGCGAATTGGCGCCATATTTGTCAACTGACTTCAAGACGGTTGGACTTAAGTCTTTTAGAGACTCCAAATTGATGATGTCTTTTGATCCCAGTGTTGGGCTCAGCTACATCTCCTAGTTTAGAAGCAGTGTAACCAAAACACTTGAAAATTTTACTATGAGTTTCTTATTTAACTTCCAATGTTCTAACATGGTGGGTAGAATTAAATTACATTTGCCTTGAGGCTTGATTCAAGCGTTGTCATCTTAGAGCTGACTAGACAAGTCTATTGTGGAACTTCCTTAGTTCATGTCACCTTGCTGGATAGGTTGTCTTCCAAACTAAGAAGACAAATCAATGTTGATTTGGCATATTGTGGTTTTGCCCTTCGACACTATTGGGCTTGGGGCTTGCTAAAACTCTAGCCAAACTAAAGCAAAGGACTTGGGTTCTTGGTATTTAAAATGACAAAGTCTCCCATCTTTTTAATAACAATTATTCCTCCCTCCTCCAATATATTCTGTATATTGTTTCTTTAAGATCTTATATGTTCTTCATAGTAGATTACTTAATGGCCCTAATGGGGGCCAGGTTTGGCATCATAATGCTGAGTTCTAGCCCCACCTTAGCCACGAAAGCCAGATGACTGACTTTGGACCGGTCTCTTAGCCCAACTCACCTCACAAGGTTGGTGTTATGGCGAAAATAGGAGAAGAAAGGAGTATGAGATATGTTTGCTGCCTTGAGTTGTTTATAAAAATAATAAGGTGGGATACAAATAAAAAATAAAAATACATCAGGGCACCCACTGGTAGATATAAGATTCCAAATGAAAGCCATTCTTTTCAGATTCAGAGGTAGAACATGTCTCACAAATGCTATTAAAATGTCCAGTGTACACACTCAAATGGCGATCAACCTTATTACTGCCAATTAATAAGAATTGCAAAATTCTTATCAATAGCTATAATTGTTAGAAGGTGTCTGGTTCCTCTTTCATAGTGTTAACCATTAGCTCTTAATTGCTTTAGGATTTTCCTGCAATTTTTAAAATTTCTTTTCATAGCCATCATGTTGTATGCTAGTCATTTGTTGTGTTTTATCTTGGACCTAAAGAAATGTTGATTGATTGGTGGAAATGGATGCATTCAACTCCTCCAAGGCAAAACAAATCATTTCCATTCCTAGACGTGCCTCCCTTGTCCACTAAATAGTTTTACTAATCTGATGAAGTGGACACATTTCTATGCAAGTCTGTAAATTGAAAATAGATTTTTTAAAAATGGCCTTCAGATTGCAAAAAAGTTACCTATCGCTGTCTTAACATATTTGTATAGAACAGGTATCAAGCTTGTGTCGTCACGGCATTGTCACATGACGTATCACAACTTTCCCCCTTCGCTAAACCAGGCATGGCTGTGGCCAACACTTGATGCATCCGGCCCGCGGGCTATGATTTTGACAGCCCTGGCATAGAAGATCCAAGTACATAAACAATATAGAAAAACCAGAAATATAAGAAAACCATGTACACTGAACCTCACAACAAGGAGGTATAGTTCTGTTAATATGATAATTCATTGTAATATTGTGAAGAGTAAGTAAAAAAATTTTAAACTGCCACGTCTCTTTATACCCATAGCTTTAATCATAGCTTTATATACAAATAAATATGGGGTTATTGCATTTTTAGCAATGTTGTAAATAACATTTCCTAGCTATTAATCTTCCTCCCTCCCTCCCTTTTCTTTTTTCTTTTCTTTCTTTTCTTCCTCCTAATCCAAAGACTTCAGTAGGCAAAACAATCCAGACAGAAATAAAATTTTTCTAGCTTTCAATTCTATGTTTGTTACTTTTGCTTCCAGAGAACCCTGGTGGATTGATGAAGTTTTCCCAAGGTTAAACAATTATCCTTAATGCTTTATTGCACTCTTCTCCATTTCTTGTGCTCTTGAAACGCATTGGATCACAATTCATTACTTCTGGTTGGCTGGAAGGATGAAAGTTCAGTAGGGCTAGAAAGCCCGAGGCATTGGATAAGGCTGCCTTATTGCATCAATCTTTTCTATGCCTTGTCTTAATAATAGTCTTGAAATATGCCCTAGGAAAGAGTGAGTTAGTTTTTCTTCCAACATACTTTTTTCCACAAGAAGTAAGATTCATGGGTACATTATTGGGTAGAGTATTGCGATTTTGTAAAATTGTACATTTACTCTGTTTAATATAGAGAGTGACCATCCTAAGTTTAAACCACAACCAATGTTAGAGTCTAAAAGTAGTAATACTTAATTGAAGAAGAGTTATTTGAACTTACAGTCATTGGGTAATTTAAGTTATTTAGGATATTTAAGCTAAGGGAATTTAAGAGCCATTGCCTTAGATTGTAGGAGTGTAGTACTGTAGGTAGTATAACTAGAACAAAAAACCCTTGGAGTGAGTGATCTTCGGTGCTGGGCCCCAGCAGATTAGAAGGTCAATAGATGGCTATAGTTCTTGGAAAAATAATAGAGTGTACTTTTGGAGGAGATAATTCAATTGCAGAGAGTTTAAACTTTGAAATCTCTGTAGATTATGGTGGAATATCCAGGGCAGCCATAAAAATGGTTATTCAAAGTGGCAGGCAAAACTGGGAGATCAAAACCCCACCTCTTTTGTATTATGTAACGAATATTGCACTGAAAAGAAAAAAGAAGCAAGGCTTTGATTGTCCTATCTCTGCTTGCTGGGGTGGGCTTGGCCAGAGTGGGTGTGGCCAGCTCAACGTCACTCATGTCAGGAACACCTGTTATGGCCCAAGTGCTCTGCCAGCAAAAACAGGCTCCCAGACACCCTTTCGGCTGCGACGGCCTCCTGCAACCTTCTGCCAGCGAAAACAGAGCTCGGGAGGTTGCACACAGCCCTCCCAAGCTCTGTTTTCACTGGCAGAGGCACTGCAGCCTGGTCCTTTGCTGTTTCCAGGGTGGCCTCAAGGGCCAGATCTAAGCACCCCGCAGGCCAGATCTGGCTTCTGGGCCTTGAGTTTGATATTCCTATTGTAGATTACCTTTCTGCTGTTTGCCACTGTGTGCCACATATTCTAAACCTTCACATTCTAGAATGTACAGTATTTTGGAGAACAACAGAAGCAGGCCTAGAACGTAGTTCTATCTAGATGCGTACTTGAATGTACAAAGGTTTTGAATTCTTTATGTATAGGATTGAGCCCCAAATGCTGTAACTGCTGTTTGTATTCGAATATTCTTCCCTCAGTCCTCCCCATCCTTTTCATGACATCTATTCTCATTCTCACTTTAACTTGATTACAGCTCATCTCATGATTCAAAAACATAATGAGACAGAGACATGGATTTTATAAAGTGAGCTGGTTGGATATGTGACAGTGAGGGAATAGAAAGAAAAATGGTGAGCGGGTTTTTATAGTAGTGTAAGTGCTCAAACACTTAGGCAAACATCTGAGCAGAACTTATATTTTTCAACTATTGAAGAACAAAAACTGAGCAAAACGTCTCTCCGCTGCCAACTAGAGGTTGTCTAGTTTTTTGCAACCCAAATTTGACAGCCCTGAAAAAGAAGCCTTCCACCTTTTTGACAAAAACGCCTGAATTCTCTTCTCCAGTACATTGCTTATTTTTAAATCCATCTAAGTAAAAACATATATTGCCTTTAATAGTGCTGCATTGTTTATTTAAAATTTACCAGTAGTTTCCTCCAGGAACTCTGCTCACACAATTGTTTACATGAAGGAACCACTGAGATTTATTAGTATCTGCCAAAATAAATAAGAATTTCTAGCAAAACTAGTAATACCATTAGTATGCCATTTCTTGGCTCTCTTCAGCTGATTGTAGGACTTCCTTGCCAACTTTTTTTTTTTAAGGGCTGACTAAAAATGAAACATTTCCTGTAAAATAGTAATCAATAGCAATCAGTCTTCCACTGAGCCCAGTTTTCTTTTGAATGCTGACGTCGTTCATTCGCTCCGGCAAGCCAGCAATTCGTCCTGCTGTTCTTTGAAGGGCTCCTAGAATTATGTGGGTTTTAAGAGGCCCGAACAATACATTGGATTGCTACTTAAATGTAGCTAAAACAAAAAGGTAATACTTAATACTTCCTTCAGCATGAGGTCAAGAAGATCAAAGGGAAGAAAAAGGCAGCAGGCCCTCGGGGACCTGTACCACATTAATTAAAATCCCCAGTGGAATGATCCAAGCAAGCAAAAACATTGTGAAAAACAACCCCCCTCGCCCCCCAGACTCCTACGAATGGCTCTGATAATCAACAAGGGTGGAGAAGGGGGTTCACATACCAAGTGGATTTGCCTAAATTGGCATTCCATTTCACAGCTTAGATGAGAACAAATATCAGACCAGAGCCTTGGATTGGATAGATCTATTTACTTTAGTGTTATAGACTGTCCCATTCCAAAGGCTGAAGGCAGAGAATATAAACTAGAAAAAAAGTCCAATGAAAATTGTAGTCTGAAAAGAGACAGATAAATAATTGCAATATATAACCTTGGAGTGAAGTTGAGAATACCTTTTAAACAGTAAAGATTTGGCCTCTTGTCCATTCTGCTATACTCCCCTGGAGAACAAAATAAAAGTGAAAAACAAAACATTTTCTACAGCTTCAGTGATTGCTAGATGCCATGATGATGAGAAGTATAGGGCTATGATGTGATTTTGTGAATGGAGCCTCAGTTGTAAAGCTAATAATTTCTATTGCAAACTAAGAAAACAAGACCATTTCTCCTTTAGCATGCTTTACGGCTCATGTAGCTCAGTAAAAAACATAGCATGCAATGTTTCTTCTGTGGGATTGCTTTGGGGGATCTTTACATCATTTTACCATCTTTGATTCTTTTTCAAACTGCAGATACAGCACTTTTATTTGGCTACTGAAGCAGCAGCACTTTAAAAATATGAAAAAAAAAATCACATTGTATCAGTTAAAAAACTGCAATGGACTTTTTAGCAATTTTACCCAGGTTAAGAAGCATGATTCCTTTTTACTTCTGTTATTATATTATACATATTTTCCCCTTGTTATGCTTATTCTTAAGACACCTTCTAAGCATCAGGAAGTTACAATATACTCCGAACAATTAGGTGAGTTTTCTGATTTAGAAAGGCTGACTATATCTGTATAAACCATCTCTGCGATTCTGTAATACTTGTTAGTCTATCTGCTTGCTTTTTGATATGAACTCTATATTATGTGATTAATCTTGTGATTATGGGGAAATAGTTTGTTTTCTGTTCCTCCCCTGAGATTTAGGTAGATAGTCAGATCTCTTGTATTTTGACAAAAGTCTGATCCGAGAAATATCCCTTTGTAGGGTTCACTATTAAATGTATTATATATGTAGAGTATATAATATAGATCTGCATATATTCAGTTCTGTATCATTACAGCAATCCTGGGAAATGTCTGTGTATTAGGCATGCATAGGTTCAGGTGGGTGTTCTTGTTTATAGTTAAAGTATAAATGGACTTAGGGCTCATTGTGACCTTCCAGAGGTTGCTTCCAGCAATTCCCGTACTCCTGGTCAGTGATGAAGGGGGGAAATGCACAACTTCCCAACTTCTAATCCCTTTTACAACAATATCCTTCAATCTATTGAGAAATACCTAGTGTTGCGTAAGCACAGAACGACTTTCCAACCCTTGGGCTCCCCTAAATCATTTTAGGGTAGAGAGTTCTCTAAATTCTCTGGAACAGGTTTTGAATATCCAGATAACTTAAAATTCCCATGTTCCACTGATAGCTTTTCCAGGGGAGGGGTTAGCTGGTCTTTATTTAAGCATTCAAAAATATCTTTTCCAGCCTTATTTTTTTTTTTCTTCCCTTTTCTTTGTGACTGGAAAGTATTGGGCTATTTTTTCTTTTGTATAAAATAATTTTAAGAGTATGACCAACGTACGTTTCAATGAATTATAACAGATTTTTCTGAAGTATCGTAGGTATTGATATACGTAGTACTCAGGATATGACTTATAGAAAGATGGATCATTTTTAGTGTTAAAATAAAGATAAGTACTGGTCTGTAAAGATTGGTGTATCTGTGCCATTTTTTCACTATATATCAAATCATAGGAATGTACTTAAACAGAACTGTATAGCACATGTATATCCAAGTGCATCAGTTAATCCTATGCATGGTTAAGGAGTTGCCATTAAGGTAATGAATGAACATCATGCTCATAGAGCTATTGTTCCTTAAATAACCAAAGGATTCGGTTTTCAAATATATAACAGAATTCAGTCAAAGGGCTGCAAATTCCAACTTGTGTTTGTGCATTCCTTCCGGGCATGTTTCAAGGGAGGTGGTTGTGCTTTTAAAGGTGCTTGATAAGAGCCCTGCCCCACCAGTCCCAGATCTGCCCCACCAACCATCCTCATGCATTAGTTTCTAAGGTATTTAGGTGAACATGCTCCTGTACCACTCTGTACCACCATTTATCCAACTGAACTATCTGACCATTTGCAGGCTACGTTATAAATCAGGGTGTCACTACCAGACAATCAGGTTTGAATGTTTCTTGCATAAAGCAGTTTCTCTACAGAATATCCCAAGGGAGGATATCACTGAATTGTGCTTATGAGTTGCTGGTTTACCACTCAGGCTCAGCTGACTTGTTTCTGCCCATATTTTTGTGTGATTGAGGAGTTAGTAACAGCCTCTTGCCTCTTATCATGTTGCTTGCTTTAGTTAAGAGGGGTAAAATACAATTGGTAATTAATTTCTGACATTGGAATTATAAGGTATTAATTTGATAAACACAGAGGCTTTACCGTCTTTTGAGTGTGTGCTTCCAATCTTTGTAGTTTCACAGGCAACATGAAAAATAACTTGATTGAATGTATTTAATATTTATCCCACTACCCCAATTTTATCTGAATGTCTTGGCATACTGTAAGAGTTATTCACATAAAGATGCATGCCCCCTGGTTCTTGGGGTGGGGAAAAAAGTTAATGCATCAATCATAGTCTCCTATTAAATCTCTTTATTAAATTGCTGTGTCATTTTATTAAATTTTCCACCTATATTATTCTCTGTGTTTCTATTGCTAAGGATGGCATTTTAATTAATTAATTAATTTTATTTATTTATTTATTAAATTTATGTATTGCCCATCTCATCTGAAAATGATCTTGGGTGGTTTACATACATTAAAACCAGTTAACATTGAAAAAGATAAAACATTGTCATAGTAATCATGATATTTGTAATACCATCAAACATCCATATCTGCCTATTCCAGGTCCTTGAAAAGGATTCGACACATCCAGTCTGAACATCTGGCTGACTGCAATGAACCATAATTTTTGTGTCAGATGAATCAAACATTTTAAAACATGCTGTCAGATTGCTTCAGTTCTACTTGCATAAATGATATGAAGTTATTAATTAATAATCAACAAAAGGACAGATACTTATAATTCTCTTGCAAAACAAATATGAAGAAATTTGCACACCAAGAGCCAGCCAACACAACTCCTCCTTTTAATGCAAATAACTTTGCAAATGAGAGAGGATTCCCTTATCATGTCATTTTTAACTGAGGTCCTGAATTGTTGCAGTCTTAAAAGTTAATGAGCTGGGGAGTAGGTTGTCTTAAATCTTGACTTTAATTTAACAACTCTAGATTCTGGTTCCTAAATAAACTCTAAATTCAGGCTCAACTCTTGATGACTTTATGGACACGTCCATGTGACTTTCTTAAGAATACAGAAGTAGTTTGGGATTATCTTTTGGGATTTGATTATGCTTCATTTCATTGTAACCTATCCCAACTTAACCTATCCTCTTGGGCTTCCTGTTGGTTACTATCCAAATACTAGCTCAGTCTAATCCTACTTAGCTTTTTGAGATCAGTCAGGTTTGGAAAGCACTTTTCAACTAGTTGGGGCACTGGGTTTGGACAATATATTAATCAACCCATTTCCTAATTTGTTTACTTGTCAATAAGACAAGCAAGTTAGGACTATATAGGTTGAGTGAACCAGAATGAAGTTTTGAATGGCCCTTACAATCTATTCTATATGGTCATTAGAAAGGAGAATTCTGAAGTAATAGCATGATTTAACCAAGACTTTTTAACCATACTAACAATGAAAAATGATTATTTCTGTAAAGGAGTGAAATATTCGTTGTTTATCTCTTCACTTTTTAAAGCTGCTCTTATTTGATCGATATATGAGCTATACAAACTCGGATCAGAACTAACCATAAAACCATAAACAACTTGTCATTGTTTGTATATCACATTAAATTATAGCTGCAATCAGCATATCAGTAGCAAACATCGTTTCAAATTGGTCACTTCTCTGAAGCTAAAATTGTTAAAACAAATTGCTTTAAGGCCAAAACAGTCAAATCATATTCAACACTGAACAGAGTTCCATGCAATTTCTATAAATGTTTACAGAAGATTCTAGAAACAGAAAGCTTTCTGTTTTATTCTTAGGTTAATTAAAGTCTTAACCTATTTATTATTTATTGACAGTGGCATCAGAAGGCGGAACACAGATGCCTATACTGTAAATTCATAAATTGTTGTTTTTGTGAATAGATCAAACAGTGCAGTGTCTGCTTTATCGTGATGTTTTCTTTTCTCTTTAACCCTCTGGGTCACACTTCAGAATTCTGAATAGGTAGACCGTATTTTATGTAGAAGTATATGTGTTACGTACCCATTCAATTGTGACTTAACAGTTACACTTTCTTCAGTTGCATTGACCTGTTGATATAAGAATTTGTGCCTATTTGTGATTAGAAAACAATACAGAATGTTGGTACTAATCTTATCCATTTCACACTTAACAAAATAAAATAACGGCATGCATTTTATGGCTGGCTTCCAGGATGTGAGCAAGGGCAATTTCGTTGTGGAAATGGGCGCTGCATTCCTGAAGACTGGAGATGTGATGGAGCAAGAGACTGTTCAGATGACACAGATGAAGCTGGCTGTCGTAAGTGGAATTAAGTTTATTTAATGCATGTGGTCTTTTCCAAACATCAGCATTAAGTATCATTTTCCTCATCCATTGCCAATATGGCCAGGAAATGTCATTGAGATAAGACGTTCTGGACACTAAGTTAGGGAAAGGTGACCAAAACATAGCTGCATAATAGGAAGGTTGAGATGCCTTCATGATAACCAGATCTTTTAATGGTTGTGAAGCATACTGATTAAACAACAACCAAGATACTGAAGAGTACGATATGGGAATGTTTGTGTTTATGTCTGTGTGGTGGTGTTGGAGAGGTGGATAGACAAGTAAAATATTTAGTTGGAAACTGCATATAAACTTTTAGACTTTAGATACAGTCTAACAGGACTGTTTTTTATCTGGTAGCGACATATGTTATTGACTGGGATCACCTACTGTTCATTTGCTGAATTAGTCACAATAACAGTTTTAAACATGGCAGTAAGGCAAAAAACAAACAAACCAATTATGGCTCAGTAAGACCTTTGAACCCAGCTGTCCAGCATTCCTAACTTTCAGATTTCTTAATCATATAGCAAGGTGCCTAGTATTACATTTCTAGATTAGAATTCATTAGATTAGAGCTTTAATGTTTCAATGACTACAAGTCCTTTATTCATCTAACATTTAAATCAGAGCATTCAAGTACAATTTGCTTGTCCATTTTAGCACATCCAAGCTGTGAAGAAAACCAGTTTCAGTGTCACAGTGATGGAGAATGCATTCCTCGGGCATGGGTCTGTGATGATGAAGAAGACTGCGACGATGGCTCTGATGAACATCAGCAATGTCGTAAGTTATGACCTAGTAATGAGCCCCATAGATTACTGGAATGGCACATGTTTTGCTTGGAATTAGTCTGATTCAATCCCTGGCATTTCCAGAACAGAATTGGAAAAGTTTATTTCCTAAAATGGAAGAAAGCTGTTTCCATTCAGAATAGTTGTTCTGAAATTCATGGACCAATGGATTGAGTTGATATAAGGTTACTTCTAATGGATCCTCCTTAAGTGCATCCTTTCTTTTCAGATTTGAGTTCCTTTATCTTTAGATTTATTGCACCGTTGCCATCTAATAATGTGTCTTTGAATAGCATTAGCACTTGCACTTAGACTTATATACCACTTCACAGTGCTTTACAGAGTCAGCATATTGCCCCCCAACAATCTGGGTCCTCATTTTACTGACCTCAGAAGGATTCCCCAGTAATTCAGTTGAATATTGTGAATTCTGATCGTTGGGGGTAAATAAAGTTGAGGCTCACTTTGTTTGCATTAGGATAGATCAGTCTGTTTACATTTTTAAAACTTAAAAAAAAAACACTTTTTTAATGTCTTTTTTTAAAACTTTTATGTTTTTCTGTCCCATTTCTTTTTCAGCTAAAACTGCCATTTTAAAATCTGTAAGAAAGAATGTGCTTAAGGGGATTTAAATTTAAGCATATTTATTTACCACATGTTTTTATTCCAGCTACACATTTCTAAACATATTTTACCCTAAAATACACATTTGTACTTGATATTTTTCTGCTGTGAATTCTACTGGAGAAATGCAAAATCTGAATGATTTGTGACCCAATAGATGTAGTCTGTTTAGCACTGAAATTCTCAAATGTTGAATTCTTCAAGCATCTTCAAGCATATTTCCAAGACTCAATATGCATTCATTACTGGAATTGGGACTTCCCAGAGGTCTAGGTCATATGAGATTTGTATACACTACCCTGTAAACATTAGACTTCCTCACCTTTCGGATTTGTTTCAGACAGTGGGAACATTCCGGATTGGATTTGGAGTTCCCCTTAGTTTTAGAATTTGACTAGGCTATAAATAGAATAATTTGGTTATGATAAAAGTTCACCTTTCCCCCTTGCTATGCAGTATTTTCTAGTCTTGCTAATCTGGGCTATATTTTGTTCACTTTCTGGGAAATGGTTTCCCCAGTTGTAGTATAGATAATGTTTTGAACTATTGACCCAAGATAATGGCAAAGATTTTTATTATAGTTCCATCCCAAAGATGTTTTTTTGTCCTCCTTACCTTTTCAGTAGGAGCTATAAATGCTAGTAGTTACATATTATCTATTGGGGAGGCAATAAAGGGCAAAATCCAAATTTCAACTGACTTCTGACCTTTGTGCACCTTAACACAATTTCATTGTAAAGTGGATTCACCGTAAAGTCTTTCACCTGTTTTGAATCAGCGATGGGAAATCATGTGATTTGTTACCTTGGGATATTTGAATATATTCTTCAATATTATTCTTTGTTCAATTAAAAATCATATGTATAATGTTGCCTCTCTCCACTTATTTGTTGTGCATCTGTAATCATTAGTGTGTGTACCAAGATTTACATGTACAAAAAAACCTTTATTTGTCTTTTGGTCGCTAACAAAAAAAAAAATCCAATGTATTTATTGTGTGTGTATTTAATTAGAAGGAGAATCTACCGTGTTTCTCACAAAATAAGGCCGGCCCTTATTTTTTTTTTGACCCCTGGAAAAATGGCTAGGCCGTCTTTTTGGAGGTGACTTAATTCCCCCCCCTTGCATCCTCAGGTGGGCGGGTGGCGACAGCTTGGATGTTGACCTCGGCGTTGGTGGGGCACTTCGTATCGGGAAATCTTCTGCCAAATCTTCCTTCTCCCCATGCTGCTGCGGTGTTTAGAGCAACATTGTGGCATTTGGCGCAGCCACGCAGTGTTTGGCACAGCCATGAGGGGCCGGGGGGGCTCCTCCCTGCAACCGGAGCACGGTGGAGACACTAGGCTTCAGGCACTCCTGTCGCCGCCTTCCCAGGCATCGTTCGAAGGCAAAGCCCATTCTTTTAAAAATGACGCCCTAATATGACAAAGCCTCCCCTGCCCGAGAGGGTAGCCCAACCCCACATGGGGAGGCGAATCTCCCGGGGCCGCAGTGCAGGATCGGTCCACCCCGGGAGAAGCGCCCAGCCACCATGCCTGCCTGGTGCTGGGCAGAGCGTGAAGAGCTTCACCTGGGGTGCCCAGCGCAGCTGACAGGCGGGCCCTCCTGCCCGGTGGTGGAGCTCTCACCAAGGCAGCGAGCGCCTCACCGCCAGGCCCTCCACTCATCCCACCAGGGCTGCGCCTGAGCTGGGTAGGGTGGGCAGAGCTGGGAAAGTGAGCCACGGGTGCGCGCCCACCTGCCAAACGAAAGAGCTGGGCCGACCCAAGCTTGGCTTCCTTCCCAAGTCCCTCAAGCCTGACCCCAAAGGGGCCACCAGGAGAGGCTGCCTGAGGCAGTGATAGCTCCCACCATCCGTGGACAGGGAGGTGAGGCGACGGCCCACGCCACGTCCTCCTCTTAGTTGAACCCCACTGAGTGAGCGCCTCTGCCCAATGCCCATGCCACTGCAGCGTTTGGAGATGCCAGCACATTTGGAGATGTGTGGGGACGGGGACGGGCTGGGCAAGGGGTGGAAAGGACAGGCGGCTTCGGGCTCCCTCCACCAGACCTGCCAGCCAGGGAAGCAGCGCTGCTGTCACCTGGCCTCCCTGTCTGTGGATGGGTGGGTGCTATCACTGCCTCCGGCAGCCTCTCCTGGTGGCCCCTTCGGGTTCAGTCTGGAGGGTCTTGGGAAGCCAAGCTCGGGTAGGCCCGGCTCTTTTGCTTGGCAGGTGGGCATGCACCTGTGGCTTGCTTTCACGGCTCTGCCCAGCCTGCGCGGCCCTGGCAGGATGAGCGGAGGGCCTGGTGGGGAGGCGCTCACTGCCTTGGTGAGAGCTCCGCCGCCAAGCAGGAGGGCCCACCTGTCAGCTGCGCTGGGCGCCCCAGGCAAAGCTCTTCGCGCTCTGCCTGGCACCAGGCAGGGATGGCAGCTGAGCGCTTCTCCCAGGGTGGCCCGATCCTGTGCTGCGGCCTTCAGAGATTTGCCTCCCCACATGGGGTTGGGCTGCCCTCTTGGGCAGGGGAGCCTTTGTCTTACTGGTAGTAGGGCGTCATTTTTAAAAGAATGGGCTTTGCCTTCAAATGATGCCTGGGAAGGCGGTGACAGGAGCGTCTGAAGCCGAGTATCTCCGCTGGGCTCCGGTTGCAGGGATGAGCCCTGGCTGGCCGCACGTGGCTGTGCCAAACGCCGCGTGGCTGCACCAAACACTGTGGCATTGCTCTAAACGCTGCGACAGCATGGGGAGAAGGGAAAGCAACGGTGGCGGAAGGTCTCCCGATACGAAGTGCCCCACCAATGCCGGAGTCAACGCAAGCAGCACCATATCCGGGTATGCAACAAAAGTACTTCCTAACGGCCAGCCCCCCTGCCATTCCCCCCATTTTGCATGTTTAATATAGGCCTTAATTTGGGGGGAGGGGCTTAATTTCATTTTATGCCTATAAAACATGTTGGGACCTCCTGTTGGGGGAGGCCGTATTGTTGGAGAAACATGGTATTTACCTCACTATTGGCTATGCTGTGGTTTATTTGCATCTAGAAGGCAAGGATTTCTTATCTGGTATATAATGTAATAGTTGAAAAAGATAATTCAGGCAAAGTAGTGGAAGAGCAATCTGGTGTATTAATGAATATATATCAAGCAGAACATATTGATTTCTTAGCTAGTCTTGTGTCTTTCCTGCATGCAGATTCCTCACAGATCAAAATTTGATTGCTTCAAGTCTTGCACAAGTATAATAAAAGCTTCAAAGAATTTATAATCTAAACACAAAAACTTAACATATAGCTGAGAGGCACAAACAACCCAGGCTTTATAAAAAGGGCAGTTAAAGATAGCTAAATTGCTGTACGATTACATCTTCATTGGAGAATTCCTTCTTCACATCAGTGAGTGCAACATTCCACTGATAGATTTTTCCACTGATGGATGGTAAATTATGGCCACAGTGAGTGGCATATTATCTGGACTTAGTTCATGAAAAATAAATGATGAGAATATAGGGAGCACCCTAAAATTCTGAAATAGTAAAAGTAACCTACCTATATACTTATACAAAGTTGAATATACTCATTTGATTCTAGGTATTGGATCAGTTTCTTTTTAAGGGCTGAATAAGTCAGTTAAGTTGTGGATTAGACCTAGTTTGGGTTGTCCTCACTTAATGACTGCCCCATTTAGTGATAGTTAGAAGTTATGACAGTGAGATGAAAAAGTTACATTATGACCAATCTCCATACTTACTACTCTTGCACTATCCCTGTGGTCAAATGATCGACATTCAAGTGCTTCACAACTGGCGGACATTTATGACTGTCACAACTTACCATTTTCATGTTTTGTTATCTGTCTTCTGACAAGCAGAGTTCATGAAGAAGCCAGCAGTAAAACAACATCTCGCTTAATGATCATGAATTGCTAAACAACCACGATCAAAATGGGTTTGTAAGCCCGTTGCAGTTATGTGAGGTTTCACTTAATGACTATGTCACTTAACAACAGAGTTGCTGATCCCTGTACTGATAAGCGAGGTTTCCCCAGACTTATCAGAGAAAGCTATAGTAGGTTTAGCGAATGAGTACTGAAATTGGCCTTATTTTGCATGATGTATCTGTTCTTTTCTACACCTTCCCTTTCATAGGTAAACTTTACAGGAGTTACATTAATATATCTACATAGTTCATAAATAACATCAGGACATGAAAGCTTGATTTAGGAATGTGTAAACATTTACATTTACATTTATCCATTTTGGCTTTTTTGTTCTATTATTGTTGAAAACAGTTCTTTAGGCCGAATAGTGTATTTAAGATAATACAGTAATGATATTGATATTGTATTCTTACATACGTTTGATAAATTTTAATTTATTGTACTGTATTTGGCAATATGCTGTAAGCCGCTTACAGTCAAATGATTGAAGTGGCGGAGAAGCATTTGTAATGATAGAGGTGTAAATAAGGATGATTCCTGTTCATTTGAAAACTTTACATTTTAAAAGCATATTTTCAGAAACCAAGAAGCTGAAGGACAGGAGTGTCAACTGGATCCAGCCAATGGGGTGCTTACAGCTGGCTCACGTGGTTGCCCAGGAAACAGCGGAAGGACTGGCCCGCGATGCCTCTGCCAACAAAAATGGAGCTCGGGAGGGCTGTGTGTGGCTCTCCCGAGCTCCATTTTCACTGACAGAGGGTTGCAGGAGGCTTTCACAGCCAAAAACAGAGATCAGGAGCCTGTCTTCACTGGCAGAGTGCTCGGGCCACCACAAGTGCCCCCGACACGAGTGACATCAAGCTGGCCACACCCCCTGGCCACGCCCACTGCCCGCCCTGAGGTTAAACACAACCCTGATGCGGCCCTCAATGAAATTAAGTTTGACTCCCCTGTATGTGTGTGTATGTGTGTGTATGTGAGTGTAAATAAAAAAAAAATTGTAAGCACAATGTTTCTTGCAGCTGGGCGAACATGCTCCAGTCAGCAGTTTACCTGTTCCAGTGGGCAGTGCATCCCAAGTGGCTACAGGTGTGACCATGTCAGCGACTGCACAGATGGAACAGATGAAAGAAGCTGCCGTGAGTGCTTTTAAATCTTTTGCAGTAGATTTGGTTTCAGCCCTTCTCTCGTTGGCTTGTTAATCAATTTGTAAGATTAAGAATTTGTTGATGGACAGAAGTGAACACAATATTCTTCTTGTTATCAACATTTCAGCACAGATTCTTTCATGGATTACCAAGGATGTGCTCATAACGGTTACATTGTTCTGAGGTTTAATAAAATGTACCGTTGCTCCGTAATGGGCTAAGGCTAGAGAGAATCTCTCTCTCTTTCCTGATGTTAAAACAGATCAGAACCCCAAATTATATAAACATAAGGCTTAGGACATTAAAATACACTGGGTTGGGATTTTGGGAGCTGGAGAGATATTGATGATGATGATCATTTATTGTATGCCTGGCCCTAACCCTTTGGTTACTACGGGTTGGAATGAGATGTCAAAAACATAAAACTTCAGTGATCCAGTACAGAAATTCATAGGGAAAGACCATTTGTGAAAGAAGGAAAAACAGGGAGGATGTTCAGGAAATGACAAGCTGAGGCTTAGGAAGGTACACATCAGTGGCCTTTAGGTACAGCAGCCCCCTTTGAGCTGCAGAACAGATGGAGGAAGGAGAAAGAGATTTATTAACTGATGGGAAGTAAGGGAATACAAGGCCCTCTTGTCTTCATCACTACAGGTACTGAAGATGCCCAGATGGGGCACAGTGTTCAGACTTTTTAATCACAAATTCGAAACGGGATAATCGCCTTGGTTGTCTAGACATCCTTGAATATTAGTTTGTCTAGAAACAGCTCAAAGGAAACCTATAGTTCAGATGGTTCAGGATCAGACAAATATAATTAGACCTGGGGTAATAGAGACTTAATAACACCTGGGGAAATTAAGCTCTTCGAATGCACCACAAAATAGAATTTGGATAGAATCAAAGAGCTTGAAACTATATTCATTCCTTGGGTTTTTTCTAGAGAAAAGTAACGCAGATGGAGAAGGACAGGAGAATTAGAGGATGTCAGCAAGGCAAGGAAAAGTATTAAGCCAAAAGCGAGAGAATGCAGGTGGTTGCACTTGACCCGAGACCCTGAAAATCCTAAGCAGAAAGATTTTTCATCACAAAACAAATACACCATTAAACAAGGGGTCAGCAATGTTTCATTTCAAAACTCCTCTGCAATATATTTTACAGAGTTTGACAATAAATTGATGATACTAGCCTTACTTTGTAGGTGGAAATATTTTTGTATAGTAAGCACAAAGTTATTAAGAGAAAGAGCTATGAGCAAACATACTCTTTCATGTCAACCAGTGCATAGTAACTGAAGGTTTCCAGCTTTAATTATTAGCATCTAACAGGTGTAAGTAGGGTAAGGTAGAAATGTTAAACAGAGAGAAGCATAAACATCATAACAGTCAGTTTCTGCCTCTCTGCATTCCTGCAAATTCAGATATGACTAATATTCGTACATGCTGATGGTTCATTTCCAGCAAAGATAAGGAAGGATTGCTTGTCAGAAAGGAAAATTGGCTTATGAGACACAATGTGGTCTTCCCTCAGGAAGCGAATCTATCTGAATCCATAAATTAACTGATTCATAAATTAGTTGGGTAAGACATGAGATAGTTCCAGACAAAGAGAACAAGAGAAGAGCACAGAGTTCTAAAGTTGGGAAGAAAAAACCTAGTGAATGTCTTAACATGCTAAGTGGAGTAAAAAACAAACACCTGACCATCAAGTAGATGAACTGTCCAGCAAGGAGTTTGTCCATATTGAGCCCAAACAATCCCAAGAGCTAGTGACTCATTGCCCTAACTAATTGGGGAGTTATGGTGCCTAACATGAATATTAAAAAGCACCATTTTTCCAAGTTGTACACAAGATAGAGTAGAAGTTTCTTGGCTACATGACTGAATTAAAGCTACATTTTTAAGCCTTGCCAGACTATGATTCTGAAAGACAGCCAGGTAGTTATATGGAACAAATACATTAAAAAATGCTGGCTGTCAGTAACTTGGCTGATCTGTTTTGGAATGATCACATTAGAGGTGAAATGTGTTTCTAGTAAAAAAAAAAAGTAGATTGATTCAATGTAATGATAAATGTCATATGTTGCCTGGCATGGTGGATGTGGCTTAGAAATCAGGAAGGCCAAAGTTTGTTCAAAATTCCCAAACTGGGTTTAGTATAGCAGGACAAATGTTTTGTTAAGTAGTTGTAAATTCAATGGAGTCTCTTACTGCTCTGTTTATGACTCTATCATTCCCAGCATTTAGCCTTGGAACTTTTTCCCAAACATTCTCTCTCTCTCTCTCTCTCTCTCTCTCTCTCTCTCTCACACACACACACACACACACACACACACACACACACACACACAGAGCTACAGGAATACAAGACAAACTATATGAAGCCATTGTGTCAAAGTTTTGTTCAAATTGAGACCTACTTCCAATTAAGTCATCTAAGTAGCCTTTAAGATGATAAATGTTTTGCACAGTATTTGGGTAAACCCAGGGTTAATTCTTGGTTTCTGTTTAGTAATCTAGGAGTCCACAAATCCTGGGATTATTACAGAATGACATATTCTGTTTTGGACCCAAAAATGCTATATATCTTTCAACAGCCACTAATTAGAGTATTGGTGTTGACAACTATCTTCAACAGAAGGATGTCTGTGACTTCAGGACAGAAAACTGATTAAGACTGTATACTTGAAGTATGCTAGTGTAATAGAGGGCCTATTATCTGAATAAATTTATCTAAATGCTACTGTGGTTCTGACTGCTCACTTTGATCATGCCCTATACAGAGGATTTTTTTTCATATGGAAATATTTTTGATGGTGGAAAGATTTGGCAGTTCATATATTTATTGATTTATTAATTTAATATGGCTTCTGATTGCCATTGATTGGTGAAAAGATTCAGTTGAGAAAACTGTTTATATTTGGAGTTTTGCAACATATTTTATGTTCTTAGAAATCACCAGAAATGTGACTAGTTTGTTTATGTTATAATTAACCACCTGAAAGCCAAAGAGCTATTTCCAGCTATAATAATCAGTATACATTCCCTTGCTTTGAAGAAAGTCTTAAGGCGCCATGAACCAGTATATGATCCTTATTTATTTATTTATGAAAATTGTATGACTGCTTACTCACTCTCAGTGACTTTGGGAGTCTTAGAAAAATAAAAACCCAATATACAAACCATAAAAAATAATGACCGCTCGCCATTATTATGATGGAGATGATTTTTAGTACACTGTTAATATAATCTGCTGCTAAAATTGCTTTGAAAAGAAAGGCATATATAACATAAATACTACTAAAGGAGAATGTTAAGGTTGAAATGAGGACCACCAAGGATCCCTCAGAACATAAATAATTTGGGAAATGGAAATGACATTTGATGGCTGAACAAGGTCCAGAAAATTTTAAAAGAACAATAAAATAAAATTTATAATGGAAATTATAAAATTATTAGCCCTTTCTAAGATGGGACTGCTCTTCATACCTTGACACAACTAGCAGTCTTGGCCCTGGAGATAGCTACTCCTGCTCCCATTACCTCAAGGTTGAATTGTTGCAATCTAGTCTGTTTGGGGCTGCTTTGAAACCTATCCAGCAACTTTATCTGATATAGCAGATTACTTTCAAGAAGAGATTGGACTGCCATTTGTCAGAAATGGTGTAGGGTCTCCTGCTTGGGCAGGGGGTTGGACTAGATGACCTACAAAGTCCCTTCCAACTCTGATTATTTGTTATCTGCTTGCTTGCTGCACTTGAAAGACATTTCAGTCCTACAACTTGTTTTATAGGTACAGTCCTGCATTTGTTTACCAGTAATTTTTTAAAAAAATTGGGATTAAGTTGGAAATCCCTGTATGGCTTGGCTACTGGTTATTTTCTGAGCCAGCTTTGCCAAACAGACTCTGCTCATCTTATGTTTTTAAATTAAAAGGAAACGTTTCAGAAGTAAGGGATGATAGGAGCCCAAATTAAATTCTCCTTAGTAGCTTCCTGGAGAAAGTTTGCCACCAAAGATTTAAACATTACTTTTGAGAAAGATGATGAAAATGCTTCTGTTCAACCAGACGTTTGGCATCAAACTGTACTTTGTTGTTACTGTTGAATTATTGGCACATTTTAATTAGAATCTTATTGAAATTTTAAAGTTGTTGGAGGTTTTTATATTTAGAATCTATTGAAGTTAAGTTTGATTATTTGTTTATAAATTGCAAACTGTCCAAAGACTTATGAATGTGGATGAGATATAAATTTTGTAGTAAATAAATTCTCAGCCTTAGGAGATTTAGATGGCCTGTTTCTTCCTATTCTTTGTTGTCAATATAAAAAAATCAGACTCTTTCAGCAAGCATTTCTATCACACTGTTTTTGATTACGAGAATTCTTGGTTTTGATGACACATTTGAGGTTCTTTTTTTGAGCTATCCTTACCTATTCTATTTGATATTCAATATAATTTTAGTACAATAAATGCATTAATAATATGTTGTTGCTGCAAAATGTGCATTATTGGTTTCCAAGCAGTTTCTTTGCCCTCTGAAGCAGAGCAATATTCCTCTTCTGAGGAAACAATTTTAAAATGGAAAACAATGGCAAAATGATTACAGTGATTTCATTTGCTCAGTGAAAATTAGATTTCCTGTGCTGCTGTAGACACTCATCTTCTTTATCTATCCAAAAAGCTGGAAGAATAGTCTTTCCCCAAGAAATTGTGAAAATTACTCTTGGTATTTTAGGAGATAAGTTTGTATTCTATAGGAGACAAAGACTCCTATAGTTTGATTCCTTGTAAGACAGGAGTGTCAAATTGGCAGCCTGTGGGCTGGATGTGTCATGCGCAGGACACGCCCACTCCAGCTCCATGAATGGGAAATGTTGTGAAACATCATGTGACAACAGTGTGATGCGGCAAGTTTGACACCTGTGTTCTAAGACATTAAATTTGCCTTTGCAGAATACCCAACCTGTGATCAGCTGACTTGTTCTAATGGAGCATGTTTTAATTCAAGTCAACGCTGTGATGGCAAAGTGGATTGCAGGGATTCTTCTGATGAATCTAACTGCAGTAAGTATTCAAAAGCGCTCAATATGCCTGGTTATAGTAAGCTTAATGCTACCTGGAATTTTCCAAGCCATGTTCATCTTTTATTTTTTTTCCAGCCCGTGGATGCTTCAGTACTCAGTTTCAGTGTAACAATGGGGACTGTATCCCCCGAGCCTTTATTTGTGACCATGATGATGATTGTGGAGACAGGAGCGATGAAAATTCTTGCAGTAAGTTGGTTTTCCCTATATGGCTCCTTTTCTCTCTGTTTGCAGTCCAGTTAGTGTTTTTCCTTCAGAATTGTAAGAGCTTTTACCTCAGGATTGGCATTTCCTGTCTGGATTTGTGGTATATTTCAGTCTCAGTTGTATATTCATTGCGTGTGCTTCGTGTTTAGTGCTGAGGGAGTTGTTTGAAAGGAGAATCATTGGTCTTTGATGTTCTCTTCCTCAGCGTATGCAACTTGCAAAGGGAACTTCTACACCTGCCCAAGCGGTCGCTGTATTCATCAGAGTTGGATTTGTGATGGGGATGATGACTGCGAAGATAATGCAGATGAAGTTGGATGTGGTAAATGAGAATGTTAACATAGCATTAGTGGTTCCATGTGAAAAAAAATGTCTTCTCTTACTCTTCTTACTCATGCATATAGGACATCAGTGGCCCAAAACATTGTGTTTCTTTTAAAATATGCCATTTGGTTCTTTGAAACCACTTCAGCTATCTGGGGATTATTTGCACCCATATTGGGATATAAATCAGTATATTAGGATAGATTAGACTACAGTCCTCGACGTACGACCACAATTGAGTTCAAAGTTTCTGTTGCTAAGTGAGACATTTGTCAAGTGAGTTTTGCCCCATTTTATGACTTTTCTTGCCACAGTTATTAAGTGAATCATTGCAGTGGTTAAGTTAATCACGTGATTGTTAAGTGAATCTGGCTTCCCCGTTGACTTTACCTGCCAGATGTTGCAAAACGGGACCACATGTTCCCAAGACACTGCAACCATCATAAATATGAGTCAGTTGCCAAGTGTCTCAAATTTGATCATATGACCACGGGGATGCGGCAACGGACATAAGTATGAAAAATGGTCATTGCCACTTTTTTCAGTGCCGTTGTAGCTTTGAACAGTCACTAAAAGAAATGTAAGTCAAGGACTACTTGTATTAGGCTGCTGTTTGGTATTAAGAATGAAATTAGCAAGACAGAAAGACAGGAACCAGAGGTTGCCATATTCAAGGGACTATTACGTCATATAGTTGCGTCCCATGGTCTTGAAGAGAGACAAAATGTTACTTGGCTTAGAAAGATGGAAGCAAGGAGCCTGAGTTTTAAACTCTGGCATGCAAACTAATGAATAGTTGATAACTGGAATTGCAGAAATCAAATCTGTCATACATACATGGCTTTATTTGAGCCTGCAATACTCAATGTATCTGAGGAGAGTCTGTAAGTCAGTTCTTGAGTAAGAGCTCAGGGTCTCTGAGGGCTGAGACCTCCAGCTATGCCTGAAGGAAGGCTGACTTTCAGCAATCCTGAGCTATATAATTTGCTTTTGGGACACAAACCATCATGCAAAGTAGACTAATGCAATATTAGACTTGGTTTGGGACAAAATCCTCTGCTCAATTATGTTTGATGTTACAATAAAAATATTTTTTTGTATGGAAATCAAGAAAATGGTTTCCATAATCTTAATATATTTCTCCTTTCAGGAATCTCCAAACTTGGCAACTTTTAAGGCATGCGGGCTGGTGAATTCTGGGAGTTGTAGTCCTCTAGTGTAAAAGTTGCTAAGTTTGGAAACTTCTGTTCTACTTGATTGAGCCATTGGCTTTAATGAAGGACATAATACTTAATTATTAATTTCAATTTTCCATTTGCAATTAGCAGCCTTATAAAAATTACTGAAACTATTGAAAATATCAACTTTGAATTTCTTTGAATCCACACTTTAATAATAATAATAATAATATTTTAATTCAGACTGCATTCTTATGCTTTAGCATTGTAGATTGAAGACATTTACTTAAGATGTGATATGCAAATTCATTAATGCCCAAGTACTACATCATAAAGAGATGCCTGTTGGGGGGCAACTGGAAATAATAAAAAAGCTTCTCTGTTTTGTTACATAGTTTGAGAAAAATAGAAGGCTGTCTTGTAGTATCTACCTTGTTTGTGCTCTAGCTAGAAAAAGTCCTTGAAAATTGCTAAAATCCTGCAAGCATGGAATGTACTGGTTTTCTCTTTTGTACTATAGAAAGTGGCCACCGAGATTGTTATCCAGGTGAATGGGCCTGCCCTGCATCAGGGCAGTGCATTCCCATTGACAAAGTTTGTGATGGGACTCCAGATTGCTCTGCTGGGGAAGACGAGACAAATGTCACAGCTGGCAGACATTGCAGTGAGTAATGGACAAGCAAGTTTTGTTGGACACCAACATGTTTGCATCTCAGATGTATCTCGGACACCTTAGCATTAAAAATAGGAAAGGTATTTTAAATCAAGTTGAGATGGTTGCAGCAGCAACTGCAATGTTACATTTGACTAACATCCATAGTTTCAACAATGGCTGAGACATTGTTCTGATTTTAAAGTGCTCCCTCCTCACATTTTTTTGTTTGTTCAGAGTGCTTCAAGTTTGGTCAAACTCTATATAATGTAACATGAACTTAAGGTGAGCACTTCTGTGAAGTCATACTCCCAAATAGTGAACATTGATATCCTTGACAGTAGTTATGACTACAATTGCTGGTTAAGCTGCATTGGGATTCCCATAGTAAAAATGGCCTGATTTTCCAGATGAGATTTTGGATTTGGATATGCCAACTTCCACAACCCGGTCATTCATGAATATGTTGGAAATGCAACCTTTAGAATTCCAATGGGCAATATTGATGGGAAATTCTGGGAATTACAATCCCAAAATTTCTAGAAAGCTATATTTAGAGACATTGTATACACAGTGATTTTCCTCATTTTCTAGATTCATTTTGTTCATATATAATGTAATCATATATTTAAGCTTTTTTTCACCAATATATCATTGTAATTCTATTTCTGGACCAAAGCAAGTAATTAATGAATGCTGTTCTTTAATTGGCTTTTGTTTCTGATAGATATATCTCAGTGTGCAACTTTAAGCTGCCAATATCGTTGTCACTCATCTCCCACTGGCGGAACATGCTATTGTCCTGCAGGATATGTCATCAACAACAATGACAGTCGAACTTGTATAGGTAAGGGATGAAGGTAGAGATCCATGCACAATCAATCATTTCATTTCCCCTTCAAGGTGTCACAAACTCTCAAGGGAAGAGTCAGTGTGACTAAATTGTTGGGTTGTAGAATTGACAAGAACTGAATTCAGATTTCTACTTTGTTGTTGAAACTCAGCAGGAGATTAGGGCCAACATAAACTCTTGACTTGACCCAGTTCATAGGGTTGGGGTCGAGGAACAGATTTGAGAAGAAAGTACTAATGACTGAAGTCTGTCTTGAGCTTTTTGAGAAAAGATGAGATTTGAATGCAACTTCTCAATAAAAAATCTTCAAGGATTTTGAATCCTGCAGCATCAGGTGAAACAGAATACCTATCAGGTGTGCTATATTCAGCTTGACAAATAGCACTTTACACACATATCAAATGGTTTGGTTTGCCTTATTTGTATGAATCGCTGATGAACAAACAATAATCTCCATCCATTCAGTTTTTTGGGACTGAACTTAAGTTGCCAGTAGGAACAAAGATTCAAGGAACTTTGTTCCCTATGGCTATCATTAAGTGCTGTACCCAGGGGTGGGATTCTACCAGTTGGCACCTATTCGCTAGAATCGGTTGTTAACATCCTAAGCAGTTCGGAGAACCGGTTGTTAGAAGAAATTACTGGCCTATTCCTGTAAGGAAGGCAGAAAGGAAACATTCTGGTGTTGCTTACAGAAACTGCCTCTCCACTTACCCTTATTACATTCTTGGCAGGACTAGACTTCTTAACTCAGGAACTTCTCTGGAGTTTTTTTTTCCTCCTTTGCTTGTGTGGAATGACCATTCAAAGTTACAGTGGCACTGAAAAAAGTGACTTATGACCATTATTCACACTTAACGACTGTTGCAGCATCCCCACATCATGAGAGGCCAGGGGAGGAGATGCGTGCCTTGATGTGAGTGATATTGTGTTGGCCATGGCCAGCCAGTAACATGACCACCAAGCCATGCACACCAACTAAGCCACGGCCATAGAACTGGTTGTTAAAAATTTTGAATCCCACCCCTGGCTGTACCTTATGATTCTTGATGGATGTATCTTTTCTTTTTATGTACACTGAGAGCATATGCACCAAGACAAATTCCTTGTGTGTCCAATCACACTTGGCCAATAAAGAATTCATTCATTCATTCATTCAATTATGTGATTCAAATTGAGGGGAAAATGTGCATTGAAATTTTCAGCCAGAGATTCATTTAAGAAAACTGCTTAAGCTTGCTCCTCAAAATATAACAGTGTCATTGATTTTCTTGCTTCCTTCTGTGTTTAAACTAAATTTTAGATGTGTGGGCCTGCTGTGAATAATGCACAAATGTATCAAGCGAATACTGTAGTACTGGGGCCTCTTTAAAAGCTAAAAACTAGCACAGTACAGACGTATAATCCCTTTTCCTTACTAGGTCACTTCTTGACCTAATTCCCATTGAGGTAGTAAATCTTTGCATCTTCTGATCTACAGGTGCATACATTCTCTTGCCTGCAAGACATTTTCTTTACATAGAACACCAGATTGTAAAGACAAAGGCTGTCATTTAGGCTTATGCCTGAAATATTGATTTACTTGATAACTGTGTATGTATGTAGAAGAGGATTTAATGCCTTCTGAAGGGCTCCAGGCCCAGTCTTGCTGAGAATTAGACCTTTATTGTTGGCCCATTTTTTGTGCTGCCTTATCAGACAATATCTGGAAAGCCATATACCTTAGAGTAATCCAGTTTCAGTTTTTTTTTTTTAAGTGGAGAAGATTAAGCTTTTAATTCTAAAAGGGAGCAAAATTAGTGCTACTAATCTGATGCCTATTTATGGTTATAAATCTCACAGCATGATGGGAAAATAAAACTGTCTGGGTTCATTCAGTTGATCTGATCTATTCTGTTGATAAATTATTTTACTGATTATTGGAAAAACTTGCATAAATAAAAATATTAGATGGTTTAAATATTAGATAAGTTAAATTTTAACAAGTCTATTGGCTTAATTTTCTTTAAGATTTTGAAAAAGCTATTCTTTACAGATTTCCTACTTAATTTTCTGTTTTAGCATAAAGAAGATGAATCAAATAACAAAACACATTTGATGTTCTATTAATTCTCTTCTAAGGAACTGAATATATTTGTAAAAATAAACATTTTAAGACGTAATGTGGGATTCAAATTTATTTACTACTGGTTCTATGGGTGTGGCTTAGTGGGCATGGCAGGGGAAGGATACTGTAAAATCTCCAGTCAGAGGTGGTATTTGCCGGTTCTCTGAACTACTCAAAATTTCCCCTACCAGTTCTCCAGAACTGGTCAGAACCCGCTGAATACCACCTCTGGTTGAGAGGTTAGATGGTTTTTAGATATTGAAATTAATGATACATGGGAAATTTTCCAACACACCTTTGTTGTAATTGACTTAAAACCATGAGAAACAGTGATTTAATGAGATCTCTGAATTGATCAGGGATTTCAGTCAGGAAAGTAATATGAGCAATAAAAGATTAAACATAGATCATAATCAGTTTTCCATATCAGCTATTAATTTCTACCTACAAAACAAAGATTGCAAAATTATCGTCATTTTGGCTGTAAGAATGTACTTTTGAAGGAACAGCAGATCTGACATTTTAAAAGGGAAAACTGTATTTGTTGTGGCTAGCATTCTGTAAATGGAAGGAAAAAAACGTACAGTTCCTGAATGTTAATTCTGTTTCAGACTTTGATGACTGCAAAATGTGGGGCATTTGTGACCAAGAATGCGAGGATCGTGTTGGTCACCATCACTGTCGGTGTGCCGAAGGGTATGTTCTGGAGCACCACCGTCATTGCCGAGCCAACACCTCATGTGAGTCAATACCTCTAAAACTTGATTCCCCCCTCCTCCCATGTACAACTAATATTGCCTTACTTTCTCTCAGGTATTTGAAAGAAAAGCCAATTATCGGCTTGCCCTTGAGAATAACGCTGGCCTGCTTTACATATCACAGTCCCTTCCAACACAACATTGCCGCTATCTCTCCCATCTATTTACTGTTAGCGACTTGCTGATGAAAGACCGGGCAGTGCATTTCTCTCGCTTTCTTCGTTAGGAGAGGGGAAGGTGGCAGGGCATGCGACCTTTGAAAGCCTATTCTGGTTTTATCCATGGATGGATGGATGGGGTGGGATGCTTTGCAAAGTTCTTAGCATGAGGGAAGCACTTCCCCTTGAAGGGATAAAGTAACTACATCTTTGGGGAGGCTTATTCAGTTGTGTTCCTTAAAGCAACTGAGTGAGTATTCCTGAGGACTCATCTATTTGAGAAGATGGGGGACAGGATTTGGTCACTCCACTGTTTTTTTTAAACAAACTTTCCTTTCACATATTCTATACAGCAGGGGTGTCAAACTTGCAGCCATACCCAGCCCCATTTTAGCAAAGGGGAAAAAAGTCTTGACACGTCACATGATGACAATGTGACAACGTGAGTTTGACACTCCTGCTGTACAGTAATTATTCTTGTAATTATCCTCTACAGTTACAATGTTCTAGTAATTCAAGATAGTATTTATGAAATATAAACAAGGATGTATTATGTATTGTAAAGTTGTATGTACTATAATTGCAATATTTATACATAGATGTGTCCATATCTATATATTAATATACTTTCTTAAAAGAGTAATTAACAATATTTCCTTGTTGTTTTGAAGATGCATGGACTTTTTCTTTTCTGCTAGGGATTGAGATCCAATATATCTTGGATATAAGATATATATCCATCCATCTTGGAATAGAACAGGAGTCTCAAACTGATGGTCCCTCCAGGTTACTCAGTTCTGCGTTCTCCTTACACCCATACACAGTGGAAGGGCAATAGTTTGAAGGAGGCAGGGGCTTTTGCCAATCTGAGCCAGGTGCTGTAGATTTTGTCTTAGGGAAGAAAAAAGCTGAATCCACTGAAACCAAAGGACAACAGCATTGAAGTGTCAAAAAACTGTCACAGTTTTCAATATGTTTGCACCAGCACCCGCACCACTGCTTCTGCTTCGGTGTGAAAAGCATAGTGACAGGCTAAGGAGTTGCTGCAGGCTTAGCCCCATGCTAAACCACCATCATTGCTTAGAATGAATAAAGTCTAGCTGTCCTGCTTTGGGCAATCCTTCCCTTGCTTTGTGTATGTGGCCCCAAATTTGGCATCCTCCTCCTCCTCTTCCCCCCTTTCTTGTCTCACTCAGTCACTCAAGTTGTAATTCTAGATCTCTAAAGGCACACTTCAGTTTTCTTATCAACAAATTGTTTGGGTTGTTTTTTTGGCAGAAAAAATAAGACACCCTTATCTCGTCTCTTGTTCTGCCAAATAGCAAAGATACTGAAACAAGTTGTTGGCAAGAAATCATTGTAATCTCCACCCCAATATGAGAGAGTGCATTATTAGAGGTCTGAACTTTATGATAAGGGGATCTGAACAGGAAAAAAAATACTGGGTTAATTTGGAACCCATATCTGAAGTTTGGACTCAAATCTTAAACTTGATTTAAAACCCCAGAATCTCCATGTTTTCCCATTAATTGTAATTGGAAAAAAACAATTTTTCTATTTTATAGAATAGAATAGAATTCTTTATTGGACAAATGTGATTGGACACACAAGGAATTCGTCTTGGGGCAAATGGTCTCAGTGTACATAAAAGAAAAGTTACATAAGTCAAGAGTCTATTAAGATTACCTGAATGTGAGCTGCATTTGCAATGATTATTGTCTCTTATGAGAAGGTGACATTTGCTACATTAAAAGCAAAGCATTATTATCTTTCCCCTTTAACAAGATTTGCAAATTTAATTTATATTTCTTGTCAAAATTGGAAATTTTGAGATGTTGCTTCTTCTGAGGAAAAATATGGTTAACTTTCTAGAGATTTGCATTATTTTTCAAAAACAACCAAACAAAATGTTGTTTTTGTCAGTCATATGCACCAATAGTTAATTGCCAAAAGGGAAGTAGTAAAAAAATGGCTCCTTTAAAAATTTGTTCTTCCTTTGCTTCCTTTTTAATTTAATTCATAGATATTTTCTATATCTAAGTATGAAAAAGCTTCAGTTCTGCAAAGCCCAAGGAATTATTCCTCAGATGACACTTGTGAAGGTTTCAGTCCTCAGAATAGGAGGGCGTAAAATGTTTGTCTCAAACTTTTTCAACTTCATCAATTGTTCTCTTCTAAGTGTAAAACCGCTGTTTTGACCAGATGTTGTTTCTGAGTATTTTAGAAATTGTGTTAAGCTTGAAAAAAGGTTTTTAGGAACAGTTCCATTCAGAAATACTCCATTTCAAGCACCAACACTTACAAAATTGTTACTACTGCATGCATGAATATTAAAAACAATTATCACAGCTGTAATAAATTGAAATCAACCATGTACTTAATCATCCATGCGTATCTAATTGCCTTTTACACTGATAATCTTGTTTTCAAAATACTGTTTTCTCTCCTCCTTTTTACATGTAATGTTTTAAAGATCTTAGTGGTGTTCAGTATTGAGTTGCTTTGAGGTTGCTTTTGTGGCCCAGGTCCAACATACAGTATCTCCTTTGCTATTTAATGCTACATTTATTACAAAATAGGGTGGGCAACATTTTGGTGGCTAGAGATTACATCTGATGGCTGGGAACAGAAAAGGTATAAAAGTAAACCAAATGAATTTTTTTGCATTTCTTTAAGAACACTTTTAAAAAAATTGCTTAGATTTATATTGAAGTATGTATCTTCCGTTTAAGTTGGGAATGCATACTCTTTTGAAAAGTAAATGTTACAACAATGTCATCCATGTTTTCAGCTGGAGTTGCCTCTATCATTTTTTCCAACGGCCGTGATTTATTAATTGGGGACATTCATGGAAGAGGTTTTCGAACTCTGGTACAATCCCAGAATCGTGGAGTGGCTGTTGGTGTGGACTTTCATTTTCAGCTGCATAGGGTATTTTGGACTGATACGGTGCAAGATAAGGTAATTTGAAACGTACAAATAGCTTTCTTGGAAGCAAAGGCATCCAAGAACTGTATGTGTGTTGATAACTTTTCATTTCTCTGAACAGATGCAGAGCCTTTCTTTATTTTCAAACAAAAATGAACTTTTGAGATGGTTCTGTTGATAATTACGACTTTTCTTAGCCATGCTTTTACATGTAATATATCGAACAAAGCATGCCTTATGCTATGGCATCGTCTTGAGCAGCTCTTAATATTATTGGAAAGAGAGTCCAAAAATCTAATTAAGAGAATTAGTACATTCTTTCCAAACTCGGTTGCAATTGCTTGAAAGTTGAAACCTGATCATTTAAAGTGTAGAAGAACTGTGTTTTCTGAGAAGATAGACATAAGATATTTCTCAAGTATATTAGTATAATTGAGCTTTGGGCAACAAATATTGACAATTTATCATGCTGCAGGTCAATGTTTTCTTATTTCATTGCTGTTTTTTCATTGCCTTGCTTTTTACTGGAACAGTAACTAATAGTATAAAATATAAATATGGTTTAATTATATTTGGTAATTTTAAAGCATCAGTGATATAGATATAGAATAAGAATTGAAAGGTTTTTCTCCCCCCCAAGTGCATTGAATGGCATGTTAACATCAGGTTCTTTAAAAAGCACCGTATAGGGAGGTGAAAGGATAAGTTTTTTCTGCAGTTTTCTTTGGTCCCCTGAATTATATCAGGGCTTAATGGATTTGGATTTAGATAGACATTTAGTTCAGTTAAGCTATAAGATAGTTTGCTTGTAATTGCTAATTATAAGGAACCAGAGCGTGTGTGTGTGTGTATGAAAACACATATATATGTATGTGTTTCAGCTTTGTTCGGGTATTTTATAGTCATTATAGTTGTGCTTTTAAAGTTGTAGCAACATTTCGGCAGAATCTCATCTGCCATCATCAGGCTTCTGTATAGTATTCGAACACGATACAGAAGCCTGATGATGGCAGATGAGATTCTGCCGAAACATTGCTACAACTTTAAAAGCACAACTATAATGACGTGGGAAAATCCCTGAACAAAGCTGAATACCATATATATATATAGAGAGAGAGAGAGAGAGAGCGGGGGGTGAGGGAGGGAGGGAGGGAGGGAGGGAGGGAGGGATAAATTATAGAGGACAACTCAGATTACTCGTTAGAAGAAGGGGGGAAATCTGTTGGCTAAGAAACAAGCTGACATTTGTTAAGTGAATCACTGCAGTTGTTAAATCAGTAGCACGGTTGTTAAGTGAACATGCCCTCCTCACTGACTTTGCTTGTCAGAAGGTCGCAAAAGGGGATTGCATGAACACGGGATGCTGCAATGGTCCTAAGTATGAACCCATTGCCAAGCATCTTAATTTTGATCATATGACCATGGGGAAAGGTGCAAAGGTCGTAACTCTGAAAAAATGATCACAAGTCACTTTTTCAATGCTGTTGTAACTTTGAACATTCACTAAATGAAATGTTGTACGTTGAGGGCTACGTGAAAATGGTTAAGAAAGTGGGGACTCAATACTGCATAGGACCAACATTTTTACAATTCTTTTTATATATTAAATGCATGCAGGATTTATTTTTGTTTGGAAATTGTACTAATATGAAAGTGGCCCTTAGGATACATACAGTATCCTAAGTCCTAAAGCGCCATTACTTTCTTTTTCAGGTTTTTTCCGTCAATCTTGATGGGTCAGATATCTATGAAGTTTTAAATATTTCTGTTGACACACCAGAAAACCTCGCAGTAGACTGGATTAACAACAAGCTGTATGTAGTGGAGACCAGTGTCAACCGAATCGATTTGGTAAATTTGGATGGAACCAACCGGGTAACTTTAATTGCAGAAAGTTTGGGAAACCCTAGAGGAATAGCTGTTGATCCTACTGTTGGGTGAGTGGTAAGCCTGACTGAAAGATATTACCCTCTTTTGAAGAATTGTAGGCTTGCTATTTTTTCAAATGCATCATAAAATATTGCTAGGAGTTGATGGAGGAGTAGGAGTTTGGCGCACTTTACTCCCTCCTTTTTCCCTAGAAATTCTCTTCCAGTCCTTATTTCATATTTCTTTTTTTTTAAAAAATAGATATTATGCAGAAAAGAGCAAAGGAAGAGCTGCAATTCAGCTGTGTATCTCTGATGAGAATGGTAGAGAAATGCTAAGCAATAGCAATAGCACTTAGACGTATATACCACTTTATGGTGCTTTACAACCCTCTCTAAGTGGTTTTACAGAGTCAGCCTATTGCCCCCAACAATCTGGGTCCTCATTTTATCCACCTTGGAAGGATGGAAGGCTGAGTCAACCTTGCGCATGGTGAGATTTGAACTGCCAAATTGCAGGCAGCCAACAGTCAGCAGAAATAGCCTCTAACCACTGCGCCACTGAGGCTCATATGTTACGTTACAGGCACAGTATCTAGTGAAGATGCTGCTACACATAGACATCTCTTATTTCTTAATTCAAAAGGTCTTTTCACAAAAGTCAGACATAAACTATGTTTTACAAGGACTGAGTCATAAGTTATGATTTATAGGTCACAATGACACCTGCTTAGCTAAAAATAGTTTGTATATAGTATTCATAAATCAAAAAGGAAATCCATGTAATTGTATGTGTTTGGGGGGCAGGGAATGGACACCTGAGTCAATAATTGTCTGTTTTCTGCAAAATAAAATAGGAAATTGGATTTATTGTCAGTTGTCTTTCATATTTTTTGAACTGGACATAAAGATAATTAGTTTCCAACTGTATAAAATATGATCTGGAATATAACTTGAAATCTCTGTAATTTCTTTTTTGAGATCTCTCCAGAGTTTGCTTTTTGTAACAAATTACTTCTATCTTGTTACCTGCTTGGAGCGTTATATCTTTCATTTATTTCTTCACTGCTGATATTTGAATTTGGGATATTTATTTTCTAAACCTGGGAATTTTAAGTAGTGTTTTAGTGCCTTCTTTTTGCTTCTAAGTGTTATATTATCTGATTTTCTATTTATTATGATTTTATTGATTTATGTGCCTCATAGAGAACTTTTAGTATAAACAACAGTCTAATATATGCAGAATATAGTTCAGTGAAATGTGAAGTGATCTGAAGCGTATAAAACCTCATTGTGGATACCTCAGCAGAAAACTTTGCATGATAATGGCTGCAATTCTATATGTCAGCTAGTAAGAATTCATGAAGTGTATCTGCCAATAGGATGGTACCTTCTGCACCTACTGTAATGGATTTTTATGCATGAAAATGTAATGCCACAATAGGTGTTTCAGTCTTTAAAGTACCACAGAATTCTTCAGCTAGATTCCCACTTGATGCTAAATACTGTAGCAATTTGTTCCAGCATACCAAATTGTATAAACCACAGCTGGCTGGATTCACGTTAAGCCCAATCCAGACAAACTATATTTCTGCTTACTGTTTGTGTAAACCAGATCTTTGTATCATTTATCTAAAGATTGAAGGGACATTAGAACAGTTCTTATTCTCTTTTCTCTTTCTTTTACAGTTATTTGTTTTTCTCAGATTGGGATAGTCTTTCAGGTGATCCTAAAGTAGAAAGAGCCTTTATGGATGGAACAAATCGTCTGGACTTGGTTAAAACAAAGTTGGGATGGCCAGCTGGGATAACTTTGGATATTGTATCCAAGAGACTCTACTGGGTAGACAGCCGATATGATTATATTGAAACGGTGACCTATGATGGGCTACAGAGGTAAGACAAGAACTTAATAAGATGCAAAGCAGGTCATTTACTTTTGCTTCTATACGTTTTTTAAATAAACAAGCTGCATCAGACTAAAAAAGACTCTGTCGTGTCCCAAAGGTGCTTTTTTTCAAGAGGCAACTGGACTTCCTTGTTTTTCTTTGAAGACATTTTGCTTCTCATTCAAGAAGCTTCTTCAGCGTCTTCAAAGAAAAACAAGAAAGTCCAGTTGCCTCTTGGAAAAAGCTCCTTTGGGACAACCATGACCTGGATGACTGAGAAATCTCCACAGACATTTTGCTACTTTGTCACGAATTGCCTACTTTAAATGCTGTTCAGACTTGTATGGGATTGAGATTTTAATTCCTATCCTTCAGCCTCTGAATTTGGTCAGAAATAATCTAATTAATGGAAGGTGGCAAGGACTCCTTGTTGCATGCACTAATTTGAGTGCCAAATAAAGGAGAAGAAGAATGGCTTTTCTATGCTGATACTAAAGGGATAGCAGCAGAAAAGAACATTATCATATTGCTTACAAAGATTTGCATACTATTGATAAGAAAGGAGAAGAATTTCTGGACCTTAATACTGTCCCTACCCTAATAGGCAAGCACAGGGAAGGTCCCCCTATTGTAGGTATTGTTTCTTACATTGCATCATACTCAGTGCGATTTTTTTTGTAGGAGAAAACCTTTAAGCCTTTTATTGCTATCTTTGTTTTCCTTTTTAATCTGCACTTTCCAAGGCCGTTTCTGGCCTTTAAGAAAAAGAATGCAAATAGGATTGCCTTTCCGCAAGATAAAATAATTTATATTGCATGAAGGCAACTTTTCTTCAAGAAAACCAGAATAAAATTCCTTTTGTTAATGTTTTTAGTTTTCCTCCTTTTTAAAAACAGAACTGAATGTTAAACTACCATGTTCCCCTCTGAACATTTGTTCCTTGCATCTTTGGTTACCATGATTCAAATATTTTTTATTCCTTATTGATTTTTCTTCTTGGTTGGAGCTCTCCTTTGTTTATAATTACCGTTGCTATGACCTTTACATAGTCTTTTTCATAGGAGTAAACCATGATGAAATATTTGTAGCCTGTAAACTATTACTTTCAGTATTTCTAAAAAGTATATACATTTAACAGGAAAACGGTTGCCCATGGAGGCTCATTGATTCCACATCCCTACGGAATAAGTCTTTTTGAACATTCTGTGTATTTTACTGATTGGACAAAAATGGCAGTGATGAAAGCCAATAGATTTGCAGATTCTAACCCACAAGTGATTTTTCAGTCTTCCTTGCGTCCCTACGGAGTGACAATTTATCATGCTTTCCGACAACCATATGGTAAGTCAGATGACATAGGATTGCTGAAAGAGATATTACACAGTACTTATTGTGGCTTAACTGTTAGAAAGCACATTAAAGATAACTGTGCTGTCAATGCTCTAGTGAGGCCAGAAGGGAAAATGTCAGGTGCTTTTCTGATTTTTTCTTCTCTGTTGTTTCTTCTCTTCCTCTCTCCTTGATTCATACCCAGCAAATAGCTCTAACTAATGGTCTTAGACTCTAAGTGGATCCCTGCCTAGGATTTTTAAAATTAGCCCGAGGTCAGAGATATCTCTAAGTTGCAGGTTGCCTATCCCTGCCCAATGTAAATGCATTTACTTTTATTAATTTGTTCTCATTGAAAACAATGAGATTTCAATTACTGAATATGCTAATTTGCATTGTAAGTGATTGACAAATCAAATAAATAAATAAAAATAAATAAATTTTGGCTTCAGCAGACACTGAACTCATGTGAAGCACAATTATTCTAATGAAACTACATTCCAAACAGAAAATAGTTCCTTGGGAAAAATTTGCATTTTTCTTCCATATATTTGAAGGATTGACATATTTACAAAAAAACCTCTTATGCTGAGCACAAGGATATCTTGAAAGGATGGCCAGTGCTGTCAATTTGAAAAAGAGAGACGGAATGGTTAGAATTGGATTCCTATTAACTCAGTAGCCAAAGCAATGGATAAGCAACAGCTGAATGTGGAGTAATTCCCAGTCCATACTGTCAAAATCCCAGCACCTCCACAATATACCAGTGAGAAAATCTATTTAAGCCAATAGGCTGTATTTCAGTAGTGGGTTCCTACCTTAGTTGCTCTGGTTTGGTGGGTAATCGTAGGCACGTGCGCATGCCCCTAACATGCACACCTCCCAACAAGCCAATCAGCTGAGAGGATGAAGAAACGAAAAGCTAGGAGCAACCCTTCCACCCACTCATGTGCTTTTCAGTCTTTTATCCTCTCAGCTGATAAGCTTTTTTTCCTCCTCTCAGCTGATCTGAGGCATTTTTTTTTACACTACCGGTTCAGTTGAACCGGTCCAAACCAGTAGCATACCACAACTGCTGTATTTACAATGAAATGAGTATGTATACAGTAACTATATGGTTTTAATGGGAATTGCAGATACAAAATCAATTTTAACAGACTTACAAAAGTAGCTTATAACATTTTTGCTCTATACACCCATTCCTAATTTAGCAACCATGTTCAATTTCAGTGATCAGATCATTACAGGGAGTAATTGCTAAATGTACACATAACTGAGAGATAGAGTGATATCTTGTGAAGATCATTGATCTCATGTAGATAAAGTTCCATTGGTATGCCAATGTTACTGTCACTCCAGCATGCATTGTCAGGTGCGTAAAATTTGGTTGTGAATGTAGACATGGGTCAGAAAATGATTTTTTTACCACCATTTATAATCATTGTATTTACAAATGGCCACTGACTGAAGTAGTTGCTAAATGAGAAGTGGATGTATACATGAGAAATGTCAGCAAAATTTAAAAAAAACTTCGCATACATCTGATGTCATATGCTGAACTTATTAAATATATTGTCTTCCAGTAAGAAATCCTTGTGGTGTTAATAATGGTGGATGTGAACAGATTTGTGTTCTCAGTCACAGAACTGACAATGATGGTCTAGGCTATCGCTGCAAATGCATGTTGGGGTTTGACTTACACGCTGATGGACGACGCTGCGTTGGTAGGTACTGCCGTAGACACATGTTGCACAGAATTTCCATGTATAATCACTCATATGATAGAATCAATCATATTAACTGCTTTTCTTCCTGTTTTTTGAGGAGTGTTCTATTGTCAGATGGTGATGAACTTGTCTAAACCTTTTAGAACCTTCAAAACTAGTGCATGTGAATGCTCACATTCTTTCTCAAATATAATTTTGCTTTTGAATTTGAAAGATGTCTACTCCTAATACTTGCCTCATTCGTATCCTAATATCTCAGAAAGGCTAAGAAGGAGATAATAAAATCCATTTAGACATGTTTTTCCTGGGATTTAATCTAATAAAGTTAGTTGATTGGTTTCAGAGGTACTTCATCGAGTAGATGAGTCCATATGTAGTAGCTAAGGTTTCATAACTGACTATATCTCTTATTTTTTATTACATTTATTTCCATTATTGAAGTTATAGTAAAGGTTATATAAATATAACCTTTGCAGGTTTCACCATTACCAGCAAAAAAAAAAAAGACTGCTGTTTTGCTGGATCCAGAAAGGCTAGTTTAAAAAAAAAACACAAAACCAAAATCTTAAAAGCTCCCCATACTAATATAATTTTGGTTCCAAATGAGAATCAACTCAGTTAGTGAAATTTCTATAAACTCACCCCTTTCACCCCTAATGTTGCTAATATAAATCCTGGGAGATTCTTGCTTGGAAGGATTTGAATTTGATTTTGGGGCCAAAGAACCTAATAGGCACATACAGTACATTATCAGTGACCAGGTACTGAAATAATTTTCTGCACTACATGTCTTCCAGTCTCTTAGTACTTTGACTCTTCTCTATGTATTTAGTTATAATTGCCCTCTTCTTTAATTTTTAACTGATTTTCTCTTCCAGCATGGTACTTTCACATCAATAGTTGCTTTTTGTAGTTTTATAATTTTCCTGTTTTTAAGACAGGTTAAAAAAAAACAATTTTAAGTTTGCTGCAATCTTAAAATAAACTCTTTTTTCTCTCTCACAGCTGTGCAGCAGTTTCTGCTCTTTTCCTCCCAGTTCTCTGTGCGTGGAATCCCATTCAATCTTTCCACTCAGGAAGATGTAATAATTCCTGTATCAGGAAGTTCTTCTTACTTTGTTGGAATTGACTTTTGTGCCCAAGAGGACACTATATTTTATTCAGACACCACTAAAGATATAATCTATAAACAAAAAATTGATGGCACAGGTAATATTTCCTTCTCTTGAAAAAAAAAAACAGAATAAATAACAATGTCATTATATTTCACAACAGTTGAAAGTCCATTTCTATATTAAATCCATGGTTTGGCTGATCTTGTTTTAAAAATGGGTTTGCAGCACTGATCACGTTATGTTTGCACATCATCCAATGTTATGTTCTCGTCATCCTTATTTGGGTCCATATACGTCACTAAAATGTAAGCCAGGATTTACAGTTTATAGTGGCTGATTTTATACATCATGCTAAGAGGCAAGCAGAGCATTTGTGGTTGGCATATTCTGTGCATCAGTGTGTACAAAAGTTCCATGAAGGAATAACATTGAGACTAGCAGGGCTGTCAAACTCCTGGCCCATGGGCTGGATGTGTCACACACTGGCCATGCCCAGTTTCACGAAGGGGAAAAAAGTCCCGATATATCACATGATGCTACCACGATGTAAGTTTGACACCCCTGGAGTATAGGGTTGGTCCATAGGAGTTGGAAAATAAGTATTATGTATGTTCGCCATTTATAAAGTAAGAAATGCAGGATAAAAATCTAATAAATAAATAGACCAGGATATCCTTCCTGTTCTAGAAGTTTTACTTTCTAAAACCATTGGGTCAAATTTGTAATGATTATATAGGAAAAAAATGGAAAAGTTCAATGTTGAACAAGATTGGGAAAAAGGGGAGGGAGAATGAAGTGATTTATCAAGGCAATTTTGAAAAGTGTGTCTTTTTAGGTATGCTGTTTATAATTGGAATCTGCCTTATAGGGAACTCTATTATTGACCTCTCCAGTCTGTTTAATTTGCTGGTTGCAATTCTCTGTGATTTAATGCTAAACTCATCCTAAACTTTGCTGTAGAGAAAGCTGTTTCATTGAGATATAGTGCTTATAATTTATTATATTAAATTTGACCTTAAAAATGAAAGTGGGGAAGCCACACTCCTTCCAGTTTTGGTACATTGCTCTTTCCTAAATATCAGGTAGGGAAATCCTTGCAGCCAACAGAGTGGAAGGAGTTGAAGATTTGGCTTTTGACTGGATCTCAAAGAATATCTACTGGACAGACTCTCGGTATCGGAGTATTAGCGTTATGAAGCTGGCTGATAAATCAAGACGAGCTATTCTTCAAAATCTGAATAATCCTCGATCAATCGTAGTTCATCCTGTTATTGGGTAAGTCAAAATCAAATATAGTGTTCATAAATACAACACAATACAGACTTCCTGTTATATTATCCCTTCTGAATGAAGGTGATTAAACATTTAGCTGAAACTTCCCATTCAAAACCTCACTGTCTGAGAAATGTTTCTACTTAATGCATTGTGTTTTTTTTTAATGCGGGCTGTTAAAAAAAAAGTGAATATTCAAACACATTATTTTCTCCCACTGAATTCTGTAGGACAGAAAAATGCAGCTTTTCATGGGCCCAAGAAAAAGCAAAAACAGAGTTGGTCTGGACAAAAGCTATATCTGATTTAATATGGAATTAAAGTGCAGTTAATGTGACTATTTCCCATTGGTTTAGGAAGACTCCTTTCAGTTATTTTCATGTATGCACTTTGGAAGCAACAAATGGGAGGCTATGAAAACCACAGTCAGCGGTTTTGATGAAACCATTAGGTGGTGCATAGATGGTGTATCTTTGAGGGTTCTCATGACTCATTTTCCAGCAGGTTCTGTCAGATGATATTTTAGAACCTGTCAGTTGACTTCTGTTTGCTGCCGTGTGTTTTCTTGAAAACTTATTCTGTGTTTTCTGGACCTTCCTTAACATTCAAGCTCAAGAGCCTCTCTTCTCCCTTCTTAAAAACCTTCTTCTGTTTATGCTCCTCCCTATCCCTCATCACCTGTTCTTCTGGCACCAGTTCCATAATCCAGCGCAAAACACTAAGTGGTACAAAATCAGCACAAAAGGGGCCATTCAGCAACTTTATCTGTAAAAACCAATACATGTTTGTTCTGTGGTTTTCTTCCCCAGGCTGCAAAATAGCTTATTGCTTCAAAAGAAGTGCTGTTATCGTTGCCTTGTTATCAGCATGAATAGTTCCTACAGAAGAACATGAGTGTGCATTTCACTTACCTAAGCTCTAAGGCACAGTTTTGAGAGTGATTTCAGAAAGCAAAATCTCTTCAGGTTTTATTCTCATTGGTTGGGCAGGCAGAGTTCATGAGAAACTTACCGCCTCCTTAATGTTAGTTACTCTGGGAAATTTTTCTCTCATTCTCGGTTAGAAGACAGGTTTTTTTTTAATTGAAAGGGATTTTCTTTTTCTTTCTCCCTCTTTTATGCTCTTCTTTCTCAGAAAGGGAGTGTAAATCAGTCCAACCAAAGACTTCTTTACTTTTGCTAATTAATGGATGGGGGAGGGATATTCAAACTCATAGCAATAAGTGAAATTTGCTTAATCAATAGCAAAAATATTAGAAGTAACTCTGAAGAGATGTTTCAGGACTTTTTAAAGTGTATCAATGTGTGAATATGGTTTTGTGTGTTCAGTAAGATTGCAATTACTTGTTAAGTAACGTTTCAGTTACATTTTAATAATTATAACCATAGAGGTAAGGACAAAATAATGTCTTGTGTGGGAACTTAAATATAAAACATACAAGCCAATTTAAAATATTTGTTAAGTGTCTAAAACAGGGGTGTCAAACTGGCAGTCCGATGCGTCATGCGCAGGCCACACCCACCCCAGCTCCACGAATGGGAAAAGCATTGCAAAATGTCACATGACAGCAACCTGATGCCATAAGTTTGACAACTGTGGTCTAAACTGTGTCCTATAAAAAAGCTGAATGTAAAGAAGCTGTGCAAGCAAAGCTAAAATATAAAAGGTGCTAGGCGATAGCTTTTGTTTTAGGGAATTGGGCATATATATTGAAAAACTTTATTTCTATTTTTTGCAAGAAGAATACCAATATTTGCAGTATTATCTGCAATTCTAATGCATTTCCCTTTCTCTTTCAGATACATATTTTGGACAGATTGGTTCCGCCCTGCTAAGATCATGAGAGCCTGGAGTGATGGCTCCCATGCCTCACCAATTGTAAACACGACACTAGGATGGCCTAATGGCTTAGCTATTGATTGGAGGTTCGGAAAAAAAAATCAAATAAGCCTTTTTTTGAGGAAATGTTCAATACCTGGACACTACAAATAGCAAATACAATTAGATTGTTATAGTTCTGTTTGAAGGCAGCCAATTATTTTTGTGTAGAACTGAAAAACTTAAAATGAGCAGGGAAAAATTTCCAAAATCCAATACCGCACAATCAGGTTATACTTTAATTTAGCCCAGTTTTTTTTTTAAAAAGGGGGGGGACATTTTAAATCAAGCTGATTGTAAAAAGCACGTTACTGATCCAAAAACGTAATCTTGGGGCATAATTGTCTATTCCAATTTTCTTGCCTCTATAGAAATCATGCTAATCTGCTCAGTGGTGGGATTCAAATTTTTTTTACTACCGGTTCTGTGGGCGTGGCTTGGTGGGCATGGCAGGGGACGGATACTATAAAATCTCCAGTCAGAAGTGGTATTTGCCGATTCTCCGAACTACTCAACATTTCTGCTACCGGTTCTCCAGAACTGGTCAGAACCTGCTGAGTACTACCTCTGAATCTGCTTCCTGTATGGGTGTACTTCTCAGAAAAAAAATCCTTTAAACAAACAAAACAAAAAACCCCCAGACTTTTCCAAACCAGCTAACTTGGCTACTAGAGAGCTAGCTGCTGGAGAATAGAAAACAATGATTTATGAAGAACATTTAATGCAATCTGGTTTCTGACCTTTTTTTTTTTTTAACCTTCTTTAAGATTAACAAAGATTGGCTGGGAATGAATTTGGTGCATTTTTAATCCTAGGTCAATTTGGTGAGACGTATGGATGACATTTCAATAAATATTATGTTTTCTTCCAGTTCCTTAAGGCTTTATTGGGTGGATGCCTTCTTTGATAAAATTGAGCACAGTACTTTTGATGGGTTAAATAGAAGGTCACTTGAACGCATTAGTCAGATGACACATCCATTTGGTCTCACTATCTTTGGAGGTGAGTATGACATGAAAATAGGAAAACTCAGACACTTTCCAATTCTCTCTTTTTTTTTCACTACACAACGGTTTTCATGAGACTATAAATTGCAATACTTTAAAAATCGGGTTCGTTATTATCCATACAAGGAGCAGTTTGACTTGATCTAAAAGATATACATGCAGATATTTATTATATCATTTTTTACTAGACAAAACAAACTGTATATATGGAAATTTTTTTACATATAACCTTCTGTAATGTATACTAATATACATGATTGCCCACTGATATAAGCAATCCTTCAGTAGGTAGACAGACAGACAAATAGACAGACAGATTCTTAAATGTATACTCCTTAAAATGCAATTTCCTTAAAAACATGCAGTTTAGGACAGATATTAGGAAAGTTCATAAATTATGTGTCTGTTTTGGGCCATTGTTTGATGCATCATGTCTGTTGAGGTAATTCCCCGTTAGGAGAATGAGCGCATACAGGGAGACGTATTTGAGAGAAGTGTTTGAATAATACACACACAGTACACAGATACACTGTACAGTAAACGTAGGTTTTTACTTCCAGAAAAGTTTAAGCAAAGTCCAAATAAGCAATCCAAAGTCATTCACAAGTAAATCAGTAGTTTTCAATCCAGGGATAATCCAAATATCAAAGTCCAGTGTCAAAAACAGTTCAGTAACAGACTTACATTAAATCCAGTAATATCAGTCAATTAGAAGAAATGGAGCAACGACAATACTTTCCAACAGAAGGAAACAGAGATATACTCACACTCTCTTCTGAGACTCAGACTAAGACTAAAACAACCCAGGTTTCTGGCTCCATCTTATGGCCATTTGAGAAACCACACCCAACTGCAGTTTTGCATTTTCTTAAAGATACAGTTTTAAAATGTTTATCCTGGTTTATATATTTCTAACCCAAATAGCTGTTAGGTGACTCATATTCCTAACAATGTCCTTTCACTGAAAAAAGATCACCAAATTTCTTTTACATCTCTAGTAAAGAGTACTTTCAAGTCTTCATTTCTTTGTGAAACTAATGGGAAACCAACTAATGTCTAACTCTCTTCTCATATGCCAAAGTAGGATAACATTGGGTAAAAAAATCCCATTTCTAGCGTGATATAATATTCCTATTTTTCCACTGCAGTCCATGTGGCTGAAAAAAAAACAGTCTAAAGGAAAATGACTGTGGCCATGCAGAAGTTGGTTATTCCTAGTTTTCCTTCCTTAAACAAATGGATACTTCTGTCCTTCAAGCAGAATAATAATATTTTTTTGTTTTGTTGGGGTTGCAGGTTATGCATACTTTACAGATTGGAGACTTGGTGGAATAGTTCGAGTTCGAAAGTCTGATGGAGGAGAAATGGTTGTTATCAGGAGAGGAATCAGTAACATAATGCACGTGAAAGCATACAATGCTCACTCTCAAATAGGTAGGCTTATTTGTCACACAAAATAAGTATATATGTATAAATCTGTATCTATAAAATTGCAGGTAGTCCTCAACTTACAAATATGGAGCCCAAAATTTATGTTGTTAAGTGAGACATTTGTTAAGTGAGTTTTGCCCCATTTCATTTTGTGACCTTTCTTGCCACAGTTGTTAAGTGAATCACTGCAGTTGATAAGTTAGTAACCAAGTTGTGAAGTGAATCTGGCTTCCCCATTGGCTATGCTTATCAGGTCACAAAAAGTGATCGTATGACCTGGGGACTCAGCAATAGTCATAAATATGAACCAGGTGCCAAGTATTTGAATTTGGGGGATGCTGCAAAGGTCATAACTGTAAAAAACAGTCCTAAGTCACTATTTTCAGTGTTGTAATTTTCAACGGTCACTAAATGAAACTGTTGCAAATTGAGGACTACCTGTATCCTTTTTGATAACATGATTGCTTATTAAAGTTTGCAGAATTATGTTCAGTTTTGGTTAAGGTTTTTAAACAGGTCAAGAATTATGCGTTCTTAATTCTGAGACAGTCAACTTTGCTACATTTTAATCTTGTGTGTAAGTCTTTGTATTTATTGCACACCAATAGAACTATTAATAAAGCAAAAAATCTTATTCAATGATGATTCTATCCAATTTAGTACAGATGTTACTGCTCAAAATAGAACAAAATAAAGGCTACTATAAAGGACTGAAACAGAATGCCACTTCTTGATTTTTTTAATTGTTAAAAAAATGATATGAATTCTAAAGGTTAATAGTGTTACTTTTTCTTGCTTCTAGGATCTTATAATCCTCTAGAATCTAGAAGCAGAAAAAGCTGAATTTGATTTTATTCTAGCCACTACAGTCACATCTTTAAGCATGAATAAATTATTGATTCCACAAAAAGCCAAATAATGAATTTCTGCTTTAATTTTTTAACACCAGTAATTTAAATGGCAGAGAGTAAAATAATGTAATGGTCCAATAGAAAGTCTGACTATGTGTGGTGAAGCTTTCTCTCCAATTAAAGTACATAATGCTAATTAAGCTTGTGTAGCATGACCTCCTTAAGAATGTATATCAACCTCTATTTGAAAAAAGTGAACCTCAAAGGCCTTTAACTTTGGTTGAGCTATACTTTCATTTCCTTCCCCCATTACCTGCTTGCTTTCTTCTCCAGTAAGAAATGAATGAATGAAAGAAGTTATGTATGTTTATATTAGGGCTGTCTTAATGCATGGGCCTGATGAGCACTTGCCCATGGGCCCTACAAGCATAGGGGCCCCATACTAATTTTTGTATGTTAATCCTTCAATGCACCTTGTATCATATAAATACAGCAACTGTATGGCTTACTGAGTATGATTGAGTTTTTCAAGCCTTGTGTATTGTTCCAGTGTTTATCATGTTGATTAGTTGTTGCTGGACAGCATGTTTTTAATGTTTCAACATCAATTTTGTTGGAAGTGCCAATAAAATAAATATATGTTTAATTTTATCGACCACTTACTTTTTTATTCCTGCAAGTAGTTGTCATAGGGGTACACTGCTTTGCCCAGGGCCCATAATGCTGTTAGGATAGCCCTGGTATGTATGTATGTGTGTATGGGGGGGGGGGGGATATGTGTGTATGCAGCTGAAATAATCCATAACAAATAAATTGTAATTCTGATCTTTCACATTTGGATATTTATTTTTCATGGTATTTTTGAAGGCTCCAACTTCTGCAACAGAGCAACGAATCCTAATGGGGACTGCAGCCATTTCTGTTTCCCAGTTCCCAATTTTCAGAGGGTTTGTGGCTGCCCTTATGGAATGAAGCTGAGTTCCAATCAGATCACCTGTGTGGAAGATCCATCCAACGAGCCCCCTACTTTACAATGTGGTTCTTACTCTTTTTCTTGTGGCAACGGCCGATGCGTTCCCAGGTTCTATCGGTGTGATGGTGTGGATGACTGCCATGACAATACTGATGAACAAAACTGTGGATCCTTAAGTAAGTGTTGCTTACAGATCCAAAAATGATATTGTTCAAAAAATGTGATGAGTATCCATGTCTGAAAAGCATTGATATCCTTGAATACATAAACAAATGATGAAAACCATAGTTTATCAAATGCCCACCTTCTGACATCGTGATGTTGAGAATTATAAGAATTATAAGAGTGCAAAGATGAAAAATTATGACAGATCTCATTCATGAGTAGGATATATTGGGTCGTGGTGACACAGTGGTTAGAATGTAGTACTGCAGGCTACTTCTGCTGACAGCCAGCTGCCTGCAATTTGGCAGTTCAAATCTCACCAGGCTCAAGATTGACTCAGCCTTCCATCCTTCCCAAGTGGGTAAAATGAGGGCCCAGATTGTTGGGGGCCATATGCTGACTCTGTAAACCACTTAGAGAGGGCTGTAAAGCACTGTGAAGAGGTATATAAGTCTTAAGTGCTATTGCTAATATATGCAATTTAAATATTTTGTTTCTAAGAGGATTGTCTCTATTGTCTTCTTAATGGGCTGGGCTTGAGTTTATGAACAGAGATTAATGCCCTGTGGACATTTCTCAGTGATTTCACATTTTAAAACTACTGTATTTTTACTGAACAAAATTTTAGCTTGATGTTACTTACACCAAACATTTCTATCTTGCATTTCCTCAAGTTTGTGCTATAAATTCTAAGTATTAGTCCATAGGCTTTAAAGGACATAATTATTTGAAATATTTCTGAAATTCAAGTTTCTTCCACAACAGTCACCTGCCTATTATATGTTCATCAAAATTTTATGGATTCCAGATTTTTTTCTCTCATGATGTTACCAGTATTTAATAATAATAATAATAATAATAATAATAATAATAATAATAATAATAATAATACCAGTTTTATACATTTTAATGCATATTTTGAATGCCTTTGCATGCCAGAGATGTGTTTCGTCACAAAAGTTGTACTTTACAAAGTGATGCACACATTGATAATCCTGGTAATTTGGGGCAACACCATGATTTATAGATATTTATAATCTCTACGTTAAAATTTGCACTGAGTTTATGAAGTGGTCCACATATAATCCAGGGAGATTTAATGGGTTGTTTTTCTTCTTTTATAATGGTGGAAACAATCATTGGTAGTTATTAGTCTGTTTGAAAGTCATAGCACATTGTAGAAAGATCTCCATATTCATTTACTTATTTTTTTTGTTCAGATAATTCTTGTGCTACATCAGCCTTCACCTGTAGAAATGGCCAGTGCATTCCCTCTCGGTGGCGATGTGATAAGCATAATGACTGCCTGGACAATAGTGATGAACTTCATTGCCCCACACAGGGCTCAACAACATGTCCCACAAGCTTGTTCACTTGTGATAACAGCAAATGCATTCCCAAATACTGGCTTTGTGATACTGATAATGATTGTGGTGACGGGTCGGATGAAAAGAACTGCAGTAAGTATAAGAAAGAGGTGGACTCCATAAGCTGTATCCATGTGGTTGTGTTTGTATTGTAAGTCTCACAATTCTTAGCAATGCAGCCTATGGCCAGGGCTTTTAGGAGCTGTGGGTCTTAAACAAGTTGGAGGGCACAGTTTTTCTAATTTTTCTCTAGACCATTTGGAAAAAAAGTGATATTTTGTGTATATGTTTGTAGGTATTTGTGAGTGCATGCATGAAAGACATTGTATTAAACTGGACCTTTTTTTAAAAAAAAAAATTGTGTTTATAGCCTTCACAGATGCATGTGAATTCGGTCAGTTTCAGTGTCCTGATCACAGGTGCATTGATCCGTCTTATGTTTGTGATGGAGATCAGGACTGCATGGATGGAGCAGATGAACATGATTGCAGTTAAGTATCAGAGCGATCGTATTCTATGCTTTCAAGTTATGCTGATTCAATGTTATCAGTGTAAACAATAAACTTATAAGAACTTAGCGGGTAAAACTAAATGCTATAAGAACAAATACTTGTTCAGACATTGAGAGTTTCCCCATGCTGGCTTCCCTTGACCCTGCGGTGTTTAGATAGTCTGCAATAAGACAATAAACCATGGCTTTTATTGTTGCTGCATTCCTTTACTCTCCAAAGTCAGAAAATTTATTGTCTCCTGTTCGATGTCAAAAAGATTGAAAGGCGATGCTCAGAATTTTCCTAATTTTTCCAGTACACCTGAAACTGGATAAGGGTATAGACCATTTCCTTCCAGTCTCCAGTCTAGTTAAAAGATTTTGGGATCATTAGATGCTCCAAAGATAAAGTTTGTACATTGTACAGTTGGATTGCTTTGACACGGTCATGAAATTATCCTGCAGAATTCCTCACTATGTGTGAGAGCTCTTTTGAAGCTCTTGAACTTCAGATGCAGTGATCCAACGGTGTAGCTTCTTCCTTTGGATACAAAGAAAGAAATTTCCTTGTACTGTTTTCTATCGCAATCTCATTCTGTAGTATGACTAATAGCAACTTGCTTAAAATTCTTATGGTCCTTTTCTATTTTACTGTAGTCTACAACTGTAGTTCTACTGAGTTTAAGTGCGCAAGTGGGCACCAGTGCATTAGAAACTATTACCGGTGCGATGGTGTTTTTGACTGCAGTGATCATTCTGATGAGGCTGGTTGTCGTAAGTATAAAGAACTCCATTTCCGTATTATTAATGAAGTGAACTTTATGAAAAACGGTTGGAAACAACTGCTCCAGCCACGAAGAAATAGTGGCAATACCTGATATTTATGCACCATAATGTAATCTTCTTAGTGACAACATGACATGGGATTAGTGCATCTTCTGGGAAATATATTTATACTTTTAGAAACAAGTATAATAACGCCTTATGAGAATTTTTCCCATCTATTGAAATGGCATGCACAGTAGATTCTAAGTTTAAAAATAAAGATTAACTCCACTGAAAATAATGCCAATAGTAGAAAAGAGTAAATAACAATAGTTCATTATGACAAAGTGTTGGTAGTATAATTATTATTTCAATATACTTAATACTCATATTCTGCCTGTGTGCATTTTAATATATGCAGGCATTTCTTTCTTAAAACTGTAGTAAAATATTAGGTTACATTTCCCCCCCAAATTATGATATCTCTTGTTGCATATTGCAACCATAAAAATGTTTTCAAGTAGAAATATCCTCCCTCTGAAGAATACCCTTCTGCATATGCATTAAAAAAAAATCAGTAATTCATATCAGAAATAGCAATAGCCCTTAGATTAATATACCACTTCATAGTGCTTTACAGCCCTCTCTAAGCGGTTTACAGTGTCAGCATATTGCCTCCAACAAATAATTAATGATCAAGTGCCATTCAAAATGTATTGCCCAGTAATTAAAGTCTTTTGGATATTGATTTCAGAATGCAGGTATGGTACATACACCTACATGCACACACAACAAGAGAGAGACAGAGACAGAAACAGAGAACAGAGAGAGAGAGAGAGAGAGACAGAGACAGAGACAGAGACAGAGGGACAGATGACCTGCAAGCAACACACACACACACACACACACACACACACACACACACACACACACGAGGGAGGGAGGGAGGGAGGGAGGGAGGGAAGGAGAGAGAGACAGAGAGACAGAGAGACACAGAGAGACAGGCATTGAAATTTGCCTCTTTCTCTTGAAACCTCTTTGTATACTCTTGACATCTGTTCAAAAGGGTTGAAAGACCCTTTTGATCATATGTAAAGGGCAGACACTTGGGAGAGGAAAAGTCAAAAAGTATCTTCAGTGAGTGGCAGATATTCTTATCCACTTGGATGCAGCCCTATACTATACCATGGAATGACTAAACCATTCAGTAAATTACTGGGTAAGTTTTATATTTAAAAAAATAGAGTTTAGTTCTTTGAATACAAAGATTTTCTAAATGCTATTTTGTTGAAATTGAACCCACCCCCCACACATAATATTTGCTTTACCACATGTACAAATGAGCCTTGCTGTTAATACTTCCAGGTAAAATTTGTTGTTAGCTTTTTGCCTTGATGGGATCAACTTGTTGTTTGCTTTTTGCCTTGATGGGATCAACAGGAAGATTACTTTGTTAGCAGTATCGCTTTGGCGCTTTTTAAAGATCAAGACTTATATTTATTCCTGATTGTCTGGTTACCCTTTGACTTGTTTGCTGAGGAAGAAGGATAATAACAATCAGAATAATCTCTGCATCCTTAATGTGACTTCCAGCTACAAGACCTCCTGGGATGTGCCACCAGACTGAATTCCAGTGTCAATCGGATGGCAACTGTATCCCAGCCAGCTGGGAATGTGATGGTCACCCAGATTGCGTGGATGGCTCTGATGAACATCACAGGTGTCCACCTAGGACCTGTCCTCCTTCTTTTTTCCGCTGTGATAATGGAAACTGCATCTTCCAAGCTTGGGTCTGTGATGGTGACAATGATTGCCGGGATAGGAGTGATGAGAAGGACTGTCCAACCCAGCCTTTCCGATGCCCCAGCTGGCAGTGGCAATGCCCAGGTCACAGTATATGTGTAAATCTCAGCAAAGTATGTGACAATCTTGCTGATTGCCCTAATGGAGCTGATGAATCACCCCTGTGCAGTAAGTATATATATTTTTTAATGTATAGTTCAAAGGAAGTCTTCAAAACCTATCTGACAAAGTCACTTCAATATCATTGCTTCACTCATAGATTCCTGGTAAACATGCAAAAAGAAAACTATATCATACAGAGTTCTGACTTCTCAGAGGAAGGCCAGGATTATAATTATTCAAATATGTTTCATGAAGCCATTCCTCATTTTTATTCTCCCACTAAATGCATGAGGTAGGGGGAGCTGAGAGAAAGGGACTGGCCCAAAGAACCTGCTGAATTGTATAGTTGGACTTGAATCCAAATTCCCTGGTTATAGCCCAACGATCTTCATGACTACATCAAATTGAAATAAAAAAATATTGCATATAGTTTTCTCATTGCTGGAAATAGCATTATTTTTAGATAGTAGCTATTTTGGACTGTGTGTTAAGTTGCTAACAGGCTGCAAATGTGAACACCTATGTTTGAGTATGCTTTTTATGAATGTGGTTTTTACTTAGGTAACTTTAAACTTTGATACGTTTCACTTCGGGCTTTACTGTTCATTTCTTTAAAAACATGCTATGTTTATAATTTAAGATTGGGACTTAATCAGTAGTTGCTTTTAATTTAAATCAAATTTAAACCAATCTTTAATATTTCTTTTAATATTTCTAACTTTTATCTAATTTTAATCTCAAAATTTGCAAGTGGCAGAAGTAGTGTTGGTATTGATTACTGACAATGTTGATTTAAAATTAATTCTAACTTCTTTCTTTCTTTCCTTCCTTTTTCTAATCAATCAATGCACAATCTCAGATGAGCCTCAGCCAGGTATGACACTAAATCATATTAGATTCACAGCTTAATAGATTCAGACTACATGTGTTAAATGAACGATTGTTTTCAAAAAACATTTGTTATGATTGAGATTTCAGAGTAGATGTTTGAGTGTCAGAACTCTACTAGAGCAGAGTAACAGATCACCAAAGCAAGCTGTTTTTGTGTCTTCCTTGACCTATTAGATGCCCTTAAGAAACCCTCAAGCAAGAGATGAGCATAGTAAAATGGTTTACTTGTGTTCCCCATTTTCTGACTATTATTTATGAGGTGGTTCTTTCAGTGGGAAAGGACTCATTTCTTGATCAGCCATAATCTTGTTAACTCAGCAAATCACCTTTTCAGATAAGTCAACTCATTGTCCTTGTATGTGACATTCTTTGGCATCTCTTAACCAAATGTAATTCCTTTTTTAAAGCACAGTTATTTATTAAGAAGAATGGGGTGGCTTTCCAAGAATTTCAGCAACTGAATCATTTCCCATCGGCAACCAATAAATTCCAAAGTTCATTAGGATGGAATTTTCCTTATTTTCTTCAATTGCTATTCTGTGAACCATTTGCTTGTCTTGCTGCTCTTGATGAAGGAGCTTGCATAGGATCATTTTATTAAACCACACCTTGAAATCTTATCAGTCTGGGAGCCAAACGTGATTATGATCCAGAGATGATCTTCTTCCTAGCGTATTCCCGCAGATGCAGGGTCTGCTATTCGGATCATTGAACACCACTTTGCATGGTCATCTGTTTCTTGCCATCTCTGTTCGGGATGCCTGCGAGGTTGCCGGCCATTGACTTCTAATTGGTAGGCAGTCTTGGCCAGAGTGGAAGGTGCTGCTCTCTGGACATTTCCACACCAGTGGAGTTGACCTTCTCTCATCTTCTCTGTAATTGGTGCCACACCAAAGTGCTGTCAAATGGTGATGTGGTCAAGAAGGGAGGTGCTCGATATCCAAAAGAGCATTTGCATTTCCATGGCATGGAAATAGCTTTCAGTCCCTGTTTTTTTGCTGCCTATCATTCAGTGCTATACAGTGCAACAGGGCGGATAATTATCTTGTAAATCTTAGATTTAATCATTTAACTATGATCCGGAGATGCTTCTAAAATTTTAAATTTAATTCTATGCATACATAGGAAACCAGTTGTTTCATTCCAGATGTAGCTTGTTCTCATATTCCAAGCACCCCAATATTTGGAGGAAGGGGGAAGGGAGACCTTCTTTTCATTTAGGAGGCATCCCAGTATTAATTAATGAATAGGCTTTGCAGGGCTGTGGTTTTGAAGGCCTGTAAAAAATATGGCCCCCAACTGTAAAAACGTTGCCTTCTCCTGAAAGAAAGAGTAGTCAGTTAACATTGCAGGTCTGATAAGGACAGCTTCAATCAAATCTGTCACTTAGAAGCCTCAAGCCAACTTTCTGTCCCCAAACTGACAAGACTTAACTATGAAACTAGACAGATTCTGTGTTGGAAGGAGATATCTCCTCCCTCTTCAAGCTCAAATCCTGAACTCCTCAGGTCATTTTGCAGAGTGTAATGGCCTTAATCCATGGGTGCCCAGATATGCAGTGATATGGCCCATGGCTTCTGTTAAACTCTACATGCCATTTTCTTGTTTAAATTTAAATTGTTCTAAGTAAATAAGAAGAGAGAGTGCTATTGAAAGTCGATGTCTATAGAGGTTCTCAGTCATCTAGGTCAGGGGTCGCCAACCTTTTGGACCTTAGGGACCACCAAACTCATACTTTTAAATTCCCGAGGACCACTAATATGATTTTTTTTTAAAAAGATAGTGTATTTAATATAAATTTCCTCACAACATCATCACGTGAGAGCATTGCTGGCAGCCACTTCCTGTGGCTCAGGAGGTCCACGCTCTTCCCGCTGCTGCTCAGCCTCCTCGATGCGCTGAGGCGGGAGGCAGCAGCCACAACACAGGTTTACTAGGGAGATTTGCAGGATTGCCCCACCTGCCCACCTCAGCATGCTGCAGCCCACCAAAATTTTCTCATGGACCACCAGTGGGCCGTGGCCCATCATTTGGCAACCACTAATCTAGATCATGGTTGTCCTAAAGGTGCTTCATAAAGGCATTTTTCTTGAAGATGTTAATGACTGGCTGACTGCTATCATTGTAAATCCTTTCCATTCTTCTCCAATTAATTAGGACTGAAGAAGTTTCTTGGATGAGAAGTGAGAAGTGAATGTTTTCAAGCAAAATAAAGTTCAGTTGCCTTTTTGAAAGCACTTTTGGGGCTGTTGAAGGCCCAACTTTAAGTAGCATCTTCACTTGTGAGGCTTCGTTAGATCCCAAAGGGATTCTAAGAAAATTACAGTTATAGGTAATACGGTGCTTTGTTGGGAAGGCTGTTCAACATGACCCCTGCCCCAAAAATTGGAAGCAAAGGAAAGTACTCTAAAGAAATAGAGAGTATTGCTACAGGGAATAGGGGACACAAGATACTAGTTTGCCTTATGCTCATTGCTCATTTTATGACTAGTTCATAATGTGTCTTAAAAATTCAAAAGATGCCCAATAAGTAAACAAGTCTGGGGATCCCACTTTCATGTAATGTGCAGAATGCTGCAGCCCACCCTTCATATTCTAGCCATGGTCACATAAACTAAGGAGAGGCAAAAGGGAGCTAAAATTATCCAAGGTTTCTTTGCATTCACCTTTGTGGCAGAATGACTTCTTGACTTCGCTTTTAAAAACCTAATCTTAAATGCTATTTTCTTTTGGCATATGCGGTTGTGTAATTAGGTCTAGAATTACTGTAACCACTAGTTTTGTGATTAATTCATCTCTTTTTTGTACTAGGATGTGAGGGAAGAGTAATTTGCCTTCTCTGTTTACAATGGTTCAAGAAACTGTTCGGTTTTGCTGTTATTAAGGCCAAAGGGCATTAAATAGAGCTGAGCATCCTCTGATTATTCATTGGGAAGACACAAAAACACCAGCTATCAGTCACCGTGGCCATTTTCCCCTTGCCACATTGCTTTTTGCAGCGAGGAAAAGAAAAGGAAAGCAAACGAAACAGAAAAGGGCAGTCACTGCGCAGCAAAGTGACAAAGCAGCTCCTTGGGGCAGTTGGATAAAGATACGGGTCATGGCAAGATGTTGTATTGCCTTGGCTATAGAGGGAAGAGGGATTCCTATAGGTCAGGATGAAGTGAGAGCTCCCACCAATGTGGGAACTCTTCCCTCCAGCTCTAAGAGAAAGCCTGCACAATTACCATTATCGAATGTTCTATCTACTAAAGACTCACCCCTGTTTCATGGCCACATGGTATGTAGCATCAGCCTTGAATGTGGGCAGCAGTAACGTGTGGCGGGATCCATAGGATGGTTACTTGAAAGACTCATCTCATGAATTGAGGATAGGTGACCTATGTTCATATCACTCTCTCCCATTTATTTACAGACCAGGAGACCTGCTTGGATAATAATGCAGGCTGCACACATGGATGTATTCAAGGCCCTTTTGGAGCCCAGTGCTCCTGCCCTTTCGGCTACCAACTGGCCAACGATTCGAAAACCTGTGAAGACATGAATGAATGTGCCTCTCCTGGATTTTGTAGTCAACACTGCCACAATGAAAGGGGATCATTCAGGTGTTACTGTGATGATGGCTACATCTTAGAATCCAATGGAAAGACGTGCAAAGTAACAGGTGAAGGATACCCTAATTATAAGGTGATAGGTACACACACAAATGTATAATCATATCCTGGCTATTCTTACCCGGTTAGAGGCTGAAACATTGTCCACTCATCTGAATATAGGCCACTAGCACTAGCATATTCATAAGGCAGATTATCATGTTTACAAAATTAACTGCATCAGAAGTTATTGCGTGTTGAGTGCACAGATAATTATTTAACAATATGTTCGAAATGTCAAGATGTCCAGTTGCTAAAAAATTAACATAATCAGTGTCATATGCAAGTAAATATGTTTGCTTCAGGTAATCATATTACAGTGGGACCTGGAGCTTTTATGGCTCAGAAGGCATAGAACAATTGCTTAAGAAAAGAATGCTTGCACGATCAATTTCTGTCGTGAGCAAAACATTTACATATTTTGTTGTAGAACACAAGAGTCTGACCTAGACTGAATTGGCCTAATAATCCATCTAGCTCAGGGGTGTCAAACTTGTGTTGTTATGTGACATATCGTGGCTTTCCCCCCCTTCGCTAAACCGGGTGTGGGCTTGGCCAGCGTATGACACATCCAGCCTGTGGGCCGAGATATTGACAGCCCTGATCTAGCTCAATCTACAGCAATTGGCAGCGCTTTAGATTTCACAGCTCAGCTGGGAGGTGCCAGGTTTAAACCTGAGATTATTGGCATGCAGACTGTGTATTTAGCCCTCCGTTATACCAGTGGCCCCCAACCTTTTGGGCACCAGGGACTGGTCTCTGAGGTGAGAGGTTTTTCCACACACTGGAAGCGTGCTGCCTGCAACCCACAGATGGGGCTTCACTTATTTGCATGGCCTAGTTTCTGCATGCTGTGGACTGGTGCCAGTCCATGAACTGGGGTTTGGGGTCCCCTGCCCTATAGCATCATGAAATTATGGCTTTTTTTAATACTGCGTGTTAAATACTGTGTATTTAATGTATATACTATGCATTAAATGCATATATTATGTATGCCTTTATGAAATGGAATGCCCTCTAGATGTTGATAGTTTAAAGGTTTGTTTTTAATTGCCTGTTTTTGCAGAATCTGGGAATCTTCTCTTGATGGTGGCAAGCCGTAACCAAATTGTCGTTAATAACATAACTTCCCAGGCACAGCACATTTTTTCCCTGATTCAAGATGGAAGGAGCATTGTAGCTGTTGATTTTGATTCAGTGACTGATAGAATTTTTTGGTCTGATATCAGCCAGGACAAGATTTGGAGTGCTTACCAGAATGGAACAGATAGAAAAGTAGTAAGTTTCTTGCTGATTTAAGGCTAGTGATTGCATGTCGAAATTTTATGGAGCTCTAAGTACATCCAGAACTCACACTATAGCGGAGATAGCCTTAGTAAGCAATCCCTGTTTCCCGAGAATATGTTGATTTTGTTCATAAGTATTCATTTTAGACTAAGAATTAAAATTTTCTCCCCAGTGAATTGATAATATTTTAGAGAGATTGGAGAATTTCACTTTAATTAGTCTTGCCATGGAGGAGGAGGAGGTAAATAATACATGTTCTCATCTTTTATAAAATATAAGCTGACTTTAATCCTTTTCAGTAATAAAAGATTTTATAAGGATGTCAATATAACAGTTTTCCATGATTTTGTGCAGGTATTTGACAGTGGTGTCACAGTTACAGAAAGCATCGCAGTGGATTGGATAGGTCGCAATCTTTACTGGACAGACTATGTCTTGGAAACAATTGAAGTCTCCAGACTTGATGGAAGCCATAGGACTGTTCTGGTCAGTGAAAATGTGACGAACCCAAGAGGACTAGTCTTAGATCCCAGAACTGAGTAAGTTAAAAGAAAATGAACTTTAATATGAGGATTTTTAAACATTGGCTTTAAGCATACAGCATCTTGTAATTGTTGTCATGTTGTCATGTAGGATTATTGTAACATTATTGTAGGCATTCATGTTGCCAAATCACTTGATTGCATGTCATAACTTCATGGAACATTGGAGTACATTCAGATGCCACCTGTTGTCTTTGAGTTGTAGCAAAAATCTGGTGCACAGTTCAATTTATGATAGCAAATCACAGAATCACATCTAATTTGGGAACGAGAAGGTCCACTTATGCCACAAGGCCACCTTAACTCTACTCCATTGTAGAGCGGTGTCTTATGCAAGCAGAGAATGCTTTGCTGGTTGTCAATTTCGATAGTCCAATATGTTACAGCAGCATTAGCAACATTACAATTCCCATATTATAGATAGGGGACTAAATCTAAAGGGCCAGTTTGATTTAGTGGTTTAAGGCACCAAATTAGAAAGCCAGAGACTCTGAGTTCGGGTCCCACCTTAGTCATGAAAGCCACTTGGGTGACCCCTGGGCCAGACTCGGATCTCACCTCACCTCACAGTGTTGTTGCAGTGGGAAAAAGAAATAGGTGGAGGAAGGAGTATCAGATCTGCACACTGCTTTGAGTTGTTTGTAAAAAAAATAAAGGCAGGATATAAATTACAAAATAAATAAATAAATAAAAACTCTTGAGAAATAATGGCTTGCCTAATGCTGTACAGCGACAGGTGAGATGTGAACCAGGAACTTCCAGATGTATAGTGCTAAGCATCTTTCTACCATTAACCTGTTGTTTTTTGCAGTGGTCATGTGATGTTTTGGACAGATTGGGGTCAGAATCCCCGAATTGAAAGAGCAAGTATGGACGGCACGTTACGAACTACCATTGTCAGCAATAAGATCTATTGGCCCAATGGACTCTCCATTGACTATCCCAACAAACTGTTATATTTTGCGGATGCCTATCTTGACTACATTGATTTCTGTGATTATAATGGAAACAACAGGCGGCAGGTGGTGGCAAGTGACCTGGTATGAAAAAGAAATCAAATTAAAAAAAATGAAGAAATGGATAGCCAGTTTGTTCAAATATTTACTATCTAATAGCAACAGCATTTAGACTTATATACCGCTTTATGGTGCTTTACAGCCCTCTCTTAGTGGTTTACAAAGTCAGCATCTTGCCCCTAACAATCTGGGTCTTCATTTTACCCACCTCAGAAGGATTGGAAAGTTGAGTCAACCTTGAGCCTGGTGAGATTTGTTCTGCCCAAATTGCTGGCAGCTGGCAGTCAGCAGAAGTACCCTGCAGTACTGCACTCTAACCACTGCGCCAATGTTGCTCATCAAAATCATAATACCTGGTTTTGAACATTCTGTTGGCTGAAGCAGAAAATTTTCACAACTGAGAAGAACTGGAATCTTTGTCCCTCCGGGATAAATCCAGCTAGCTATCTAGTTTATTACTGCAGATTGTTAAGTGCTGGTATATAATCAGCACCTAAATTATATATATATATGACAGATCCATGTATAAAAAAAGTCCACAGCTTGTTGCCTAAATATAATGATGCAAAGCTGTTAACGTATGTTGTAAGCCATCTGTTGTGCCATAAACTTTCCTTTAGGTTTACTTCAGCAAGGCTAGGGAGATGCCTAGAAACCTTTATTTTCATATAACATGTCACTTCAGGATAACAATAGCAAGGACATTGAATGGTAATGGAAACTTTTATCCTTTTTTTAAAAAAAATAGATATTGCGGCATCCTCATGCACTCACTATCTTTGAGGATTTCATATATTGGACTGATCGATACACCCATCGAGTCATCCGAGCAAACAAATGGCATGGGAGAAATCAAACAGTAATGATCTATAATGTTCATCAGCCTCTAGGGATTGTGGCAGTTCATCGCGTGAAACAGCCTCCTGGTAAGATTGGTCAGCAAAAGCAGCAAACAGCTCAGTCTTAAAAAGCATTAAAAAAAAAGCAGAACTGCAATAACAAGCTCTTTAGTGCTTCATAACATGTGGTTTTTTTTCCCTTTTAAATATTAATGAGACTTGGATTTCTCCCAGTTTATAATGTCTGCCAATAAGTTGAAGCTGCTGATTGATAATAATTGCCTTCTGGTGCAATAATATAATAATATAAAATATCTGTATAAGTATATTTTTATACAGGACGTCAAAAGTTTTGTATTTGTGGTTGTGGCAACAGCAGGTTGTTGAGTGTCTGGAGTTGTGTAGATTGGTGCAAAGCACTAGAAAGGAATGTTTCCCTGTGGATTTTTGTGTGTGGATTTGTGTGTATATGAGTGGTGCGGTGGCCTAGAGGTGGAGCTCTTGTCTCACAATCAGGAGGCTGTGAGTTTGATCCTAGGTTGTTCACAATATGAACATATCTGCTGTGAACTCTGCATTGGCGACAGGAAGGGGATCCAGCCAGTAAACACTCAGCTCCATTCAGTTGCCCAGACTCCACCCATTACAGAGTCCTTAAAAAAATAATAATAATAATTTGTGTATGTACAGTCAACAACACTTTATTGTGTAATGAAAATAAACCATTTATACCTGCACACATAGATGGAGAAAACCTTTTGAGACACTGTTTGCGTCTTCCAAAAGACCTTTTCTGCTTAATGATTCAAGCACAAAGAATTTGTTTACACGATCTACTGTGAAGGCAATTCCTTTCCAATGCTTCACTTTTCCTAAGGTTTTTGTTTAACATCATTAGAAGGAGATGTTTTTCTTTCATATGAATTTCAAAAATTGACAGGGTAGAAAAATGGTGTGACTCCTGTTAAATGATATAATCCTCACTTCAAAACCTCCTGAAAGAACGTGTGCAGGAAACAGAAAAGAAACCGCAGCAAGTAGTGTTAACTCAATTAAACGGGTGGAAAAAAAGACAAGGGAAAAGGGAAAGTAGTTGTTTTCAGTGGGCCAGTTGGCACATCAAAATATTTAACTTCATTTTTTTGCATATGGACTCTTTACATCTACGTAAGAAAAAAGGCAGTTTGAAGTAGTGGTTAAGACCCAGGTTAGAAACTGGGAGACCATGAGTTCTAGTCCCACTTAAGGCACAAAGCCAGTTGGGTAACATTGGGCCAGTCACTTCCTTTAAGTCCTAGCAAGGAGCCAGGGGTAGATCACTGCTGAAAACCTTTGCCAAGAGAGCTGCAAGGGATTGGTCCAGTTTCTGAGAATTGAATACAATTGAATGAAAGGAGAAAAAAAAAAAATCTAAGGCGAACCTTTCCTGAACTCCTATGTTAAATCCCTACTACCTGGAAGAAGACATCCTCAACGATTTAGAGAAATAGTTAGATCCAAAGGGGAAAGAGATCTTAAACCGTGCTCATCTGAGTAGCTTTCTCCTAAGGAACCTACTCTTATCTCAAGAGAGACATCTCTGATTCTCTAGACATGCTACAAAACATCAAGATCAATACAGCGTGCAAAACTCAATGTCCCCTCAGGGACCTTGTCAAATGCTCAATTTTACTCACGATTTTGGTTCACAAGTGCTTTCATTTTTCTCCCAGGTATCAATTTCTGTGACCGATCCTACTGCAGTCATCTGTGTCTGCTTTCTTCATCGGGTCCCCAGTTTTATTCCTGTGCCTGCCCTTCTGGATGGACTCTCTCCCCGGATAATGTGAACTGCATGAGAGGTGGGACCATAAGACAGCTCTATTTGGGAATAAATAATCAGAAAGTGTGCTGAAGGATGTTTCCCAAACTGCAGAATGTAGGGAGGGGAAAACCACTCGCAATTCGATAGCTGGTGTAATCATTTCTGTATAGATCTTGTTATGATTTTATATTTTTTGCACTTGAATCAGAAGCACTGAGGCGCTTCCAGGTCGAAAGGATCAGCCTGGGGATGCCCAGTTGGGGGCTCCTTTCATGTTCCTGGCAGAAGCTGGAGTAAAGGATGTAGAGCTCAACCCCGCCCCACGGATGCTCTTGGGTCTCAAACGTGGGCTTGTTAGCTTCCTGCCCATTGTTTCAACCACTTGAGCCCCTGTGTATGGAGATATATGATGATGAAGGGGAAGAGGATTTTGCCTTTTTATGAAAGGAATGAAATGAGACAAAACTCTAAGAAGAAAGAATTACAAAGAAAAACATGGCTAACCATACATAATATGCGCTCTTAAGGAAAAATGCATCAAACAACCATAACCAGTACTTCTACCTGAAAGAATGTTGTTTACATTTTTCTGCATAATTGGATGATGGGATTGGAATACATTTACTCTCCATCCAGAGCAATTTTCAAAGCTTGTTGTTGTGCTAATTTTGGAGCTAATGAAAGATGTATTTTAGTTCATAAATAGGAAATTCTACAATTAATTAAGCTGCCAAGCAAAACCAGTATGTGACAGATATTTTATGCAGTAGATCTTGGGCTTTTGGGAATGATGTGGAAACTAAGGATGGAGTAGTTCCTCTTCTCAGTGAGTGTAGTTATCTAACCATGGACAATTTTACGTAAATTATACTTTAAAGCAAGAACTTGTTCTGTGATAGGAGGAACCATAGAAGAAGCCAGCACAGTCATTCAGACTTGGTCTTACATTTTCTGAAAATGTGCTATGATAAAACCATATTATGATTCATATTATGTGCTCAAGCACATCTAAGTTTCTATTGTAATGCTCTTACAAATTTGTGGGATTTCAGTGGGCCTGAAACTTAAGCTTCCAAACTGGAAAGTATAGTTTCCCTTTCTCTGACAGAAAGTCTTACTTTGCTGGTTTCAACCCAGTGGGATTTATTTGCAAGCAAACTTCCCAGGATTGCTTGGGAAAAAAATAGAGAAGAAATTGTAAATAACACTTTGTGATGCTGATGCTTTATGAAACACTGTTGTTGCCATTAATGATCTGTGGAAGGGAGGGGGGCCTACCTCCTGGAATTATTTATGATTCTTAAGATTTGCTTACATTATTTCATTTAAGTTCATCTATGGAAGCTCTGCCATACAGTGGTCTCATTTTTAAAAATTACTTTCTTTTCATAATTAATTGATGGAGCTCATATTGCAAACAGGGAATCATGGTGGAATTAAGTGATAGTGGAATTAGTTCCAAATAATGTTTCTGTTTGTGGCATTGATACTTCACCCTATAGACAACTTTGACATATGTTCATGTTTCCTATTATCATTGCATTAACCTGAATTCATATTTGAAATTAAGGGCCCCACGGAGAGAGAGAAATTGTGTGTTTCTGGAGTTTTCAGCATACTATATAAATACCCAGTTGTGATGCTTGCAGGTGAAGAATATACTGCTGAATCATATGAAGTGTTAGAAGATGTTTATGACTCTTTTGCATGGCTCCTTGAATACAGATGTTCTGTAAGACTGACTGATTTTAAATTATGGTGAGAAGGAGAGGAAGGAATCATAGTTCAAAGGCAGAGAATAAGTTTTGCCTGTGGAGACTTCCGATTCTGCCTTTGTTAGACAAACTCAAAAGATCTCCATTTAGAGAGCTGTACTTAGTCACTGGTACAAGTTACTGTTTAATGTATTTAAATGTATTTGGGAAAGCATCATGAAGACATGCTGTTCTTTTGATCGAATACATCTGGACTATGGGAAACCACAGCATTCTGTTTTGCTATCTGCAGGAAATATGTAAGAATAACATTCTGCTTTTTGTGGTGTTGCTTTACAGTGGAAAAGCCATTCCTTATAGCTGTAAGAGATAGCATCATTTATGGTATATCTCTGAACCCTGAGGAGAAATCCAACGATGCCATGGTCCCAATAGCAGGAGTTCAGAATGGATATGATGTTGACTTCGATGATTCAGAACAGATGATCTACTGGGTTGAAAATCCGGTAAGTATACTTGGTTATTTAGAACAGCCATTCATTGTAAAGACTCTGCTCTGATATTTTTGTTTTCTGTCCCATCTCTGTTTTGGATTAAGAATTAAAGAGTAAAATCATACTGTACCTATGAATTCTTACCTCAAGAATAAGTTAAATGGATGCTATATCTATATAGACTAAACCTACTTAGGATCACATTGTGTCTTTATAACTTTCATGAGGTACTTTTGATTGTTATAGTTCAAGTAATGAAAACAGATATTCTTCTTTAGAATTCAGGATAGTCAGTGATGCTATCCTGCTAGGAAAAGAAGGGCAGTGATTTCCCCCCCTCTGGCTGATTCCAAATCATGGTGTTGTATTCTCACTTTTTTTTTATCCTGAAGGGTGAAATTCATAGGGTGAAGTCAGATGGCACAAACAGGACAATCTTTGCCCCAGCTGCTGTTATTGGTACTCCAACGGGCCTGGCTTTAGATTGGATATCTGGAAACCTGTACTATACTAACCCTTCAACACAATCCATTGAGGTAAGCCTTCAATTTCCAGCAAGGCATGCATTTCTATTTAATCCCATGACATCCCCCAGGCACCAATCAGCATACAAATCGTTTAGCATAATTCCCCTGCCTTCATTTCTGCTCCATGTAACCAAATCTCATGAATTCTAAAGGTATTGACGCTCCGCAGAGAAACCATCTACCGAAAAACTTTGATTACCAATGATGGTTCTCCTAAAGGATCTGGAAAGCCACTCGGTTTAACTGTTGATCCTGCTCGAGGGTGAGTTCAGTGCATAGTTTCTGGAGTTGTTTAAAATGAACTAAGATACTATTACTTTTTTTTTTTAAAGCTTTTTGGTCCTACAGTCCTTCTGTAAAATTAGGTTCAGTGGCTCTGGGAAGAATTGTTTTCTAAATAATAAACCTTCCAGCTGGAGGGAATGAATGATAAGTAGAGATGCTCCTATGTTGGTGAGAAACTTTGCTATTGGTGCTAGATTATTTCTTCTGCTGAAGGTCTGATGCGCTTAATGGACATAATCCATCATGAGCCGCAGTGGCACAGTGGTTAGAGTGCAATACTGCAGGTTACTTCTGCTGAACTGCCGGCTGCCTGCAATTTGGCAGTTCAAATCTCATCAGGCTCAAGGTTGACTCAGCCTTCCATCCTTCCGAGGTGGGTAAAATGAGGACCCAGATTGTTGGGCCCAATATGCTGTCTCTGTAGACCAGTGGTGTCAAACTTGATTTCATTGAGGCCCGCATCAGGGTTGTGTTTGACCTCAGCAGGCCAGGGGGGCATGGTCAGGATGGGCAAGGCCAGCTCGAAGTCATTCGGGTCTGGGGCGCCTGTGGTGACCTGAGTGCTCTGCCAGTGAAAATGGGCTGCTAAGCTGCGTTTTCAGTTGCGACAATGTCCTGAGTGCTCTGCCACAGAAAATGGAGCTCAGGAAGGCTATACATGGACCTCCTGAGCTCTGTTTTTTTGGTGGCAGGGGCACCACGGGCTGGTCCTTTGCTGTTTCCAAGGTGCCACCACGGGCTGGTCTTTGCTGTTTCCAAGGTGCCACCACGGGCTAGATCCAGGCCCCGGGCCTTGAGTTTGGCATCCCTGCTATAAACCGCTTAGAGAGGGCTGTAAAGCACTGTGAAGTGGTATATAAGTCTAAGTACTATTGCTATTGCTATCCTGTGCTGCTAGGGTTTCTGACACCACAACACATTGGACCTTTAAAAATGACCCTGATTCCCTCAAAAGGAACCAGGAACAAGCTGTCTCCTTACTCCCATTTCAAACTGGCAGAGCTTTCCTTTCCTTTAACTGGGACGAGAGGAGGAATTTTGAATCTTAAACTGCTTCCATGGCTATATTTGTTTTATAGTGTTCTGGATTTTTGCCCTTTTGCCTTCCTTCCTTCCTTACTATGTCTTCTGAGTTGTCTCTAAATCCTACTAAGAGTTATTTCTATGTTTATATTTACATTTATTCACATAGCCTAATGTTTATCTTTAGCGTAAAACGTATAATATCTTGCCTTACATTAGGACCAACAAATTGCTCAGAATTTAGTAATGTTTTCTTTATGTAGTTTTCTATTAGACTAGTAATAAATGGCTGTTTAATTTGGTTGGTTTTTTGCAACTTATGCTAACCGAACTTCTGGGTTGGCTTTACCAAATGTATGTTGCCTTTGTTTCTCCTGCAACAATGGTGAGAGGAAGTTGCTCCTTCCATAGTCTTTTGGTCAAACTACTTCTGGCCTTTGTGGTGATGGTTCCAAGTGAGTTGACTTTGTTCACTCTTTGCTTTTTACAGTGATGAGTAATCAACAGATCTTTTTTCTTCACCCAAACTAAAAAGGAAGCCTTTGCGAAACCTCTTTGTCCTTGTTCTTTACCAAGAACTTTAAGGAGAAAAAAGACTATTAAATCTTGGAAGATTGAATGAGGATATCATGGCCTATCTCTAAAATGTGATCCAGAGCTTCTTCACAAATATGCCTAAATAATGGCTTATGGTTAATATCCACAGCAGCTACAATTCTGATTCAGCTGTATACCTATCTTTGTGTGATAAAATTGAACAGCGATTGTGGTTTATATAAACTTGACCATTTCTTAGAGGGCAAATGCATGCTTGCTTCCTCAGAGTAGGCTCGTGCATACAACCACTTGTATATTTGCACAGATCCAAAAAGAAGCCCTAGTGATCTCAGTAAATTTTAACATTAAGTAGTAGGGACGCGGTGGCTCTGTGGCTAAGACACTGATCTTGTCAATCAGAAAAGTCAGCAGTTCGACGGTTCAAATCCTTAGCACCACATAATGGAGTGAGCTCCTGTTACTTGTCCCAGCTTCTGTCAACCTAGCAGTTCGTAAGCACATAAAAAATGCAAGTAGAAAAATAGGGACCACTTTGGTGGGAAGGTAACAGTGTTCCGTGCGCCTTTGGTGTTTAGTCATGCCAGCCACATGACCATGGAGATGTCTTTGGACAGTGCTGGCTCCTCAGCTTTGTAACGGAGATGAGCACTGAGCCAGAAATGACTAGCACATATGTGCGAGGGAAACCTTCACCTTTATATAACAGCAGTCTTTGAATTATTCTCCCAATGCCCATGTGTTTTGATTAATAAGAGCATGATAAATTCACCATACCTTCCCTGTTTTTTGATTGCCAAAATAACATGTGTTGCAGGAAATTGTATTGGACAGACCAAGGGACAGACAGTGGGATTCCAGCAAAGGTTGCCAGCGCAAACATGGATGGGTCTGATATCAGAACTCTCTTCACGGGTAATCTAGACCATGTCGAGTTTATTACCATTGATATCAAGGAGCAAAAGCTGTATTGGCCAGTCACAAGCACTGGAGTGGTACGTATTCAGAAGTGTCCCTACACATCTTTGCCTGCCAGTAATCTGCAGCTTAAATATAGAAGGGCTACATGCCTTAAAGCAGGAACGATCAGAAGACGGATGGTAGGGCAAAGAACAGATCGACTTACACACAGTCAGAATGTACTCAGTGGGGTTGCCAGAATTGCAAAAGCTTCAGGCAAGTTACTCTCAACAGGTTGCCTAAATGGTTTTTGAATTTCTTTTGGTAGTAAATATTTCTGGTTATTAAGTGTTCAAACAAATCCAAAAGCTACTTCAGATTTCCCATTTCTTTGTACAAATAAATAGCATCTATTTTCACTTCCCACAACATTAAAAGGGCAGGGGAAACAGCTTCATCAAGAAGAAACACAGATATGTATAAACAAGGATGTCGCTAAATGTCCATGAAGATTCTCAGTCATCCAGATCATGGTTGTCCCAAAGGGGCATTTTTCAAGAGGCAACTGGACTTTCTGGTTTTTCTTTGAAGACGTTTCGCTTCTCATCCAAGAAGCTTCTTCAGCTCTGACTGGATGGTGGGGAAGACAGAAGCTTGTTCACCACAAGGATGAAATACCCAGGCACAAACTGAGCAACATGGTAAATGCAGTACAATGCAGTGAGCCATGTGCAGATCTGTACATTGGGAAAACAAAACAACCATTTCATAAACACATGGCACAACTTAGGAGAACAAACACATCAGTACTAGATTCAGCAGTCTACCTGCATTTAAAAGACACAGGCCACTCTTTTAAAGACAACAAATCCATATTTTGGACAGAGAGGATTGCTGGTTTGAAAGAGGGGTCAAAGAAGCCATCTATGTCAAAATTGAATAGTCCTCTCTCAACAGAGGATCTCCAATCTACAACACACTCCTTTCAACAGTACCAAGAAGGCTCCACTCCAGAGGTGGTATTCAGCAGGTTCTGACCAGTTCTGGAGAACCGGTAGCAGAAATTTTGAGTAGTTCAGAGAACCGGCAAATACCACCTCTTGACTGGAGATTTTACAGTATCCTTCCCCTGCCACGCCCACCAAGCCACGCCCACAGAACCAGTAGTAAAAAAAATTGAATCCCAACACTGCTCCATACCCATTTGCAGTACTTAGGTGACCCTGATGATGGAGATAAATCTCCAAGTGATTTTAATGGCCCGCTAAAAGAATGCAAATGTCCAGCTGTCTGCAAGGAGTATAAATCCTACCATCCAGTCACAACTGAAGAAGCTTCTTGGATGAGAAGCGAAACATTGTCAAAGAAAAACCAGAAAGTCCAGTTGCCTCTTGAAAAAAGCATCTTTGATGTAAAGAAGGATGTAAAGAAAACTGACATTCATCCAGTGTGGCTGATAGAATGATGCAAATCCTTTGAAAATGGAATTTCAGAATGTGCAGGCATCCAGGCCCCTCTCCCAGTCATGTCTTTTCCCAGTATCACACATCTACTTCAGAAGGTGCTATACTTTCCGACTGACCTTTCAAAGGAATTGCATCATCCCAGTGCTAACTTGACCTGAAATGTTGCTTCCATTTATCTTTACTAATTTTTTAAGGAATGAGATGACATTGGGAGTGGGTTGTGGAAAAGTCTCTTCTTTCTTAGTTTCTCAAGACAGGCAAGGGAAAAGAGAAATCATGATCAAACCTCAGGTCTGTCTTTTAAGATACGAGTTTACAATTTGTACTCATAAAGTGCCGGTTCTGCTTTTACTCGCGGTGTTCAATTTTGATCCTCTTCTAGATCGAACGAGGGAATGTGGATGGTACGAATCGGATGACTTTGGTTGTTCACCTCTCTCACCCATGGGGATTGGCTGTCTATGGTTCTTTTCTCTACTACACTGACCGGGATTATGAAGTCATTGAACGGGTTGACAAGTCAACCGGAGCAAACAAAGTGGTGTTGAGAGACAACATTTCCGGGCTAAAATGTCTCCGGGTGTATTACCGAGATGGTAAGTATATAACAAGCCTTCAAAAATCCTTTCACGTGCTCAGCGTTTTGAGCTGATTTTATGTTCAATATAAAGGGAGGAAAAAAAAAACCTCTTCATTTTAAAGCCAGAACTCCTACACATTGGAGCTTTCATTCAATTATATTTATCCCACCAATATAAGTCCAATTAACTCCAATTAGCTCATTCAATTCAAATCTCTCCCTCGAGTTTATCCTCATGGAGTAAATCTTTTTTCTATCTCTCCCTGTTTTAGATTCTGCAGGCTCCTCCAATGGCTGCAGCAACCAAGTTGGGACTTGTCAGCATTTCTGTCTGCCTTTGCCTCGAGGCTTCTTCTCTTGTGCCTGCGCTACCGGCTTTCAACTCAATTCTGATAATAGGACCTGCTCTCCATACAGTTCCTTTGTCGTTGTTTCCATGCTGTCTGCAATTAAAGGATTTAGTTTAGAGACATCTGATCACTCTGAAGCTATGGTGTCCTTGGCAGGAAGAGGTGGGTAAACTTTTGAGGGGAGAACTGCAACCTCTTAGCTTTCTGACCGAATCTCCCTCTTGAGAGGTGACTCATTTATGGCACAGAGCTTGCAAAATGTGTATATGTATTTTTGACTGTGGTTGGAACTGTAGTAGCTCAAGACATTTGGTGTTTAGTCATGCTGGCCCCATGACCATGGAAACGTCTTCGGACAGCCCTGACACAAAGCAGAACTATGTAAATCTAGGCAAAACCCATTTCAGCTAAGAACGTTAGATAGGAATCAACAAAGAAGGAGGGCCTGGTGACTGAAGGGCAAACATTGGCTTTCATGAGACATTGAGGTTAGTGAAACTAATGGCTTTAAATGCACTTTATTAAATTTCTGCAAAAGATCAGATTTAAAAAAGGAAAAGGAAAAAAGAATCCAGGGAAAAATAGACAAGGGGAAGGTACAGAAGAATAAAGAAAGGAGAAAAGAAATATTTTTTAAAAAATTCTTTTTTAACTTCCAACTTTCTTCAATACAGTTACACGTAAAAGCTATATTAACATTTTGATCTAAAATTCAATATTACACAGTATTTATATGATCATAAACATTTCTAAGTCTCAAATCCCCAAATTAATATAAGGTAAAGGTAAAGACTGCCCTTGCACATACGTGGTAGTCGTTTCCGGCTCTAGGGGGTGGTGCTTATTTCCATTGCAAAGCCGAAGAGTCAGCACTGTCCAAACACGTCTCCATGGTCATGTGGCTGGCATGACTAAACCCCGAATGTGCACGGAACGCTGTTACCTCCCCACCAAAGTGGTCCCTATTTTTCTACTTGCATTTTTACATGCTTTTGAATTGCTAAGTTGGTAGCAGCTGGGACCAGTAACGGGAGCTCAGTCCGTTACGCAACGCTAGGGATTTGAACCACTGAACTGCCAACCTTTCTGACTGACAAGCTCAGCGTCTTAGCCACTGAGCCACTGCGTCCCTTAAAAAAAATGATATAGCATTAATTTAAATATCTTTTTTGAATATTTTTATTCTTAAAAAAAAGAAACAATGAAGTAGTGGAACTGCTTTTTTCCCCCAATGGATCATCCAGTTCCAACAGGTAATATTATTATTATTATTATTGTTGTTGTTATTAATAATAATAATAATAATAATAATAATAATAATAATAATAATAATAATAATAATGATGATGATGATGCAATCCTTTACATGTCTGCTTAGAAGTAAAGTATTTACTTTTAGGCATATCCACTTTGAATTGTAAAGTAAAGAGTTTTCGCTTTCTGGTCCAAGTTGAAAAATGGTTCCTAATCATATAAAAACCCTGTTGGATTATTTTAGATTCCAATATAAGGCTAATACTGAGGGGATTACTCTACCCAATATTGTAAAGTCTGATTCAGCAATGTTATGGGTTGATTTTTAGGACGATGGGCAGTTGTTACAGAACTGTAATGGTGAAGTGGGGGGGACCCAATTGGTCCATTTTTAATATGGGAGGGTTGTGGTTTTCTCCCATTAGTGAATAGGACATTAATTGTCACATTTCTATCGTTTCTGTTCTCATCCCAAATCAAGGGACTGATGATTTCATATTAAATTTTAGGAATGTTTTAGAGGATTTTAAAGGATGCTAAGCAAAGGGTCGGGGGTTTGATGGAAATCCTACCTCCACATATGTCTATTAGAATGGTGAAATTAAAAATAAACAACATGTTTCCTTAATCCTAATCTTGCAGGGAGAAATGCATTGCATGTAGATGTTCACATGCCTTCAGGTTTCATTTTCTGGTGTGACTTCAGCAGCCGAGTTCCATCCCAGAATGGAATTCGTAAAATCAAGCCAGATGGCTCCAATTTTATGAATGTTGTCACAAACGGGATAGGATTTAACGGGATTCGTGGCATTGCCATTGATTGGGTAGCAGGTCAGTAACATTAACAGCATGGTTGATGGAATTTGCCTTTTAGAAATCTTTAAACTTGAACATCATGTGATATTAAGACCATCTCTTTACTCTGAGTGCAATTTCACTGAAATTAATAGGATTATCTCCCAAATATTAAACTGAAGTTATGGATATTACCCTGGCCTTTTCAATGAATTATCCAAAGTATATGTAAGAACATGATGATGTGGAATAGCTTCAATCGGTTCTGTTGATCTTCTAGAACAGGAGAGTCAAATGTGTGGGCCGGATCCGTCACGCACAGGCCATGCCCACCCCAGCACCACAAAGGGGAAAAAAATGTTGTGATACATCACATGATGGCAACGTGATGCGGCAAATTTGACACCCATGATCTAGAAAATCCTTATTTTTCCATCTGGGGCAAGGCAGTGGGGAAGTTATTCAATCATGGTTGAGGAAGTATGTAAAATTTAGCCATGTAAATCAAACTTAGCAAAGCCACTTCAAACCATGTTAATTTATTGTTAATGCTTAAACATGTTTTGACATTTAGACATTATATTTGTTATTAAGTCAATTTAAACTATACATATGTCTGCATAGGAGCTAAATTGCAGGGTTTTTCTTAAAGTTTCTATCTTATCATCATATAACTATATCAATTATATATTATTATATATAATAACACAATTCAGTGTTTTTCAATTTATTTTGCTGTATGCAGGAAACCTCTATTTTACCAATGCATTCTTGACTGAAACGTTTATTGAAGTTCTGCGTTTAAATACCTCTCATCGACGAGTGCTTCTTAAAACCACAGTGGATATGCCACGACATATAGTAGTCGATCCCAAGAACAGATACCTCTTTTGGGCAGATTACGGACAAGATCCCAAAATAGAGCGTGCGTTTCTTGACTGCAGCAACAGGACCGTGTTAGTGTCTGAAGGAATTGTCACACCACGAGGTTTAGCAGTCGATCATAGCACTGGCTACATTTATTGGGTGGATGATTCCTTAGACATGATTGCAAGAATTTCTCGTGATGGTGGCGAGCCTGAAATTATCCGCTATGGCAGCCGTTACCCAACACCGTATGGCCTCACTATTTTTGAAAACTCTATCATTTGGGTGGATAGGAACTTGAAAAAAATCTTTCAAGCCAGTAAAGAGCCAGGAAATACCGAGCAGCCAATGGTTATAAGAGACAACATTGATTGGTTGAGAGATGTGACTATTTACAATAGCCATTACCAGTCATTGGCCCCTGCAGATGTCAACTACAATCCATGCCTACAGAATAACGGAGGCTGCGATCACCTGTGCTTTGCACTTCCTGATCTGCAAACACCAAAGTGTGGCTGTGCATTTGGATTGCTGGGAAGTGATGGGAAGAGGTGCTTTATTTCAACAGATAATTACTTGATCTTTGCTTTGGAGAATGCCCTTAGAAGCGTGCACCTGGATCCTGAAAATCACAGCCCTCCATTCCAGACAATGACTGTATCAAGGATTGCGGTCGCTCTGGACTATGACAGTGCAAACGGTTTAATATATTTCACCCAAAGTTCTTCGACAGGCCCAGGAAGAATCAGCTCTATCAGTATCTATTCTGGAAGTAGTAATCCCACAGTAATAGCATCGGGTAAATATCAGAATTCAGAATTTAGCTAAGGTAACTTATAGGCCAATCTTTGATATGCGTTTCTCATATAGCACATGCATTTTCTAAGAACATAGAACCAAGTATTCATTCAGAAGAATATCCAAAGTGTATATCAGATTGTAGACTACTTCTTGGAAGGTATTTTGCAGGAGTTATTGAAAGTATGATTAACAGGAAGGAAAATTAATAATATTCAGTTAGTTGTGAACCTCAGCATGTTTACCTGAGTAAATGCCATTGAAATTTGTTTCATACATCTAGGCCCTAGTGATTCATTTTATGATAAATTAACAATTTGTATTGCCTTTTATTGAAACTTTAAACCTTTCCTCAGCCAGAACATTACTCCAAGATGAGTTAAGAATTATGTAAAAACACCACAAACCTAAATACTAATTTGGCATGGAATTAGGTCATTGCAGCTTCAGGCAAATGAGCTTTCTGCTAGACAAAATGCTTTGGACTGCATTGCTTATTTGAGTATTGGCACTAGTAATATGTAGCCGCTAATCTTCAGTTTACTTGCTTTTTTTTTGAAAATGAAGTTTGCAAGGGCAGTGCATTTCAAAATACAGGAAGTGTAGAAGCTGTTAAGGTGCCTTCATCTCAATCCAGTGACACAGTTTCTTCTTCTTCTTTTGCCATGGGATAAAAACCTTCCTGTTTGATTCAGCACAATTTCCCCCTAGGAACTAGAAAAGAAGAAGGTATTTTGTAAAAAGTTTTCATTGCTAGGATGATTTTCATGCTCAGAACTTTTTTGTTCACTGTTGTCCTGTTTGATACTTCTCAAGATTTGGGAGCTCCAGATGGCATTGCCTTTGACTGGATCAACAGCAGACTTTATTACAGTGACTATCGCAATCAGACCATCAGTTCAATGGCTGTGGATGGATCTAATCGTTCGGTAGTGGCTCGTGTCCCACGGCCAAGGGCCATTGTCTTGGATCCTTGCCGAGGGTAAGTTGCCCATGCTGCATAATGAAACATGTATCTGTTTCCACTACAGCCTTTCTTTCTCACTTCAACTTCCCAACCATAACAAGGCAATTAATAATGAATGAATGAATGAATGATAAATGTTCCAATTAGTAACTAGAAATACTCTATTATACCTTGTGTACAGATTCTTTTTTTTTAGAATGCGTTCTTAGGCAGTGCATTCTTAGAACCTTGAGTTGGCTGGAAGGCACCCTTCCTTCTCCCATGGAGCTAAGAATAGAATAAAATAGAATAGAATTCTTTATTGGCCAAGTGTGATTGGACACACAAGGAATTTGTCCTGGTGCAAATGCTTTCAGTGTACATAGAAGAAAAGATACATTCGTCAAGAGTCAAGAATCATAAAGTACAACACTTAATAATAGTCATAGGGTACAATAAGCAATCAAATCATACTAGGAAACAGTCAATGTAAATCATAAGGATACAAGCGACAAAGTTACAGTCATACAGTCACAAGTGGGAGGGGATGGGTAATAAGGAGTGATGAGAAGATTAACAGTAATAGGAGTGCAGACTTTCTATATAGTTGGATAGTAGGTCCAACTAAGTAGGTCTGTCTATCCTTCAAAGAAAAGAGAAGAACATAGCTCTGCCATAGCAAAACAGCTTGCATTGTGCGTAGGAGCCGGGTAGTAGTATGGAGCTTCCTCTCCCTGTTGCCCAATGCCTCCTTTTAATGAAGGATCTTCCTCTGATCAAGGAGGATGGTCATAGGCATAATTATTGCTGCTGTATTGTTTTCACAGTTTGTCAGCGCTACATAAGAGACCAAACTTAAGAAACCAAACACCATATAGATCAAATTACTTTTGTTGGAATAACTGTAATAGTGGAATCTTGCAAGTCTGAATGTACTTTCCTCCTCTCTATTTTATCTTTGCATGAACTAAGGAGAGGTCTGAAACATTTTCTCAAATTAGTTTCACGGAACAGACACAATTCCTGCTTATCTGACCAATGGCTTTGTAGTCATTCTTTCTCTGGTCCTTCAAGACCATTCTCTAGACCAGGGGTCTCAAACTCAATTTCATTAAGGGCCACATCAGGGTTGTATTTTACCTCAGAGGGACAGGTGGGCGTGGCCAGCTCAATGTCACTTGTGCTGGGGGCATCTGTGGCCCAAACACTCTACCAGTGAAAATGAGCTCCCAAGCTCCATTTTTGGCTGCAACCATTGCTGTTTCCAAGGCAGCTCCATGGGTCAGATCTAAGCACCCTGTGGGCCAGATCTGCTCCCTGGGCCTTGAGTTTGACACCCCTGCTCTAGATTCTCCACACAATGGCATAGGTGAAGGTCCATGAAAGCCTCTTTCCAACTGACCACACCTTAAGGAAAATCAAAGGGGAAAAAATAAAGCAGGATGTAGCAGGAAAATGAGATTGTGATAGACAGAAGAGCAGCTGGGCAACACTCAAGGAGTCAGAATGTCCATTCATCATTATTTTCCAAATAAGCAATACTGATTTTTTTCTTGGTCATCGCACCTTCTAGTTTGTCATTCAGTTAGGAGAACAAAAATGCAGGGAATTTCACTCTTTATCTTGTGCTGTGAGTGTGAATCAGAGGACTTGAACCACCATGCGTTAATTTCAGATATCCAATCTTTAAGAGGCTTTGCATAATGCACAGTGTGAATTTTTTTCAGTGTTGTCAAACAGTCATTTCTTTGTAGCTTGATTATAATTTAATTTAGGGCAAAGGTGTCATTGTCTGTGACTGTTGGTGTTAGTGGGTAGCCTATTGTGAACCCCTACTCTATATTTACTTCCTGTTTATAGTATGGTTTAGGACAGTGGTGGCTAACCTTTTTGGGCTCCTGTGCCAAAAATTGCAAGCACGCTAGCATGCCTGTACTTGCGTGTCAGCACCCAGAATGCAATGTGCCCCCCCTACCCCAACCCCTGTGCATGCGGGCGCAATCCCCACCCCCACCCCCTTACCTACACTGTACCTCACAGCTGATTTTTTGCTGGTTTGAGGCCTTTTGGGGCGTCCCAGAGGCTTGGAAAAAGCCTCTGCAAAGCTTCTCAGCTGAATTACAGGCCCGTTTCATCACTTTACAGGAAGTGACAAAAAGGGCTTATAATTCGGCCTGAGAAGCCTTGCAGAGGCTTTTTCCAAGCCTCTGGGAGACCCCAAAAGGCCTCAAACCAACTGAAAAAAAAATCAGTTGTGAGATGTGGGCATGCAGTGAGGTAAGTTTGCCTGCAACTTGCGTGCCAGCACAAATGGCTCTGTGTGCCACTTGTGGCACGTGTGCCATAGGTTCGCCATCACGGGTTTAGGATCAAGCTGGGTGTATCCTCAACCATGTTTGAAAAGTGCAATATTCTGCCCATTTGCCCCTGAATAGTATTTAGGGGAAACATTATGGTGCAGTTCATACAGTGAAGGCATTGGAAAAACCAGTGAAGCCCTTTTGCTCTCCCTATCTTTACTTGTAGATGTAAGAGCAGTGGTTAGAATGCAGTATTGCGGTTGACTCTGCCCACAGTCAGGAGTTCGATCTTAACCAGCTCAAGGTTGACTCAGCCTTCCATCCTTCCAAGATTGGTAAAATGACGACCCAGATTGTTGGGGGCAATATACTGACTCTTAAACTGCTTAGGGAGGGCTGTAAAGCACTGTGAAACAGTATATAAATCTAATTGCTATTGCTAATGTTATTGCTGAGTAGCTTTCTCTGACTTAAGAGGCTTTGGGTAATTGTGTCATCACTAGGTACATGTACTGGACCGATTGGAGCTCTAATGCCAAAATAGAACGAGCAACGCTTGGAGGAAACTTCAGGAGTGCTATTGTGAACACCAACTTAGTATGGCCAAATGGTCTCACACTGGACTATGAAGAGCAGCGACTTTATTGGGCTGACGCACATTTGTATGTATTTGCTTACTGTTTCATTGCCTATGGTAAAGCCTCTTCATCTAATGCACACATGCCTCCCCTAACGTATAATAACAACGTGGAAAAATCCATTCTAAATAAATATTTATGATTGAAAACAGAAGAGATGCCTTTTGAGGGCCATGATCCATAGTTGAGGAGGCATTGATGTGAAGTTGTCATTTACATTGAAAGGGCTGGGCTTCTCTTTTTATTGAGGGTGATAAAGGCTTTTTAATTCTTTTTTTTTTACAAAATTCAGCAGATCCAGGGATTTTAAATTTTCATTGGGTTCTCATCAGGGGTGCGATTCAACCGGTATAACAACCGGTCCGGTGAGCGCATGCACATGCTCATTTAAAAAATGCTAATACTTACCTTCAACTGCAGTTGAAGAAAACAGCTGAGGCACAGCAAACTGCTCTGCCATGCGAATCAGCTGTGCTGTAACAAAAAGACATAAAACACAGTAAAGAGCAGGAGTGGGCAGGCGGGCCCACATGCTCATTGGAGCGAACCAGTTTGGAGCCAACTGATCATCGGAACAAGGGGTTCACCTGAACCTGTCCAAACTGGGAGAAATCCACCCCTGGTTCCCATCTTAAAAGTGATGAGATACCGTGGAATTTATTTTCCAGCCACAGAGGAACAGCTAGAGCAGTGTCTAGTGGCTGCAGAAAAGGGATGCGGGTTTCACATAAGGATCTGTTGCTGTATGTTGTTCACCTGGATTTCAGAAATAATACTAAATGATGTGAATGTTCAGGGTACAAGAGAGTCTTGAAATTAATGGGAAAAAAAATAAGGAATTGATCTATAGCAGGGGTGTCAAACTCGATTTCATTGAGGGTCACATCAGGGTTGTGTTTGACCTCGGGGGGCCGGGGTGGGCATGGCCAGGGTGGGCATGGCTAGTTTGATGTCAGTCATGTCGGGGGGGGGGGGCTGTGGTGGCTCGAGTACTCTGCCAGCAAAAATAGTCTCCTGATTTTGGCCGCGATGGCCTGCTGTGGCCCTTTGCCAGCGAAAATGGAGGTTGCTGTGTCTGTTTTTGCTGAGAGCCTCCATGGGCTGATCCTTTGCTATTTCCAGGGCATCCTGGTAGGCCAGATCTAAGCACCCGACAAGCCGCATCCGCTCCATGGGCCTTGAGTTTGACACCCCTGTATTTTCCCTGTGGAATTCAAGAAATGTTGGAAGCGCTCGTGTTTTGTGTTCCAGTGCTGATGTTTCCTACTTGTATTAGACAGAAGATTGAACGCAGCTCCCTATTGGGTGAAAACCGTGAGGTCATCATTAGCACTGCCCTCTCTCCATTTGCAATGACCCTATTTGATCAACACATTTACTGGACAGACTGGAATACCCGAAGTGTTTATCGAGCCAACAAATACGACGGGTCAGATCAAATTGTGATGGTATCAAACCTGCCATACAGACCAATGGATATTCATGTTTGGGCCAAAAACAAGCAACAGCAGTGCGCCAACCCTTGTAACCAATTTAATGGCGGTTGCAGTCACATCTGCGTGCCAGGTAAAATATTGTACAATAGGGAATAATGAATTGAACGACATTCAGTTGTCTTAAAAAGATGGGTATGAGCAAAATATCTGAATGGCTGAATTATTTAATATTTAAAATGCTTGCACACTAGGAAATCAAGATACTTTGGCCAAAGTACAAGTTACTTTGGCTGTATAGCCAAAGGTACTTTGGCTGCAGAGCATCTACAGTGTTAGGATTCTGGCAGTTACCTCCATTTAAATCATGAGTCTCGAGCCAAACTTCTAAAACTTCAAAAGGATTTATTGGGAGTTAACATGTCTGGCAGTGCCTCGGTATAGCTGACTCTGAGACACATAATTCATTGTCACCCGTGATCCTGGGGTTTCCCCCACCCCCTGGGTGTATCATAATTCATATTCCCCAATGAAACACATCCATACCCTAGAGTCATCAATCATGTTCTCCAGTTAGATATTTGCGCAGCAAAAACTTCAGTCACCTAGTTACTATCTTTGAAAAACTATTTATTCAGAGTTTTGCAGCATTAATTCAGCACCTGAAAAACAAAAACAGATGGCTGATGCTTCATTTAACAACTTTATAAACATAACAAGTATACTTACAGACCAGTTGTAGATTTCTCCAACATGGCGCAAACTCAGACAGAAATATGTTACAAGTAACTTCAGTAGCACACAGAAACAGACATCAGTTTCACTTTAGTTCAGCAGGCAAGCATTATACACAGCAGAGGAGAGAAGCAGTCTCATTTTCAATAGACAAGACTCAGAGTTCAACATAGCTTCAGAGCTTAAAATAGAGCCACACCTAGGCTACTTCTAGTTTCAGTTTCCAGCCTAGGCTACTTCTAGTTTCAGTTTCCAAAACAGTCCTCATTGGCTGACTTAGTTGCAATGCCTGTTCGTTGGCTGATCTTGTTACCAAGCTCTATTCCAGTTCATGAATATACTCTGACACTATTTATGGAATGCACTTTTGATTTCCAAGCTGCCGCACTGCTCTTTCAAACCCCTTTCCCGCCTCCCCTTTTGTTGGCAACTCTAAAAAGACCATAGAAATACTTTATGAGTTGACATATAGTATGTACCAGTCCAGATAGGCCAGCCTTTATAAATTTTTACCTATTTCTGACACTGAAATATGAAACTAAGTTGATTGGCCCTTTTGGCCTTTTAGCTCAATGAATGGCAGCAACTTGCCACTTGATTTATCTAATATAAATTTTATATAAAATTTTATAAATAGATAAATATAAGATTTATCTATTTATATATTTGTTTAATTGGAGATGTCAAGGATTCCCCTGGGGGACTTCTGCTTGCAAACCTGGGCCTCTGCCATATAGTTATTTCTAGATTACACTATCAGACCATTCAGTATTCACCAATGCTGCAGGAACTGGGCAAAACATTCATATAATATGCAAGGCCACCGTGACTTGCTGTGTTGGTCACTGGGGTTGGGTTTTAGACATTTGCTGATTTATAGGAAAGCATCATAATCTAAGCATGCAGAAAATTGTTGAAATTACTGATGTTTCGCATACTTAAATAAATGCCGCTTTTGGTAGGCAACCCAAAAAAGTTTTCATCGCTACTTGAAATAGTTTTAAATGTATTCTTTTCTACTCTGTCATCACCCTTCTGTTTTGTTCTGTTTGCTGAAATCAATATTATATTCCTGCTGATGCAAAATATGGGAGAATGCAATCTTCCATCATAGACTCTCTTATTCCTTTTATAAATTAATCTCAGCTGTAATAAAAAAATTTTTTTTTTGCAATAGCGCCATTTACAAATAGAGCTCATTCAGATTCCTGTCGAGAATACAGGTAGTCCTTGACTTACAACAGTTCATTTAGTGACCGTTCAAAGTTACAACGGCATTGAAAAATGTGATTTATGACCATTTTTCACACTTACGACCTTTGCAGCATCCACATGATCATGTGATCAAAATTCAGATGCTTCAAAATTCAATCAGTTCATACCTATGACCGTTGCTGTGTCCCAAGCTCATTGTGATCCCCTTTTGCAACTTTCTGGCAAACAAAATCAATGGGGAAGCCAGATTCACTTAACAACCTGGTTGCTAACTTATTAACTACAGCAGTTCACTTAATAACTGTGGCAAGAAATGTCGTAAAATGGGGCAAAACTCACTTAACCAATGTCTCACTTAACAACAGAAATGTTGTGCTCAGTTGTGGTCATAAGGGCTGCCTGTATTGTTGAAAGGATTAGGGGATGTGTTGTAGGACATTTTGGTAATTCTCGATAAATTTCTTGGTAGATTTACGATTAATATTTGGGGAGAGATGTTATCTAAATATGTTATTAACTCAGTTCTTCTTTTGTGATGCCATGAAATATAGGCCCAGGTGGTGCAGAGTGTCAATGTCCTGCCGAAGGACGCTGGTATTTAGCCAACAACAACAAGCACTGTATTGTGGACAATGGTACCAGGTGTGGAAGTACCTACTTCACTTGCCTTAATGGCCATTGTATCTCTGAACGCTGGATTTGTGACAATGATGATGACTGTAGGGATGGCAGTGATGAGTTGGAAAGTGTGTGTGGTAAGTACTTCCACGGTTAAAACAAAAGCTGTTGTCCAATTGCAATTGTTTTTAGCAAAGCCATTTTGGGGACAAAAAAAAAAAGAAGATAAGCAGTATCTGTTTGGTCCAGAGTCCAATGGCCTGTTGACTATACAAAGCAGAGTTAGTTGAAGATGTCATTGCTTTCATGAAAAAAAAAAATGAATGATTCAAATTCTTCCTTGGATTAATGCAGGGAAGGAGGGTAGAAATGTTTAAAAGCACTGATTTTGGTACATGCAAGAAAAATACATATTAGGAAATTAGTATTCAATGTAAGAAATTATTGGTATAAATTTTGGCGTTTCTTTAAAAAAAAAGCAACTTCAAAGATGGTTTTGGTTTCAAGAACAAAATACTGAGTAAAAACAATAAACTGTGTATTTCTGATAGTATTTAGTTTTTCTTAGATTGTAACTATGCTGCAAATATGACATTCTGTTTTATCTTATGCACGTGTATGGAGTGAATAGTTTACCGAGCTTTACAAGACTTTCTTATATGGAAGGAAATATCTATGTGCGTAATAGAATTACGCCCAAAATTTGGGCAAGAATACCTCAGAGGACTTTGTTCCTTTCTATTAATGCTCCTTGAAAATACTGAAGCAGACCTTTTCCCTGTTTTTATTTTTCTTTACCTGTAATGTTTTTAGTACTTTTTCTTTCTTTTTCTATTTTCTCATTCTATTTTCTTGCTTCTCTTTTAATTGTGTAAAAATTCTCAATAAAAAGAAAATAACTGGAGCAGACCCAGAACGTGAAGGAAGGTTATGTTTTCCACTGACTTTGTAAGGATCGTGCTCTCTTATCAAGCCTTTATGGCAAGGCCTGAGTGGCAGTTTACCTTCTTTCCAGTTTCCACTCGTTTCCAATTCACCTCATTAATTTTCATGAACGAGGAAATTATATTTGTAGGGATTTGGAAACCCACGGAACTGTCATTCGGATGCTAAAATAAAATTATATCTTCTATTTGTTTGATTGACATGCTATCCATTTTGCAGCTGTATTTTCCTTGGCAGGGTAAAAATCAATTAAGCATTGTATTTCTGGGAAGGATTTGTCAAGGCCTGTTCGAGTCCCTTCTGTCAATGACATTTCTTTGTCACGTTCCTTTCCTTCAGCTTTTCATACCTGTCAGCCAACAGCTTTCACCTGCGGCAATGGGCGATGTGTACGCTACTCTTATCGCTGTGATCACTACAATGACTGTGGAGACAACAGTGATGAGTTGGGATGCTTGTTCCGAACTTGTGACCCCCAGACAGAATTTACTTGCAATAATGGAAGGTGTATCTCTCTTCAGTACGTCTGCAATGGTGTAAACAACTGTTACGATAATGGCACTTCAGATGAGAGAAATTGCCGTAAGTTGATTAAAACTACGTATTGTCCCTGATTCTTTGCACAATCAAAATGTAAACTTTCTAAAAAGGAAAAGGACACGTTGCTTCACCGAAGCCATGTGATTTATTTGGATTTACATTTACAGGAATCCTGAGAACGAACGGGATGTTCTTTGACTGTGTATTGCCCATGAGAAATTTTCTCATCAATTTGTACTCATAAGGATAGTGATTTCAAACAATAAGGACTGAATGACAGAGTAGATCTTTGGGGTATTATTTGATAATTACCCCATGAGATTCCATTGACATTAACAATAAAACTTAGCTTTTTTTGTAATGAAGTAGACTAGTTCAGGGATCCCCAACCCCTTGGTCTGTGAACCAGCAGTGGGCTGTGGCATGCCAAAAACCAGGCCACACAAACAAGCAAAGCCCCATTTGTGGGATGCAGGCAGCATGTGAAACCATGCCTCCTCTGGTCCGTGGAAAAACTTCTTTCCACGAAACCGGTCCCTGGTGCCCAAAAGGTTGAGGGCCACTGGACTACTAGTTGATACATTTTGCTAAGCAGAAATGCTGAAGAATTCCAAGAAAGCTTACCTCGATCAGTCGGTATGCTGATTATTCCTGCAACCGTCATAAGAATGAAACAGTTGCCAAACATCTGGATTTTGATAGCACAATCATGGGGACGCTTCAAAGGTCATAACTGTGAAAAGCTTATAAGTAACTTTTTTCAGTGGTGTTGTAACTTTGAACGGTCGCTAAATGAACTATTGTAATTCAAGGAGTACCTGTACTAGAAACAGCACACTGCCGTTTGTCATTGATTAAAACCAGTCTGCCTTATGCTTTATGTGGGAAGACAAAGAATCCTCTCTTTTTGCCTTAAAGCTGAACGTACTTGTCCTGCTGGCTATACAAAATGTCAGAGTACCAACATATGCATTCCTCGATCTTATCTTTGTGACGGGGATAATGACTGTGGCGACATGAGTGATGAGAGCCCCACTCACTGCGGTAAGCTAAAATGACTCTCCACAATTACACTCTTTCACTTCATGCTTTCCTGCCTCAGTTTGTGTAAACGAGCCAAGCATTCTTGTACATACTGTTCTGTTGAAAAGACACAACTGAAAGGTATGGGGTGCGGTGGGCACATATGTGTGTGCGAGCAAGACTTAAGCAAATTGCTGATAATCTGGAATTTTAAGAGGAAAGACATATTCTCAGAATGAGACAAAGAGGTTATCAAACTTGAAGTAAAAAATAAAAAATAAACAAAGGATTACCTCTTAGGTGGATTCCTGTGACTCCTGGCATGTTTACATTTTTGAAAGCTCTAAATCTTAGATTTATATCCTTCCATTCCTTCAGAAGCTCAGGTCATGGAGGATTAAATGACAGTGCTAAATGCACTTCTTAAAAGGACTTCCAAGAGGGATCTTCCAAAGTGTGACAAGCTATAAACTGAAATTTGGAATCTTTAGTCTCCAATCCAGAACTTGTACGGTATAAGTGCACTACTTCCCTTTTTATTTATAAATGAAACATACCTCTTACCCTGGGGCAATCATTTCAGTAACTCCTTCGTACATTCTATCTCTTCACCAGTTGAAGAGATAGTTTCTGTTGACAACTTGTTTCAACTAGTTTCTGTTGAAATTTGACAACAGTTTCTGTTGTTAAACGAGACACTTGTTAAGTGAGTATTTGCCCCATTTTATGACCTTTCTTGCTGCAATTGTTAAGTGAATCTCTGCAAGTGATAAGTTAGTAACACGGTTGTTAGGTGAATCTGGCTTCCCCATTGATTTTGCTTGTCAAAAGGTGATTGCGTGACCCTGGGACACTGCGACCATCATAAATACGTCATAAATAGCCAAGCATTTTGATCCCATGAGCATGGGATGCACAGGTCATAACTGTGAAAAATGGTTGCTAGTCACTTTTTTTTCAGTGCCGTTGTAACATTGAACGGTCACTAAATGTACTATTGTAAGATGAGGATGGCCTGTAACCCTCTGAAATAAATGAGAACGAAATAACAGAAACTGACCAAATAGCAAGCAAATGGCTTAGTCTTCTGACTAAGAGAGGATTGGAATGGGGTCCTTAAATGAACATTATGACCACACCGCCAGTTCTTATTTCATTGGAAAAAATTATCAGATTAGTTTAATTAACTTGGCTCAGTGCTGGCTGCAGAGTTTTGGGACCCTTTGATGCCCAATACCCTTAAGTGGAAATGCACCTGTTCCGCATATACATTTCTATTTAAGGAAGTTGAGTGTCACGGGCTTCCAAAATTCATTCTCTTACTTAGGCTATTTCAGCAAGTTGTATAGGTGCAGAGGGTTTTTGACTCAATTTTCCAACTTAAGCTAGATCCCTTCCACCATCACTTAGGGCTATAGTAAAGCTACCCTAAAGGCAGGGTTGGTTTTGGGGTTATTGATTCTGGAATCAGGGTTGGGGACAGGATGGGAAGCATTCTGCTTCCATTCCCATCTGTCCTTTCAAATTAATGTGATAATGTGTCACTGAATCCTTATCACATATTCTTTTTTGGAATCACAAATAGACAGCTTGATTCAATGAAGACACTTGATACCTGAACAATTAGATGGGTTTTTTTGACTCTCCCTTCAATAACTAGGGAAGAGTTTAATTTTGCAAAGTGATGCAAGCTTACAACAGAATTGTATATTATAAATGCCTTCAATTCTTCAGAAATTAAGATCTTAAAACTATATTCTAACTATTTGCTTTATGCGCAAATACACTATAACATGCAATTTCAGCGCATCTTCATATTTTTCGATGCTATATCTCTAATGTTTTTCTATTCTACATCTCAAATTTAATTTGTTTATTGATGACAGATTTCTTTTCTCTTATATATGTTTGGATATTCTGTTCTGTTCTATTATATTTATTACTTACATTACATTATATAATACTATATTAATTATATGGTACTGTATTGTATTGTATTGAATCGTATTATATTGTACTATATTATTATCTTACATATATTTTGTGTTTTATATATATAGCCTTATATATCCCCATTGTAATATAGAATTCCTCCTTTTCACCAAAGATCAATCTACCTTTCATCTTGTTTAGTTTTCTACTCTTGTTCTGCCAAAGCTTTGACATTTTCTTTGCTTTTTCTGCTTGGCTGGGCTTCCTGATTCTTCTTCTAAAACTTGGCTCCATCTTAGGGAAACGACTAGTAGAATATTTTCTTTATGTCAGGTCTGAGGGAGGGAAAAAACATCTTTCTCAGCAGGATTATTTACTTATTTATATTTATCTTTACTCTTGTGCTTTGACTGTATTTGTTGATCTTACCCTTCATGAGACTTGTGGCTGCAGAACTACCAGGTAGCTGTCCTTTCCCCTGCCCAATGCTGCTGTTTGATTGGCCATGGCTCTTTGATTGGCAGCTGGGTCATGTCAATATTGGTGGAGGACTGAGAAGACAAGGAAGAGGAGGGAAGGAGGAGAGAAGCTTAGAATCTCCTTATGCAGCCTGTTCTTTTATAGTCTTATCTATTTTCTTGTCAGTTTTCATCCATGCCATTTTAAAATGCTAATGGATGGCCAATGAGGATGCCAGTGGGCTCCATGTTTGGGTTGAGGCTTCCCACATCTGGCAAAGTAGAAATGGAACCTATTGGGCCAGTGGGTATCTTTTTGAAGGGGTCTTTCATGGAGAGGTTTTAGACCAGCTGCTGATACTCTTCATCAGTTTTATTCTATATGTCTTATTATCCTGAGGCACTTATGAAAATTGTAGCAAGAGTTATTAAGCTAACCTAGTTGAAGTCGTTCAATTACCCCAAGGACACAATATCAAAGTTGAGGATTGAGTATAATCATTACAGAGTCCAATGCATTTGCAGGGGAAAACACACAGATCAAACAAGGATTTTCTCTGCCTTTTCAGCCACACTGACTTGTACCAGTAGTGAGTTTCGCTGCACATCTGGACGTTGCATTCCTGCTCATTGGTACTGTGATCTAGCAACTGATTGTGCTGATGGCTCAGATGAACCTTCCTCTTGTGGTAAGTGTGAGATTAGGCACACTTGGAAGGGATTTGGAAAGGTTTACTCAGACTACCAGAATTTAATGAGGGAAATTAAGACTTATAACCCAGTAGTGATTAGTCTTATTGGCAAATGTGCCATAGGCAAAGAACAGGATGTATTTCTGTCAGAGTCCCAAGAATGAAGTTTCCTCAACAGCCATTGATAGACCCATGAAAATATAGCATGCACCACGAAATTATAGTAAAATTACGCTGCTAGTAAAGACATTATTGTAAAAAAAAAAAAAAAGTGAAGGGAAGGCATTCTAAAGAACTTTTCTTGATGTCTCTTTTTTTTGTTTTGAATAACACTTCAGTCATTCTGCAAGATGCTTCTTCGTCTGAATAGCACAGTGCATGCTTTCTATGAGAAAGGCATACTGAACCCATTCAAACCTCAATAAAAATCATAACATGCCTTCCTGGGAGCCAACGGTATACATTTAACCTCTGCATTATAAAACTTTTACCAACCAGAGGTAAACATGTTCCATATCCTGTGGAATTGCCCAGTGACTTTCACAGTCCCTTGACATTAACTAGACTGAGAATTAAAACACGAATCAGCATTTATGTCTGTGGAAATGTAGGAAGCAAACTTTGGGCAGCGCTCCCAGGATGTGAAAATGCATAGTCTGTGAAATCCTATATTTCTTTTGAAGTTTCTTCTGAACGGAGCTGTTCAAGTAGGCAGTTTAGATGTGACGGCGGCAGATGCATACCAGCTACATGGGTCTGTGATGGTGATAATGACTGTGGTGACATGAGCGATGAGGACCAAAGACACAACTGTGGTAAGTTCCATGCAACAGAAAGCTTCAAGGCTAAGCTGTTCTTTTATTTAGTTACTCAAACCCTAGACGAGTGGCATGGTGGCCTAGAGTTAGAGCCCTTGCCTCACCATCAAGAGGCTGGAATTCGATCCTAGGTAGCGGCAGATATTTCTCTCTCTGAGCAAAATGAGTAATTGTCTGCTGCAAACTCTGCATAGGTGTCAGGAAGGGCAGCTGGCAGGTAAACAATCAGTTCCAGTACTCCGAAGCAAGGAATTGCAAAGTTGTAAATAAAAAAATCCTTAAGACCTAGATTGCTTTCTGGTAATTCACCTTTTATTTGAAAGACTGCAAGTGGCCCAGGAGACAGACATTGGTTGAACAGATGGTAGGCTGATTTAAATGGCATGAAGAATGTATTTTGAACAAATTGCTGAAATCTCATGCTTTCTTCTAGCAAATCGCAGCTGCTTAGCCACTGAATTCACATGCGTGAACAATGTGCCCCCCTCAAGAAGATGTATTCCTAGGGCTTGGGTCTGTGATGGGGATGCTGACTGCAGTGATGCGTACGATGAGCATCAGAACTGTACTAGAAGGCCATGCTTAGACAGTGAATTCACATGTAGTAATGGATTGTGCATCCGTAACAATTACAGGTTTGTATGTCCTCTGTAAACTCTTTTAAGAACCACAGGCATAGGCCAGAGCTAATATCTTAAGAGTGGATAACTTACAATTCTTTACAAACGCTGAACTGCAGCACATATCGTTCTTCACCATTGGCCATGTTGAGTAAAGCCAGTGAGATTTTGAGACTCAGCTATGTCTGGAAGACCATGTTTTGTTTATTCTTGAAATAATAGAATATGTTGCAATGATGGACTTAGACCTGGTTTTTCAGCTCCGCTTTGCATAAATGCAGTAGATGGACTAAGAGAGGGTTATAACAAGGATTAAATTCCTTGTTACTAAGATTGTGTCTGGTCAAAATGACCTCAGCTTTATCCTGCTAATTCATTTCCCCCGTCTTTTTTTTTTTTGATTGGATTGCTGGCTGGGTCAGGACAGAAGTTTATGATATCATATTGCTTATAATGGTAAAAAGTTGAATCTAAGACCAGGAGGAATAATATTCATATTGTCACAAGCAAGAAAAGAAGGATAGGGGTGCCAAATATGAATCTGAGCAAATATAATCTATACAGCAAAGACTTTAATTTGGTGAGGATTGGGAGGGCAGGTAGAAAAATATGTGGAGGATTTCTGAGGACTAGAAGGAGTCAAAAACTCAGGGGATTAAGGATACACTTTTTATCTCTAGATCTCTGTCCAGTTCAATCAATCAATCTGTCTCCAGGATTTCTGTAGTCTGAAATTCTCCATGTTCAACATTTTTATGTGATGTCATGACTAGTTTGTCCATGATCTGCAGATCATGTCTCTGTTCTCCCAAACCTTTTGCTTTGCATGCAGTAGCTTTGCATGAAGAGCACATACATACATGTGAATGTTAGCAGAGGTGGCGTTATTTTAAGTATGTATGTATTCGATTTATATGTTGCTCATCTCACAATCAAGTGACTGGCTTTTGTTAATGGGCTTTTTCCAGGTGTGACCGCCGAAACGATTGTGGGGATGGCAGTGATGAGAGGGCTTGCACCTATCAGCCATGCCAACAGCACCAGTTTACCTGTCAAAATGGCCGCTGCATCAGTAAAGCTTATCTCTGTGATGGGGACAACGACTGTGGGGATGAGTCCGATGAGCTAGAGCATCTTTGTGTTACCCCAGAAGCAACTTGTGCTCCCCACTATTTTACCTGTGACAATGGGAACTGCATTGAAATGGCCAAAGTCTGTGACCGGATAGATGACTGCCGTGATAATAGTGACGAGAAGGGATGCGGTATGTATGGAACTTAGACAAATCAGCACAAAGGCAACCTCACACAATGAGGTTGGGTCCCCAGATGATATTGGATTACCACACAAATTGTCCTCTGGCAGCATGGCAAATAATCAGATGTTGAGGGAGTTATGGATTATTCCTTTTTTATTTTACTTTATTTTTATTTGTCAATTGCTTACAAGATAATAGGTATAAGTAAAAATATACTTATGAATACATGGATACATATAAGGAAAAAAAAAACACAATAGGACAGGGACAGTAGGCACGTTGGTGCACTTATGCACGCCCCCTACAGACCTCTTAGGAAAGGGGTGAGGTCAATAGTAGACAGCCTAAGGTTAAACTTTTGGGGGTATGGGGAAAAAAAACCACAGAGTCAGAGTATTCCAGACATTGACCACTCTGTTGCTGAAGTTGTATTTACTGCAATCAAGTTTGGTGCGATTAACCTTGAGTTTGTATCTATTGTTTACTCATGTGTTGTTATGGTTGAAGCTGAAGTATTCATTGACTGGTAGGACGTTGCAACGTATGATTTTATATACTATACTTAGATCGGACCAAAGGCGGCATAGTTCTTGGTTTTCTAGGTCTAGAATTTCGAGTCTGGTGGCATAAGGTATTCTGCAACGAGTAGAGGAGTGGACAACTCTTCTTGTGAAATATTTCTGGACTTTCTCAACTGTGTTAATATCAGATACGTAATGTGGGTTCCAGACTGATGAGCTGTATTCGAGTATTGGTCTAGCAAACATTTTGTATGCTCTAGTTATTAGTGTAATATTACCAGAGAAAAAGCTACGTAAGATTAGATTAACAACACTTAACACCTTTTTGGCAATGTAGTTACAGTGGACTCTAGCACCTAGGTCATTTGAGATGAATACTCCAAGATCCTTGACAGAGTTTGAATCCTCAACAAGGTCTTGACTATTCAGCCTGTATTTTATTTTCTGATTCTTATTTTTTTGCCAATATGTAGGACAGGGCATTTATTTGTTGAGATTTGAAGTTGCCATTTGATTGACCATTCAGATACATAGTCAAAGTCTTTTTGGAGAGTAGTAGTATTGTCTGTGGTGTTGAATAGCTTTACATCATCAGCGAAGAGAACGCAGTTGCTCTTGATATGATCACAGAGGTCGTTTATGTAGAGTATGAAACGAGTTGGTCCTAGAACACTGCCTTGGGGGACACCACTGTTGATAGGTACAGAATTTGATAGGACGCTCCCAATTTTGACCATTATTGTCTGTTTGACATGAATGCTTCTGTCCAGTTATGCAGGTGTCCAGAGATACCGTAAGATTTTAGTTTTAGGAGTAGTTTGTCGTGTACCACTGAATCAAAGGCTTCACAGAAGTCTATATAGATTGCGTCTATTGCCCTGATCAAGTTGTGTAGTCCATATGTTTTTGCAGTGTAAGAGTTGCAGATTGCAATATAGTTTTTTTTAAAACCAAATTGTTTATTAGAGAGTAGGTTGTTTGTCTCTAAGTGGAAGATAATGGATTGGTTAATAATTGATTCCATGACTTTACAGGTGATGCAGCATAAAGAGATTGGTCTGTAATTTTCAACTAGGCTGGGGTCTCCCTTTTTGAAGATGGGGATGACCGTGGCTTGTGACCATAGGTTAGGCAAGGAGCTGGTCCTGAAAGATTTTTCAAAGATTATGCTTAGAGGTTCAGCTATGGCAATGGATAGCTTTTTTAAGACGTAGGCACATATTCCGTCTGGTCCAATAGATAGAGATGGTTTTAGATTGCGTAGTGCTTTTTCAACATTGTCTTCTGTAAAATCGATATGTATTAGATCTTTGTAGTTGTCTGTGGTTTGATTAGGAAATAATGGGCATGATCCATTGCCATTTACAAATACTGAGCCAAAGAATGTGTTAAAGAGGTTGGCTTTAATAGTGTTGTCATTGCAGTCTTTACCTTTAGGTCCTTTCAGGGGTGGGATGGACCTTGAGTCTTTTTGTTTGTTGTTTACAAAATTGTAGAAAGCGCAGGTGGAATTGGTGCGTAGAAGGTTTTCTTCTTGTTTAATGTGATAATTGGTGCATTCAGTTTTTATCTGGGGGCATAAACACTATAAATAAATATAAATACTAGTTGAAGAAAGGCTGATTACCAATTGCCTTTTGTAATTTTAACTTCAGGGACACGGTGGCTCAGTTGCTAAGACGCTGAGCTTGTTCATCAGAAAGAGGCAGTTTAGTGATTTGAATCGCTAGCACTGCATAATGGAATGAGCTCCTGTTACTGGTTCCAACTTCTGCCAACCTAGCAATTCAAAAGCATGTAAAAATGCAAATAGAAAACAGGGACTACTTTGGTGGGAAGGTAACAGTGTTCCATGCACCTTCGATATTTAGTTATGCCAGCCACCTGACCACAGAGACGTCTTCGGACAGTGCTGGCTCTTCAGCTTTGTAACAGATGAGCACCGTCCCCTAGAGCCAGAAATGACTAGCACGTATGTGGGAGGGGAACCTTTACCTTTAATTTTAACTTCAGTGAATTATCTCATTCTTCCCTATCTGGTACACTTCAAGTGTGTTTAATTACAGTTTCAATTTCTCAAGGTAGCATGCTGGTTGGGGAAGGTAGGCTGGGAGTTGTAGTCCAACATATGAAAGGTACTAGTTTAGGGAAGACTAGGTAATTGAGGTTTTTGTAAGTAACAATAAATGAACCATCAGAAACCAACGCTGCCTAATAAAAACAGAGTAACATTTTCATTTCATTTGTCCTATTCTAGGCATTAATGAATGCAACGATCCTTCAATTAGTAACTGTGACCACATCTGCACAGATATCCAGACTAGTTTCTATTGTTCATGTCGTCCTGGGTACAGACTCATGTCCAACAAAAGGTCTTGCGATGACATAGACGAATGCAGTGAAACACCGTCAATATGTAGCCAGATGTGTGAGAACACCGTTGGCAGCTACATCTGCAAGTGTGCCCCAGGCTACATTCGTGAACCGGATGGGAGAAGTTGCCGGCAGAACAGTAACATCTCACCTTATCTTATCTTTAGCAATCGCTACTATCTGAGAAATCTCACCACAGATGGCCGGCTTTACTCTCTCATTTTGCAAGGACTCAGAAATGTGGTGGCTCTGGATTTCGACCGGGTGGAAAAAAGACTCTACTGGATTGATGTAGACAGGAAAGTCATAGAAAGAATGTTTTTCAATGGGACAAGCAAAGAAACAATAATTAGTGATGGTGTGCCCAATGGTGAAGGCATTGCTGTTGACTGGGTTGGAAGGTATGCCTCTTGCGATTTTTCTGCTCAGTTGGTGTCTTCCTCAGGGTAATAAATCAATGAATTGGCAATATTCAGACATGATAACATTTCAATTTCCAGTCCTTGGCCATGTTGATTGGCTGGGAATGTGGGGAACTGCTGCCCCCCCCAACATCTGGGCGGCACTAGATTGGGAAAGCTGGATTGATAGCAAATCCCCCAGCCATTTCTTTTAGCAATAGCACTTAGACTTATATACCACTTTGTACTGCTTTACAGCCTTCTCTAAGATGTTTACAGCGTCAGCATATTATCCCCAACAATCTGGGTCCTCATTTTACTGATCTTGGAAGTCTGAAAGGCTGAGTCAACCTTGAGCTAGTCAGGATTGAACTGCTGGCAGTCAAAGAAAATTAGCGTGCAATATTTGCATTCTAACCTCTGCACCACCACGGCTCGAAAAGCAGCAATCTCTTTAAAAGCAATTATTGCAAAATTGTGAAAATTATATTTTTTTTGTGTATTGCTTCATATTCTTGATTATCCTTATACCAACACTGAAGTAGTGTTTTCATACTTTTCATGGAGACCATAGACTATAATGGATAATTATAATCTTAATACATCTTTTGGGAGATAGAAAATGGGTAAAAAATTATTCCAGTGGCAGGAGCGTTAGGGCTTCCAGCATTGCCAACAAACACTCCAAATAGTAAATACTGATGCCTTCTAGGTTTTCTTATTTTGCATTGGTATACTAAGAACTACAGATCATAACACTGTAGTGGTAAGAGCTTCTCGCACCTCTGATTTGGGGGAAGGAAATCTTTCAGCTGTTGCAAGGTCGCAAGCCTCTCTGCCGTTCATTTAAACAATCTGGCATTTTCAGTGTTCTACTGCAAAGATGCCACGACTTTAAGAGTCTCATTAACTATAAGGCGTGGACTTAAAGCAGCAGCATCTTTTTTTCCAGCCAGCAAACATAATCCTTATTGTAATTCTACATAGTGACAAATGCTGTTTTGCAGAGGGAAATGCAGGGACCTGGAATAATGTAATGGTATGAGGGAAAGACCTTGGGAGGTGGGATGAAGAATACTGCCTAGGGACTATTCAGCTGAGAGACAGCACAGCTCACAGCTACATCGTTGGCAGAGCCTCAGAAGAGATACTCCCTACATTCTTGGGCTGAAAAACTAACTGGGAGAATACCAGATTTGGTTAATATAGCTTTGCAATAGAGTAGAATTACTTTATCTTGTCATATTTACCTTCCTTTCAGATAACTACACCCCAACAGCAATATTCTAGCACTGTGCTAGCCTTTTCTTGCTTTATTTTTCTGCCTTTCAGACCTAAATTGGTAATTAAGAGAAAAAAGATGTCTGTGAAGAAGTAATTGGTGTAATATTTCTTTTGTCAAATATTTCAGAAAACTGTACTGGGTAGATGCTCATAAAGATTGCCTCTATGTAGCTGAGCTGGATGGCCGATTCCGGAAAAAACTAACTGATCGGTGCCTGGATCCTAACAACACTTTCTGTTTTCAGTATCCTAGAGCAATTGTTGTTCATCCTAAATATGGGTAAGCTGGTTCAGTATTTTCTTCAGTGAATTTAAAGAATTTAATCTATTGTGTTCAATTGTAACAAATGTTCTCACAATTACAAAATTGAAAGAGGTCAGCTAAATCAACAAGCATCTGATCAGTACAAGAATTCAAGTGAGAGCATAGAATTACAGTATAGTTGTTAGTATAATGGCTAATAAAGATTTTTTAAAAAGCAAATTGCAAAATAATGGAAACTGATCAAGGAGAGATTTGACCTAGGAGAAATTTTCTTGCCCAGAAATCAGTCCTCTCATTTTGAGGCTAGATATATTAAGGAAATAATATTGTAATATTTTTGCCAGTGCCATTGGCATGGATTTTTTTTATGAAGTCACTAGGACTTTTGACTCAAAAGATTCAAAGGAAACTTCATTATAATTTGTTTGTCTGAATCTGCAAGATGCCTTCTTTAATTACTTTCTTGCCAATTTCAAAGTACAACAGCAAGTCATTCAGCTGTTGAATGTGTCAAAAGATTGAGCATTGCAGTCATTTTACTTTACTCCCAATTCGTAAAACATTTGTGTGTGCGTATCTGTCTGAGCCTCTATCAATTTTAATCCTTTTATATGAAATAATTTATCCCAACCCGCAGCAAATATTAGATTAAAATTCTCAGGGCCTCTCACAGCAGCAATATATTTTAAAGATTAAAAAAACTCATATTGCTGTCTGGAGGTTGCTGTAATAAATTTTCTCCTTTGCTGTGTGTTTGCTTATTTTGCAGTGTGGTTTTTTTTTCTTTTCTTTTTCACCCTTTCATCCTTTTGTCCAGGGAAATGTATCTATTTTTGTATTACCTTCAACCCCTCCAGCAAATTATTGATTTGTCTTCTATTGCATTTATTAAAACAGACAAGTCTACTGGACAGATTGGGCAGAGCGAGCGTATATCGGACGCGTGGGAATGGATGGCAAGAATAAGACGGTGATTATCTCTGCCAAGTTAGAGTGGCCTAATGGACTTACCATAGATTACACCAACGACAAGCTCTACTGGGCAGACGCCCATCTAAACTACATTGAGTACGTACATAGAGAAGAATAAAGCAACTGGGTAACTCTTCCTATCAGATTTTGAGGGTTATCAAATTAGCTTTAGCTTTTAGTGGCAGCTTTAATTCAGTTAAAATGCACATGATCTGTAGTTACCAATCAGAAAACTACTTGCTCTGTGATTTCAGCACAACAATTAGCAATCAGTAATGATAAAAGAATTCCAGATCATCATAATGTGGCGTGCTGTAAGGCATAGTAAGGCATAACTGCTCTTTTGTTTTGCTGAATCATCTTCTGTTTTATTACATTGTAAAAATCTAATGTTCTTAATGGTAATTCAACAAATAGGTATCTAAGTGCTAGGATAAGGACTGTTCTGGTGGAATTAATCTAGTTAATTTCACTTACTAGAGCTAGTTTGGCTTAGGGATTAAGGCATCAGGCGATAGAAACTGGGAGATCTCAGTTCTAGTCCTACCATAGCCATAATAGCTGGGTGACCTTGGGCAAGTCATTCTCTTTTAGCTCAACCCACCTCACAGGGTTGTTGTTGTGGGGAAAATTAGAGGAGGAAGGCTTATTAGATAGGTTTACCACCTTGAGTTGTTTATAAAAATAATAAAGGTGAGATGTTAAAAAAGTAATAATAAAAATAATAATAATTAATAAAACTGCTTCTAGTTGGTAAAACGTGCAGTTCACCTGTATGCTCTCCTTGAGCCCTGAATTCTGTATTAAAATTTGAGGATATTTTTGAAGCCAATATGAGATGGCAAAACATGTTTTAAAAAAAGATTAAGTGGAATAGAGTAGACAGATACCTGGCTTACAAGTTTTATATTTTACTAGACCCCCCTAAACACCATCAAGATTAGACCATCCAGTATAACATTCAAAATTCAGTCCAAAATTAATTAATTTTGAGTCGTTGGTTTTGTTCAGAATCAAAATGTTTTGTTGTTTATTACTCAATTTTATTTTCCAACACAAAACACAAAGGTCCTGCTTGGATAAAAGTTAGAATGAGCAAGTGTGACTATGCCAGAACAGTACATCTATTCCTTCTCATTTGGTTCCTCTTTAAAATGCGCTAACTAAATCAGAATAACTAGAGTGAAAAAGTTTAATGCTAAACTTTTACTTGGATTCTATCCTTTCATTCCTTTTAACAACAGTGAATCCGGAGAAATAGTAAATGAATAATCTCTCCTTGACTCTAAAGCTCAGTTTGTTTGCCTTGAAATTCATTTCACTTTCAGGATTAACTAAGTCAAAATGTGGATCAGCATGCTTACTTATGAAGTAAGTACAGATAGTCCTCGACTTACGACCACAATCAAGCCCAACATTTATGTTGCCGAGCGAAACATTTTAAAGCAAGTTTTGCTCCATTTTACAACTTTGCTTGCCACTGTGGTCAAGCGAATCATTGCAATGGTTAAGTTAGGAACACGGTTGTTAAGTGACTCTGGCTTCCCCAATTGACTTTGCTCATCAGAAGGTCACAAAGGGGGATCATATGACCCCGGAATGCTGCAACGGTCATCAATGCGAACCAGTTGCCAAGCATTTGAATTTTGATCGTGTGACCATGGGGATGAGGCAGCAGCTGTAAGTGTGAAAAAATGGCCCTGAGTCCCTTTTTTCAGTGCTGTTGTAACTTTGAACGGCCACTAAATGAACTGCTTTAAGTCAAGGACTGCTTGTACTTCATAAGTAATCCTTATAAAAATATAGAAACCCCCCCCCCCCCAAAAAATATTGCAAAGTAATATTTTGTCTGATTGTGGCCATAAGTATAACTACTATTTAGTTTCCACTCTTTCAGAAACAAGCAGAATGTGGATTAGGGATTTTGTTGCCTTTTTTCCCCCTCTTCAGTGTTATGTATTATGTTTTCTTCTTATAGGTACTCAGATCTTGATGGCCAGCATCGTCATACTGTGTATGATGGGGTGTTGCCTCATCCGTTTGCAATTACAATTTTTGAGGATACTATCTATTGGACTGACTGGAACACAAGGACCATTGAAAAGGGAAATAAATATGACGGAACAGGCAGAATGGTTCTAGCGAACACCACTCACAGGCCCTTTGATATTCACGTCTATCACCCCTACAGGCAACCAATAGGTAAGGGGTTTATTTCATGTGAGTAGGTCTGGATTCTGGATTTAGCCTTGTCATGAAAGTAGGAAGTAGAAAGACGTGAGCAGTTTACAAAGCTATACTTCAAACTGTTTTGTCTAACTGCTTGCATTGGTTTTTAGTATGTGCTATTATCTTCAGTTTAAATTTATGCTCGGTAATGATTTGGATTATCAGTTCCTTCTGCTGAACATGTTGATGTAGTTTTTGACTTGCTCGGATTTTCAGTCCATTATCTGTCCCATATGCCAGTCCTCAAGCCGATCTGCCATTTCTCATGGGTGTCAACTCATAAAATATTTCTCTGGTCTTTCAGAGTTGCCAACAGAAAGGGAGGAGTGGGGGAGTAGTGCAGCAGCTTGCAAAACCAAAACTGCTTTCCATAAATGTTCTCATAGATAGTTTCCAGGCAACCGAAGTTTCTGTCACGCAACATTCTAACTGGAGAGTATGATTGATGACTCTTGGCTATGGATGTGTCCCATTGGAGAATATGAATTACGATACACCCAGGGGGTGGGGGGGATACCAGGGTCAAAGGTGACAATGCATGATGTGTCTCAGAGTCAGCCAACCCAGGCAGCACTGGCATATCTTCTCCTAATAAATCTTCTTTAAGCTTTGAAAAACCGGCTAGAGACTCATGACTTAAATGGGGGTAACTACCAGCGCCCGGACAGCGGGTTTTGCAAGAGATGGAAGGAAAAAAACGAACACAATCTACTATCAGCCCCTGATTACATATTCATATAACTCATCACTAATTTCCATTTAATAAGCCAGGGAACGTTTTTTTTCAGGATGTTAAGTAGGTTGAATACAGATAGTCCTCGACTTATGACTACAATGGAGCCCAAAATTCCATTGTTAAGTGGGGTATTTGTTAAGCGAGTTTTGTCCCATGTGATGACATTTCTTGCCACAGTTGTTAAGTGAATCACTGCAGTTGATAAGTTAGTGAGCCGATTGTTAAGTAAATCTGGCTTCCCTGTTGATTTTGCTCATCAGAAGGTTGCAAAAGGTGATCCCATGACCCCGGGACATAGCAATGGTCATAAATATGAACCAGTTGCTAAGCATCTGAATTTCGATCTCATGATCATGGAGATCCTACAAAGGTTGTAAGTGTGAAAAAATCATCATAAGTCACTTTTTTCAGTGCCATTATAATTTTAAATGAACTGTGGTAACTCGAGGACTCCCTGTATTCCACTTAAACACTTTCACATAGGGCCAACGTAGCGAACAATTCAAATATTGTCTTTGGGTCCAACATATCCTTATCCAGATCTGTAGGTTAAAATGCAAACATTTTGGATTGATAGATCAGAGCAAAAATTGGAGCATTCTTGACCATTTTATTAGCAATAATGTCATGTGTGCTATTTTGTTGATGGGGAATAATTAGATATTTCTCACCTTTTTTTTTTTTTACTAGTAAGCAATCCTTGTGGGACCAACAACGGTGGCTGTTCTCATCTGTGCCTAATAAAAAATGGTGGCTCCGGTTATTCCTGTGAATGTCCTGATAACTTTATGGTAGTGCAGTTGGGCAGCACAGCTCACTGCCTCCCAATGTGCTCCAGCACTCAATTCCTGTGTGCTGACATTGAAAGGTAGGCATATGCAATGACACAATTGCTTTATTTGTTGACATATATTGTATGTCCTATATTTCAAAGGATACTTCCAATTAGGATGCTGTATGTTACTGCTTGACTCTCATTTAACAGCACTAGAAATAACACTTAGACTTATATACTGCTTCACAGTGGTTTACAGCCCTTTCTAAGCAGTTTGCAGAGTCAGCATATTGCCCCCAACAATTTGAGTCCTCATTTTACCCACCTCGGAAAGATGGAAAGCTGAGTCAACCTTGAGCCGGTGAAATTTGAACTGCCAAATCGCAAGCAGACGGCAGTCAGCAGAAGTAGCCTGGAGTATGGCACTCTAACCACTGTGCCACCGTGGCTAATCAGTAAGAAAAAGGGTTGTCTACACTCAGTGAGCTTTATGTAGAATGAGGATCTGAATCAGAAATTCTCCATTTTAGTCTGACCTTCTACTCACTATCCCAGCCTTCCCTCCCTGGTACTTCTAGAAGGTTGGATTACAATCCTCAGAATTTCCAGCCAGCAACTTCAAGAGTCACTGGCCTTTGGAGAGCCCAGTAGCATGGGATTCCGCATTTCTACTTCTTCAGTAACATTACCTCTTGTCACTTTGCTACCAGGGAGGCTGGGGTGCTATTCAAATGATCAGATTGACCAACGTCAGGGGTGTCAAACTCACAATGACACGTTGTTGTCACGTAACGTATCACAACTTTTCCCCCCTTCGCTAAACCAGGGGTGGGCACGGCCAGCTTGTGATGCATCCGGCCTACAGGCCATGAGTTTGACACCCGTGGACTAAGTTATGCAATGCTTTGGGTTGAAAAAGGAAAAGACTCTTCTTCACTTGCAGCATCTGCCACAAGCTATGCATTTGTACTTTGTATCTGCAAACTCCTGCAAAGAAACATATTTTCTGTTTCCCATAGATGCATTCCTATCTGGTGGAAATGTGATGGCCAAAGAGATTGTCGGGATGGGTCCGATGAACCTCCTACATGTCCAGTTAGATACTGCCGTGTCGGGCAATTCCAGTGCAATGATGGCAACTGTACTAGTTCCCACTACTTGTGCAACACTGTCCCAGAGTGTCCTGATGGATCCGATGAAGATCATGTGCTTTGTGGTATGTGGCAAGCTCTCTAATCTATTCAAAAATATCACCCAGGTATTTATCATGACCATAAACAGATTTAGACGATTCAGTTTCTATGAGTAGGAAATAGACACACCTCAACAGAATAGCCATTATAACCCATCCAAGACCAAAGCTGCTTTGAGTTTTTAGTACATTCACCAGGTTCATGGACTTGGGACTCTCTAGATTTTCATGCTGTCAAGATGTCCATGGAGATTCTCAGTCCTCCAGGTCACAGTTGTCCCAAAGATGCTTTTTTTTTTTTCAAGAGGCAACTGGACTTCCTGATTTCTCTTTCGCTTCCTCATCCAAGAAGCTTCTTCATGCTGTCAAGATCTTCTGAGAGTCGAAATTCCATTGCATCTGGAAGGCACCTGGCCTGGAAAAGGCAGCTCCATATTGATGTTTCTCTGTATAAAATGTTTCCATCTATCTGGATGTCAGGGTTTTCAGGATTTTTTTAAAAAATTTTTTGCTCTTCTCAGAATGAAATGGTATTGTGAATTTTTTTAGCAATGTAAAATTCTGGTTTCTTTTAGCTAATCACCAATGCGAATCTCACCAGTGGCAATGTGCTAACAAACGATGCATCCCGGAAGCCTGGCAGTGTGACCGAGAAGATGACTGTGGTGATAATTCAGATGAGGATAGCGCTCACTGTGCCAGCAGAACTTGTCCTCCAGGCCAATTTGAATGTAACAATGGCCGATGCATCCCCCAGACCTGGAAATGTGATGTGGATAATGATTGTGGTGATAACTCAGATGAGCCATTCCATGAATGCAGTAAGCAAAATACATTTTGAGCTACTTTATCATTGCTATACCAATTAAGAGAAGGAGTATGCAGGGGAATAACTCTCCATGGTGCATCTTTCCTGTTATGCATATTGCAGAAATCACACCAGTCTCATTGCTTCCAGTTGAAGAAACGCCTGATTCTTTATGCATGGATATTAATCTTGACTAAACAAATAATCACTTCCATGTTGAAAGGGATGGAAGAACCTGCCTTTATTTGCCTGTAGTCACTTTAAGGGAGTTCACTTTGTACTTTGATGTGAAAGACTTCAAGGAAAAACCTACTAATAGTTTGAAACTGTTCCACTGCTTTTCCTGCCCCATCTCTTCTTTCCTTTTCTAAAAGTAAAGGACTCCTCTGTATTTGGAAATCTATTTGGGAAAGAGGCAGGGTCCCTATCATTCCTGATTTGAAACAATTAACCTTTTAGAGTACTACCTGGTATCTATATGTCCCATCAAACTCTGATTTTATTTCTGAACTGATGCATAATACATCAGACTCAAATACCATTCTAATCACGTATAATATGCCACCTGTAAGGGAGGTAGAAATGTAATGTAAAATCCAACTGAGCTGTTTTATATTGAATCAACAAAGAACTCTATTGAATCCATGTATCACCGCAGGAAAAGATTAAGTTTGAGACTGAGGGATATCTCTAAACTTCATTTTTTAGAAAAGAATTGAGTATATACCAAAGCCATTGAGCCCTGAATTTGGGTCTGTTGAACCAAATTATCTGGGCCTAGTAACTTTGGTATACAATGAATACTTATTGACAAAATCTTATGCTAATGGGAGAGAATTAGGCCAGTACAATTTTAAGATTATAAAACAGGAAAAACGGCAGTTAGATATAGTCTAATTCTATCATAAGTAAAGGGATCACTTCTGATAAGGGACAATATCAAGGAAGAATAGAAGTTTTTAAAGTCAATGTTTCCCTATTGGTATTATCAAGATATATTGGGCATCATCTCCCAATTACTGGGTGTAGGAAGTTGCCTGATTAAGGAAGGCTATTTTATTTATCTACATAGTATACATTTTAAAAAAATAGTCACTTGTTAAGCACCTTTATGTGGAAAATACTTAATTGAATTGAAAAATAAATATATATTAGTGATTATAGCTTATTTACTATTGCATTTTTGAAAATAACCTTGGTGTGTTGCTTATTATTTTCTCTAATAAAGAATTTGATCAGAAAGCGATGTAACTTTTTTCTCTCCTTTTGTTTTAGTGGGTCCTGCCTATCGATGTGATAATTATACAGAATTTAGCTGTAGGACCAATTACCGTTGCGTCCCTCTCTGGTCCGTCTGCAATGGTTACAATGACTGCAGAGACAACAGTGATGAACAAGGCTGTGGTAAGTTTAGGAGCTGCAAAATGGATGCCTTGTAAAAACTGAGAGTCCCATATTTGCTTCTGTGCCGCTTGCAAGCAATGCCTCTATGAGAATGTTGGTGGCAGGAATGTCACAGTAATGGATGCTTTTCATGTGCTAAGACATGGGAGGTCATTAACAGCACTTGAAATTAAGGACCTGGGAGGTAAATTATTTACAGGAATAGAAATTGTTGATTTTCTCTATTATTTGCTCTTGTGAAGGTCCAAATTATCTGAAATTATCATCTAGTTGTTACTGTCTACATTCAATTGCTGTTGTTCCCGCTCAAGGTGCAACGGAATTTGTGCTTATTTGCTGTGAATTCAAACATAGACTTATGAGGGTCTTTTCATCTGGGCATATTTTTGTTAAGTGGGAAGAATAGCCAGTTTGGTGTGGCGGTTAAGGCGCCAGACTCGAAACCAGGACGCTGTGAGTTCTAGTCCCACCCGAAAGCTCTCTGGGTGTCTTTCAGCTAGTCATGTTCTCTCAGCCCAACTCGCCTCACAAGATTATTTCTGTCAGGCAGATAAGTGGAGGAAAGAGGATTAGTATGTTTGCCACCTTCAATTTATTTATAACAATAATAAAGGCAAGATATACATAATTATATATGATTATCTTTTAAAGCTTTTCCGAATATTTGACAAATCCCCAAAGGCTGTGCATAAACGATAAAGGAAATTTGCTTGAAATAAAAAAAAAATCAAAGAGCTCCATTGCTAGGAGAAAGTAGTGTAAGGTGGTAATGGGTGACAGTGAGAGGGTAGAACTTCCTAATGTACATTTTGTGTCTGCCTTCTCTCAGAAAATACATAGAGCCCTAGCTGGTGTTCATTGTGCCACTGGGAAATGAAAAAACTGCAACTTAAAACAGAAAAGGAGAGAGTAAGAGAGACCTTGACTAAATTAAATGAATACATGTATCCAAGATGACATGGATTTACATTCCAGGGTATTGAAGCAGAAATGATCACCAAATCATTCTCAGTAATCTTAGCAAAATCCTGAAAGGGAGGTTCTGAAAGACAGGAGGGAAGTAAATCTCATAATACTCTACTTAAAATAAAATTGCAAAATAGGGCTGTAGAAGATACTACCCCTGTTATAAATGGACTAATATAGTAGGTGATCGAAAGCCTGCTTAATATCTCCACTTCAGCTAGGAGGGAACTATCTAGGGAGGCCACAGGCCTCTGCCCTGGGCCAGGTGCTGTTCAACACTTGTCAGTGATATGGCCCGAGGTTAGAATGGATGATACAAAGCTGAGAGGAAACTGGCTAACATTTAAACGAAATAAGTGTTTAAAAGATTTACTGCAGACAGGTGTGAGCAGTGGGCTGAAATGAACAGGAGGGGATTTAACAAATGTAATAGTCTGGGGGGGGGGGAAATAAGGCATGAGTATAAAATGGAGGAGTTAAATTGCCTGCCAGGAGTTAAATTTCCTTTGCTTTACAGACCTGTGAAAGTTATAAATGTGAGGCTTGCTTGAAAAGTTAACTTTTCATCACCATCCTAACTGCAGTTGGTTCTTGAACAAGCCAATCACTATGTGAAGACTACCTGTATTTCTTTTTCAAAGTATGCCCTTCGAGGAAACACTTCCAACGAAGTCTTTTACTGTTTAATTTTCTGCTGTTGCCATCCCTGTACCAACCTTATTTGCGCATCTCTTCTTTCCAAGTTGCATTTGAGAAAGGTGTGTTAATTGTTCCTGGCAAGTGATTTCTCTCTGCCTTGGGCACATGTGTGTTCTTGCAGAATCCCTAACTTGTGATCCTTTGGGAGATTTCCGTTGTGATAATCACCGGTGTATTCCTCTGCGATGGAAATGCGATGGAAACAATGACTGTGGGGATAACTCCGATGAACAAAACTGCAGTAAGGGCTTTCCCTTTTTTTTTCTTCCTTTAACCAAAAACTGCAGTGTTGGTTGGTTTGGGGGAGGGGGGTTGGAGGGGGGAATCTGTCCCTTCCAAACTGCATAATTTCCAATACTTTCAATGAAAAAATTAGCAAGTGAGCAACAGCATCAACATATCTAGGTATTCTGTTCTGAATGAATTTGCAAAAGTTCAAACCGTGTTCGAATGATTCTTATTGCAAGGTCCTCGCGAATGCACAGAAAGTGAGTTTCGGTGTGCAAACTTGCGCTGCATTCCTTCTCGGTGGCTGTGTGACCATGACAATGACTGTGAAGACAACTCAGATGAACTAGACTGTGGTGTGTATTTGTCAGTCCTTTGACTTTTTCTTTATCCATCTGTCCTCCCCTCTCCCTCCTCCCCCTCTGTCCCTTCTCCCTCTCTCTCCTCTCTCTCTCTCTCCCCCTCCCTCCCTCCCTCCCTCCCTCCCTTTCTTTCTCTTCCCTGCCCCCAACCAAACCACCCACCTCATGGCTTTTAAAGAAAAGAAAAGATTTCAGTAGTTATTTACTCTCCTTTTCAGAACTAAGGACCTGCCACCCAGGTTTTTTCCAATGCAACAGTGGCCACTGTATTGGAGAACGATTCCGGTGCGACGGTAGCGCGGACTGCCTCGATTTCTCTGACGAAGCATCTTGTCGTGAGTTCTCTGATTTGTGGCAGAAACTTGATGCCAGTTCCTTATAATATCAGGTCTTTTTCTTTTGTGAGGCTGGGAAAATAAATGGCTACCTTTCTTTTCTACAACGAGATGAATGTCAAGAAATACTGAATGGAATCAGGATGAGCAGAAATGATAAAAAGAGAATTCTGGCATCACTGTAGGACTCTTTCTCCCCCCTGCCCTATTCAGTACAGTCTCCCAGATCCCTAAAATCTGCTCTATATTCCTCAACTTTTAAGGTTGCCAGATACAAGAGAAATCAGATACAGGTAGTCCTTGAATCGTGACCACAGTTGAGACCAGAATTTCTGTGGTTAAACAAGTTGTTAAGTGAGTCACAGCCAATTTTACGACTTTTTGTGCCAGGGTTATTAAACAATTCACTTGCTGTTGCTAAGTTAATAACATGGTTGTTAAGCGACTCTGGCTTCTCCCCATTGACTTTGTCAGAAGCCAGCTGAGAAAGTCGCAAATAGCGATCACCTGACTCTGGGCTAATGCCGCTGTCGTAAATATAGGCCAACTGCCTCATGTGACCGTGGCAATGCTACAACGGTTGTAAGTGTGTGTACCAGTTTTAAGTAAGTTTTTGCAGTGCCATTGTAATTTTCACTAAACAAATGGTTGTAAGTCAAGGATTACCTGTACACACTTTATTCTGCCTGATTACTTTTTTTTAAATAATTTATTTCCTGTTTGTACTCCACATTATATTTTTCTACACAAGCTCTGTACCCAATCTTTCCGGCTCTGCGGACTGGCAGCAGCTGTGGCACTGGGCAGGGAAGGTTTTGTATGCGCACCTATTGCTTGCACCTTCGCACGCTCGCCCACCACTTCCCAACAACCACCGACCCCAACGGGCTGTGGACTGGTATCAGTGGACTAGGATTTGGAGACCCCTGCAGTACAGGATAAAGCAATACTCCTTAAAAAGGAAAAGATACCCCTTATTAAAGTCATATTAAAGTTGCTATTACTAAATCCCTCTAAAGTCAGGATCCAGTGAACTAATAATTAGCAATATGTTAGTAAGAGGGAAAACTTTCACTAGATCATAGAAAATGAGATTATGCATGAAGAAAAAGATTAAGTAATCGCTTGCGTAGTATTACAAGGACCATGATATTAAAATGGAATGTCTTTTTATCAGCCACTCGCTATCCAAATGGTTCTTACTGTCCCCCTTCAATGTTCGAGTGCAAGAACCACATCTGTATTCAGCCCTATTGGAAATGTGATGGTGATGACGACTGTGGAGATGGGACAGATGAAGAACTCCAGTTCTGCTGTAAGCTGAAGATTTGTTGTTGTTGTTTTTAAAGCCCACTCTTAGGTCCATCTATCTTTGGACCATCTTTGAAATACCAGAAAATTAGAACTGAGACGTTGATTTTATATTTGAATGATAGATTGGCAGCCACATACTTAACTTCCCATATCCTAACCTCCTCTTGGATTCAAGATCAGCTTTTTCTGTTACACAGAGAAGGTGCCTTTTGAGAATACACACAGGTTCTTAGATCTTTGATTTTGGCATATGTATTTTTGTAGCTAATGGAATTGACGAATAATGCAGCAAATGAAATTCAGAGATTAAAAGGTAAAGGTAATGGTTCCCCTCACATATATGTGCTAGTTGGGCAGTGCTCATCTCATGTTTCAAAGCCAAAGAGCCAGCACTGTCCGAAGACGTCTCCGTGGTCATGTAGCTGGCATTACTAAATGTCAAAGGCACACGGAACGCTGTTACTTTCCCACCAAAGTGGTCCCTATCTGTTTACTTGCATTTTTATGTGCTTTTGAACTGCTAAGTTGGCAGAAGCTGGGACAAGTAACGGGAGCTTACCCCGTTACATGGCAGTAGGGATTCGAACCACTGAACTGCCGACCTTTTTGATTGACAAACTCAATGTCTTAGCCACTGAGCCACCTTGTCCCTTTATACAGAGATTACTAAAATTTATACAGAGATTACTAAAATAATACAGAGATTACTAAGCATATAAACAAACCTGAGCCTAACTTTCCAAGTTAGAAAATTAATCAGGGAGTTGGAAGTTTTTCATGTCAACCTGAAAAGAATCTCAAGAAGCTTTCTCAGATCTACTTGTGATAAACTCAGAGAACAACGTAGGAAGAATATAAATTCAATATAAATATAAATAATATAAATATAAATATTCAATTTATATTTAAATATTTAATTTAAATATTTAATTTATATTTAAATATTCCATATAAATATAAATTCAACTTTTTTCAGATAAAATAAATTTATAAATAAAGAAGGGTGCATTAGACTCTGTCTGACATCAGGATGGCTGTCCAAAAACAGAATAGTGCTGAACTAAATTTGCAATGGATGAAAGCCGGTAAAAGAAAGATCAACTTCACAGTTTCCTTCCCGGATCAGAGTGGAGCTGCTGTTGTGGGCTTGGGAAAGAAATTCAGAAACCAGGTTCTGCAGGCTTTTCCTACCTGGTATTAACTCGAATTAATATTGGCCATATGTTAACCACAGATAATAGGATGGTATAACTCTGACGAGACAGGATTAGTGAGTCCCTGAATGTATACCTGTCGCTGATTATGGGTAATTTAAGCTACATGCTTTTATTCGTCCATCATCCTTAAATATATGAATTCTAGTCATAGTTTAGCACTACCGTATAACATTCAGGAAGTATTTTGAAACAGTGACCCATGAACAATATTTAAACTCTTGTGACCTCTCCAATTTCAGTGGATGTTGTCTGTGAGCCCCCTCACCGCTTTCGTTGTGAGAATAATCGCTGCATCTACAGCCAGGAGTTGTGTAACCAGGAGGATGACTGCGGAGATGGAAGCGATGAGAAAGAAGAGCACTGTAGGTTTACCCATTTATCTGAACTACAGGAATGAATAGATGAATTTGCTGTTTTGTTGTCTTGGTTTCAGATGCTCATACCTATGTTTATCCTCTTAACTTTGTCCATATAGTTTGCAGAATAATAATTTACTAGTTATCACAAAGTTATGCAAAGTGTGCATGTCCTTTTTTTAATGCAGGCAAAGAACCTACTCCCAAACCTTGCACTCCTGAAGAATTTAAGTGTGGTAATGGAAATTGTATCCCATTGCATTATGTCTGTGATAATTATGATGACTGTGGAAACCACTTCGATGAGCTTGGCTGCAGTGAGTATTGTTGTGGTTGCATGGACATTATTATGTATTTTTTTTTGTTTTCTTGCAGGATTTCTCAGATGGGGTGAAGTGGAAACTTCATGTTTCAGGGCGATTGAAAATTGTGGGGAAATCAATTGAAGTAAAACAATCCCCGAAAGAGAAAATGCCTCCCAAGCTGATGTGTCACAATGAACTATGATGTCTCTCTCCCTTTCTTAACTGCCCCAATTTCAGCAAAGGGTTCTCTGCCCAATTGCTGGGTGGGTGTGGCCATGGTGGGCGTGGCCTAGTTGGCCTCCTGTACCATGGTGGGGGGGATGTATTTGCCTTCCCTGGGCTCTGGAGGCTTTTCTCGAGCCTCTGGGAGGATGAAACGGCCTCCCCGGACTCCAGAGGCTCTCTGGAAGCTGGAAATGGGTCAATTTCCGGCCTTCCCAAACATCCAGGAGGCCTATTTTTCTCTCACCCGAGAATCTATACGCGCCCTGAACGTACCTGCATCCAAAACGGGCCGCGGGGGGACTCCTGGGAGGTGCGAGGCATGGTGGGTAGGGCCAGCCAGGAGTGAGATTTGGGGGTTCTAAGAACTGCACGGAATCTTAGCTGGGGGCCTTCCCAAACCCCTGCAAACCCCCAGCAGCCCATCCCTGCCCCATTTCATTTATTTTGGTAACACCATTCCAGCAGCTGAAACTTGAACGCAGGTTTTTTTTATCTCAGTGACACAACTTAACACAGCATTCAGTAACCTGGTGCTCCCCAAATGTCTTAGATTATATATCCCATAATCCCATTTGGGAATTTATGGATGCTGAAAACTGAAACATTGAGGAGGAACTGAGTTATGAAAGACTGCCTCAAATTATAGTGAACAATACTGCCTCCATGTTAACCCCTTTATCCTTCCAGCTTATTTATTCAAAGTATACTAGGAAGGAAAAGAATCTTTACTGTGCTGGTGATTTTAATAAATAAGCTGTTTCTTTTAATCAATATAACTGAGTATAACTAATGGGGAATAGAAAGGATTTAAACATAGCTGTGTATATGTAAATTAAGAAAAAAGTCATCTCTCCAACAGAAACAATAAAAGAGTGCTGTATATCTAAGATTTCAAAGATTTTTCTCCCATTGATGTTAATGAACACCAACTTAATTTTTTAGAGCCTCAAATATTTAAGGCATAATAATAAAGCCCAGCTATCAGGAGTGGTCTTATGTTAGTGGGATATTTTATAGTGGTTTTATGGATTTGACATCTTTGCAAACTGCAACTGAGTGTTGTAGTTGGTGGTCTATAATCATGGTAAATAAGAACAGAAAAAAGAAGAGGAAAAATATATTGTTGGAAAAAAAGAGGAGCCAAAGTGATAGGACTTTACAGTCTGCTCCTCATCAGCACCAATTAGAATTTCTCCATTAATTTTTGGGGGGTGATGACAATTTAACCAAAGTTCATTAAAATGCCATTTGAATCTTCCTCTTCCTTTCAGCACCATCAGTATGGAGCGGCCTGGTACTATACATAAGTTAACTCTAAAATGGATTGGACTGGTTTGAAAAGAATTCACAATGGATGACTTCTTTGTAAATCATAATTTTGACTGGTTCTTAAAATAGCTATAATTGTTTTCTGCCCCCAATTGCCTACAAAACTATTACCTTAGTAATAATGGTATTTTCAATCAAACTTGTTTTGTGATTTTTTTTTTTAATTTCAAAGGTTATTTTCTTTAAGAATAGAAGAGGACAAAGCCAAAGGGAAATTGAGGAAAAATGCTATGAATTGTAATTCTTTTATCCTTACTGATCAAAACTTATGTCTGCCTCTCCAACTCTTTTTCTTTAAGATCCCGAAACAGGCAGAACATGTGCTGAAAATATCTGTGAACACAATTGCACCAACCTAAATGAAGGTGGCTTTATATGTACCTGCAGGCCTGGATACCACCCCAGTGAACTGGACAGGAATACCTGTGATGGTAGTTTTCATCTATGCTTTGTTTTCTACCTTGGAAATGCTCAGCAACCTTGAGCCCACACAATATCAATATATTGTGCTTTTCCCTTCAAACTTATTTTATTCACTTCTGTTTTTCTTTTTATCGTGCCAAATCCTATGTCATAGAATATTTTAGATCACTGTTGGAAGGTGTTGCTCTGTTATTGTTGTTGCTATTATTCTTAAAAACACACATACAAATTGAGATGATTATTGAAGGGCAGATGTGGGAGAGATTCTGCTGGAAGGATGCTGTCAGTGCAAACCTAATATCATTTGTCTGGCTTAGACTTAAAATGAAATCAAAGTGAGCAAAATATTGGAACCGTCAGGGTAGAAAATAGCATCTCAGCCAAGGCATTATTTTCTGTACTAAATAAAAATGAAAACTCTATTTGTCATTGATTTCAGATGTCAACGAATGTGAAGTCTTCGGTTCTTGTCCACAGCTTTGTAAGAATTCCAAAGGAAGTTATGAATGCTTTTGTGCAGAGGGATTTCGATCTGTTGGGGATCAACAGGGAAGGCAATGTGCAGCCAATGGTAAGAGCAGCCAGGATTTCTCTGGAAATAATTTATTTTGTAGGAGGGAATGGGGCTACAGCCAGCACGTCTTACTGGAAGGATACTGATCACAGAGCTGACCAGAGAGAGAGGATAAACATAGGGGCCAATCTAATTGGTTGGAGAGACCTTCTCCAGTCCCACTCAACCCGAGGCCAGGGGTCTCCATCCAAACTTTTATTTCCATTGAGGTGCTAAGTAGTACATTGGGCATTGATATGTCCTTTCATCGAAAGGGAGATGTATTCTGGTGAGAACATACAGTATCACAACAAAGGTCTTCATCAACAATCAAGGTGGGACCATATCAAAGAACTTCCAAAGGACTTTAACTCCCGAGAGAGGAAGAGGGGTGTTTCTCTCTGTAGTCAAAGCTCTGTAGTAGGGAATCAGATGACTGCTGCTTGTGAGAGCTGATGCCCTAATAAAACATATTTGTTTTGAAAGCACTACAAATCTGTTTACTTTATTATAGAAACTGTTCTTCTCCCAGTCATCTCTATTTAAAATAGGAATTCCTGGAAATTATTTAGTCCAAGGCCAGGCTTCAAACTTCTATTATAAATACTGGAACATGTTATATCCCTGTTTCTCGAGCACTTATTCTCCTTACTGAGTGATAAGGGAATTTTGAAATGGAGGCTAATTTTAAAATTGCTGGTTAAGTGGCATAGGGAATGTCCTGTTCAGAGAGACAAAGTGAAACACTTCACTGCATTTCAGTTAAAACCTTCCAGAGATTGTTTCATTACACCATCCTTCCCTATCAGCCAGGCTAGCTAGGACATATTCAAAGTGTCAATCAACATCTGGCATGCCATTGATTTGACAGCCCTAATTATAAAAATGTACTAACAGGTTTATCTATGGATAACAAGAAGACTACAATATGGAAACCATTTTAACACTAGAATAAGTATTACCAAAAACAGCCCCTGAGTTTTATAGCTAATTGTACTACATCTTATAATCCAAATGCTTTATAGCAAGTAAATTACAAGCAGATGCTTTAAAAATCCCTTTTGTGTTTGAATTGCTGAGTTCCAGCAACATAATGTTTTCTTTTTCTTTTTTTAGGTAACCCACCAATCTTACTTCTGCCGGATAATGTCCGTATTCGGAGATACAACATGTCATCTGAGCAATATTCAGACTATATTGAAAATGAGGAACACATTCAAGCAGTAGACTATCATTGGGATCCTGAAGGAATTGGCCTAAGTATGTTTTAGGTTTTGGATACTAGAACAGAAAGTTCTTTTCAAGAATGTCACCAGAGGATGTGTGCATGTGTGTGTGTGCGTTTCTTACTAGCAAAGAAATAACTTCTTCAGAATTTGTTTCCCATGGATTAATTAAGTTATGGGCATGTAATATTTTTACATCCTTATCTATTAAGTAGACATGATTGTAGCTTGTAAGAACTTTGTGAAATGTAATATTATGAATCACTATGCAAATTAGACTTAATATTTATTATATTTTTATGCTACCCATCATCTATCTATCTATCTATCTATCTATCTATCATCTTAAACTTTATATATAGTAAACGAGAAGCATCTTGTTGACAGCTTCTATCATCTCTGGTATAGTAATATATAATACCCGAATAAACCATATAGTAGGGACCAATGAGATCTCTTTTTTTCTCTTACGAATGTCATTTAGGGAGCCATGATTTTAGTATGGCTGTTTGGTTTAAATTTTGCTAAAGCAGCATTAGGAAAAAATATTAAAAAGTGGGCTTGTGGTCATCTAGTAAGCTAACTCCCAGAGGATCAAATCCTAATTAAGAATTAGTGTATTAAAAATTAGGAAGCCTGACAGCCTGGTTACCCATTTATAAAGAGATGTTTTTCAGGTTGTTAATTTTTACAAGATGTTGAAATACTTCTTGTTGTTCCAAGAAGTAGAACTCTTTGAAGCAGTTCCAAGAGTTTCTGCATATGGGCACTAAATTTCTTAGCTTCAGCAATGCTGATTTTTGGTTCATATGGTTTTAAACCATGCCCTGCCCTGCTGCACCCAACCAAAACGGGTGAATGATATACATATCCATTGCTACAGTTTAAGCCTGAAAATATTTTGCAAATAAGTCAGCAAGTTGGAGGCTTAACTCAACCCATTGAGTTGGGTTAATTCTTCTTGGCCTGACAGAATTGGTGAACGGATTCGAAAGTAATGTTAAGCCAGATTTATTAAAACGTAATCCATTGAACAAATCATGCCATATCAAAATTAAGTCAATATATGCATTAGCACTATGTGTGAACTGAGTTACTGCATGCTTCTATCAATCCCATATTTGAAATGTTAGCAACCCAGTATTGTCCCAATAAACAATGTTTTTTCCAGTGAAAATATAAAGAGAGATCTGAACTCTTCTAGGTGTTGTATACTACAGCATTCTTGGACGTGGATCACAATTTGGTTCCATCAAACGTGCATATATCCCCACATTTGAAAGCAGTGGAAATAATCCTGTGAAAGAAGTTGACCTGAACCTTAGATACCTGGTCAGTCCTGTTGGTTTAGCAGTGGATTGGGTTGGCAAGTAAGTGCTAAAGTTAGATAAAAGTGCTTCAGAAATACACACACATACACACAAACACACACAAAGACATATTTTAGTTCAAAATTATTGATCTATTTTTTTTTCCTGGGCAAAATACTTCTTGAATGCTAATTGGCATAATTTTTTGGGTGATGGATGAGGTAAGTAAACTTTTGTGGGTCTGTATTATTTTCATTGTTAAAGTTATTAATTATTATTGCTGCCTCTGAAGGCTGTCATGAACAAGCTAGTGATATTATGATAACAGGATATTTCTGGCCATTTTTCATGCTCGGTGGACATTTGAAGTGTTCTTATTTAGTGAGTCTATTAGAAAATAAGCACATTTTTTCCTTTATTTTTAAGAAAAAAAAATACAAGAAATTGTGCTGGCATGATCTGGTGAAATTTTAGCAGTGCAATTTGGGGGTTTCACAGCAGGGCAATCTTGTTGAATAGATTCTGATCTGATAACTGCCTGATTCAGGCCAATTGAGTTAAATATAAGGAAGATGAAACAATGTTGAATACTATATAAGGAAGATTAAAAAAACAAATATTTGGGAATCTAACGTTAAATGACTCAAAAGTTATGCATTTTGTTTCTTAATTAGGCACCTTTATTGGACTGATTCTGGGACAAACAGAATAGAGGTGGCAAAACTTGATGGGAGATATCGGAAATGGTTAATCTATTCTCTGCTGGATCAGCCAGGAGCCATAGCGGTCAACCCTAAGCTTGGGTGAGTATTTTCAACCTGGAAGCACCTTGATGCTTCTGACTCGAGTGCAAACAATAATAGTAGTAGCAGTAACAATAAGCAATATGAAACAATGCATTTCTTACAATTTTTGGTCAAGATTTCTTTCTTTCTTCTGTTCAAGATGGCTTTGAAAATGTGTAGCAAATAATTAATAAATAGTTGCTTGTTTGGCTTTTTTAGGTTAATGTATTGGACTGATTGGGGAAGGCAACCAAAAATCGAAAGTGCCTGGATGGATGGACAGCAGAGGAATACATTAGTTTCTGAAGATCTTGGCTGGCCAACTGGCCTTTCTATTGATTATCTGAACAGTGACAGGATCTACTGGAGTGACGAGAAGGAAAATCTAATTGAATCTATGAAGTTTGATGGAACAGATAGAAAAATTGTTTCACATGGAGGTATGTAACATCCAGCTTAATTTAACTGACTGCAAAAAAGCTGAGCAAATCAGACTTGGGTAATACGATGGTATGTGAGAATGATCTTGAGAAATAGGGGGAAGAGCTGCAGAGTAGACATGTACTTTCAGACTTCCAAGATGCTATTTCAAGATACCATTAAATAAAATTAAAGCTTGTATTCTTGTTCAGGCTAACAAATAATCATCAGTTGGGAAACAACCAAGAAATCAGGATTTTAAACGATGTTGGGAATTTTAAAACGAGAACTGTCATGCACATATTTTGTAGGACATGGATATGTCCTACATGGACATATCCATGAAGTCACCAGAAATTGAATTAAAATGCATTCTAATTTATTAAAGTTATCATGGATTGAACTGATTTTCCAAAATATTTCATATTTAGGACTTCAGGAAACTGTTCAAGGGGAAATGTTATGGTGACTAATGGCAGAAGTTTTGATATTATTCTGAGGATTAATAGAATCATTTCAAATAGCAAAGTCGCATATTTTCTCCATTATCTCTATCTTAAGCAGAGATTGTTTATGAAGAAAACGCTTCATAAATGTGAAGCTTTTAGTTCTTGTGAAGTTTCACAGAAGATTTGAGGTATTTTAATTTCTAGAATCTGTTTATATCCACTGATGCAAATGCACAGAAAAAATGCTAAGAGAACAATGCTATTGTTTCTGTAATAATACTTAGAATAACAGTGTTGCTGGCCTTTGCTGTTAACTTATCTCTTTTACTTAACCTCAAAGTCAGCAGCCCGTATAGCCTTGATGTCTTTGAAGGCCATCTGTATTGGACATCTAAAGAAAGAGGAGAAGTCTGGAAAAAGGATAAGTTTGGAAATGGAGAAAAAGTCAAACTGTTGACCATAAACCCATGGCTCACTCAAGTCCGGATCTATCACCAACACAGATGCAACCAATCAGGTAATGACCATGCTTTGCTGTATGAATTGTTGTTATACCCAAATAAACAGGATACACTTGAAGAAATGAACAATCATCTGCCAATGAGAAAATCTCTCCATGCTTGATATCAATGACCACTTGAAACTGGTATTGGTGGAGGCCATCAGCGACTTGGATATTAACTGGATTCACAATTCATATTTTTATAATTTTCTGAGCCATGACTGGCTGACTTTACACCAGGGGTGTCAAACTTGATTTCATTGAGGGCCACATCAGGGATGTGTTTGACCTCAGGGAGCCAAGTGGGCGTGGCCAGGGTGGGCATGGCCAGGGTGGGTGTGGGCAGCTCAACATCCTGCAGCCCGTGTGCAGCCCTACTGGGCTCTGTTTTCGGCTGGGATGATCTCCTGCAGCCCTCTGCCAGTGAAAAACGGAACCCGGGAAGGCCCCAGTTTTCACTGGCAGGGGGCTGCAGGAGGCCCTCCTAAGCTCCCCGAGCTCCATTTTCACTGGCAGAGCACTGCAGACTGGTCCTTCACTGTTTCCAGGGCAGCCCTATGGGCCAGATCTAAGCACTAAGCGGGCACCCCTGCCTTACATTCATAATGTAATAAATGGACAAAAAATGTGGCTTAGAGAGATTTATGAATCTGACATCACTGTACATAGTTTACTTTATCTCTTTGAAATGCACTAAAAGGATAGGAGGAAACACCTGACAAAACAAACACTTGGCCTCTTCTAGCTCTTTTTCCAAGTCTCAGGAAGCTATGGACCTAATCCCAAGTTCAAGCAAGGGTTAAAATCATGAAAACATCAATGCAGAAGTAATACAAACTTAATAATCTCTAAAACTGAAAAGGAAGGAGAGAGGAACCAGGGAGAAAAAGAAAAGGGGATAAGGCATACAACGCCAAGGAACATTTCTGAACCAAATTCAGGAGACCAGCTTGTCTTGCTGCTCCCATGTTTCCAATCTGATTGACATGTTGAGTCTTACCAAAGGCGTTCTGATGCCTCTTCTGTTGTCTCTGCAGTATCCAATCCGTGCAAAGATGTCTGCAGCCACCTCTGCTTGTTGAGACCTGGGGGATATACCTGTGCTTGTCCACAAGGGGCTAGTTTTGTGGAAGGCAGCTCAGAAGAATGTGACGCAGGTAAGGAGAGTTACTGGACATGCTCCTCTTTCAGAAGAGACAGAGTGTAAGGGAGTAAAATCTGATGCACATATAGAACCAAGGTAATGAGTAAACAGTACTTTAGTTTCAAGAACAAGAAAGCTGCATCCTGGATTATCCCTTCAAATAAGGAACTCTCTGCAGTCAAAAAGCCAGGAGACTGGATAGAAAATTATTACTCCAAATGTTTTCCCTTATAACTATTTTTTATTTAGAACTATTTTTCCCCACAGGGAACTTTCAGAAACATGACAATGCCTTATACTGTACCTGCCCAGATATACATTATATAGTAGCAGTGCATTTTCCCACCATTCTAAGTGAGAAATATATGATCCCTAAAATATATTGGACATAGTTTTTAAAAAGAAGGAAAATGTTCTACCTCTACCCTTATCCAAATAGTAACAATAATGGAAGTTTCCTCCCATATTTGTACTTCAGTCTACTCGTTTTTCTTAGAAGCTGCTTGGTGAGCTCTTGCCTTCTCAAGAGATATTAAATGTGGTCTCCTAGCGAACAAAAAGCTATTCACTACTACTTTGTTGTGCTTATAACTAAAACAGCAACATGTATTTCTCCCAGTTACCTCTGCCTCCATTCCTTGGTGTGAATTTTCTCAAGATTGTATGCCTTCTCATAAATATGAGGTTGGCCAAGATACTGCTATATTAACAGTGCAATATATGTGTTTCCATTGTGTAAAAATGTGTATTTAAAATTAAGAGGATATTTTTCATGAAACCTGGAGAACATTTAACTTCTTAATAAATTTCTGTCATGTGCTTTCTTTTAAGCATTTCCATGGTGTTTTCTGACATACAGAGCACTAATTGTTGCGTATTTTTTTGTACAAGTATCAGAAGGGTAATTCTTTAAAAGAAAACCTTTACACGTAACAGTGATCAAAGAGGTTTTTTTTCATTTTGATGACTTACTGATCTATTTTATTTGTATGCTGGCAGAAGATGTTCTTGAAGTAAGTCTTCTTTTAAATAAATACTTTTAAAAATGGAATTAAAAATAACAGTCTTTTGTTGTCAGAATGAAAGAAGTATAGCTTGTCTCCCCAGCACACTGTAAATATGCTCTGAAAAGATGAGGGACATGTTAGGGAAGTGAAGCTGGGGACAGTCAAGGGAAGGGAGATTGGCAAAAAATCACTTTCTTAGGTACAAGCCTTTCCACCAATGGAAGGTGCTTGAGGATATCCCTTGGATGTGTTATTTTCACCAGCTGAAGAAAAGAGTGGATTCAGGGCTGTTTTGTTGGTTAGTTTCACTGTTGGCTGACCTCAAATATTGCTGCTTTGTTATTATATTTTACTAATAGGCATGTAGCAAGGTAGGAATATGTTTTTCATAAGATATTGTTTACCCCTCCGAACCTCACATAAGAGCAAGTGGCATATGATCATCATATGAACACAAAATAGAATCTAGGATTAGGCAAAAGAAAAATCCTGATTCTTCAGAGTTATTGGCAGTGGATAAATCATCACGGTTTACAGGATTGGTATAATGCATGTTGTCCCAAAGATGCTTTTTCAGGAGGCAACTGGACTTTCTTGTTTTTCTTCAGCTCTGACTGGATGGTGGGGAATGAAAGGATTTATACTCCTTGCAGACAGCTGGTAATTTGCATTCTTTTAGCGAATTATTAAGGCCAGCTGGAGGTTTTATCTGTGTCCTCAGGATCATCTGATTTGTGCAGATGAGTGTGGAGCCTTCTTGGAAATGTTGAAAACACTGTGTTGTAGACCAGTGGTGGTATTCAAATAAAGTTGCCACCAGTTGGTGGGCATGGCTTGGTGGCAGCGCTTTGCACGCATGCACACACTTTGCATGCATGCGCTCCAAACACACACTTTGCACAGGCGCAGAGGCATTCTAACTTGCCTCCTGCAAGCCTGCACGATGGTGGTCGCTGCAGCAACTGCTGCGCGGCGCAGAATAGCGCTGTGCAAAGCAGCTGCACTTTGAATTCTGGCCATAAAAGTGAGTATGGGAGCCCGGGCGAGTAGGTGGGCCAATCACAGAGCAGCAAAGAGAACCGGTTCGGTCTCCACTGCTCATCGCCACTACCGGTTCTCCAGAACCGGTCGAATACCACCACTGTTGTAGACTCAAGATAGATGATGTTGACTGTGTTGTAGACTGAAGATAAATGATGTTTTATACATACTGGTCAGAGCTGAAGAAGCTTATTGGATGAGAAGTGAAACGTCTTCAAAGAAAACCCAGAAAATCCAATTGCCTACTGAAAAAAACATCTTTGGGACAACCGTGACCTGAATGACTGAGAATCTCCATAGACATATAATGCATGTCTTTCATTTTTCATAGCTATTGAATCTCCACCAACAATGCCACCGGCCTGCAGGTGTATGTATGGAGGAACATGCTATTTGGATGAAAGCGAGCTTCCTAAATGCAAGTATGTTTTTACAGATGGATCAAGAAAAACTTAAGAAGTCAAATAACATGTGCGGGTGGCATTGTCTGCGTGGTGGGCAGAGGGACACAGAATGATGAAAACAGCATTGTGATGTCATTCTTTTGGAGATGCATTGGGGCACTGGAGCTTAGGGTACAACAGCAATAGCACTTAGACTTATATACCGCTTCACAGTGCTTTCCAGCCCTCTCTAAGCGGTTTACAGAGTCAGCCTATTGCCCCCAACAATCTGGCTCCTCATTTTAAGGACCTCGAAAGGATGGAAGGCTGAGTCAACCATGAGCCTGGTGAGTCTCGAACTGCGGTCAGCTGGCAGTCAGCAGAAATAGCCTGAAGTACTGCATTCTAACCACTGCGTCATCACGGCTCACACAATGCTGTGGTGTGTGCTCATTCTGATGTAGACAGCAAGCTCTGATGGATGCTCCTACTGTACATACAAATGCTGCAAGAATTCAGGGTAGGCTTTATCCCAGGAGGAGGCCTTTGTTTCTTACATAAATACCTTTTATCAGAGAGAAGTTCAGAGACAAAATGCAAGCATTAACAAACTGGAATTACAGGTAGTCCTCGACTTATGACCACAGTTAGAGCCCACCACGGTTGTTGCTAAGCAAGATAGTTGTTTAGAGAACTTTGCCCCATTTTCTTGCCAGAGTTGTTAAGTGAATCACTGCCGTTGTTAAGATAAGTAGCACTGTTGTTAAGTGAGTCTGGCTTCCCCATTGACTTTGCTTGTCAGAAGGTCACAAAAATGGGGATTGTTATGAACCCCAGGACAACTGTCATAAATAAAAACCAGTGGCCAAGGATCCAGATTTTGATCGCGTGACCACACAGATGCTGCAAAGTGTCGTAAATGTGAAAAAATATTTGTAAGTTGCTTTTTTCAGTGCCGTAGTAACTTCGAATGGTCACTGAATGAACCATTGTAAGTCGAAGACTACTTGTAGTAGCATTTTAATGTGAAAGGCCCAGTTAAAAACACAATCTCTCTTCTTTCTCTTCTTCCTCCTCCCCCTCGTCCTCCTTACGCCACTAACTAGATAATTCTAAAAAAATTCATAGAAATGGGGTGATTGCAGAAATTCCCATTAATTTTTCCTGACCGAGGGCTAGTAGCTGTGATTCCTAAACAGATCCCACAGCGTTGTCTTCCTTGCTCATCAAAAAGCAAACCTCTGTGGATGATCTCCCATAATCTGAGCTCCATGAGGAGAAAAGGGTGTCCTTCGTCATGCCTTCACGATTCAGATCAAACGAGAGGGGTATGGCGGGGTTGTCTGAAGCTGTCACACTGGGAAAAGGCAGGTTCACTGACAGGGGGACCAATTAATGAAATTGGGGTTGGGGCAAAGAGTGGAAAGAGGACATTCCTTCTGCCAAGGGAGGCCAAGAGAAAATAGTCGGAAACCGAACATCGGCTTGTTTCTTTGGTAGCAGAAGCTGCTGGGATACACAATTCAGAGGCTTGGGACTATTTGCACGCCCCCAGTAATCACACACACTAAGCCTGGGTTTTATATTCTTTGCCTGGTTTAGCTAATTGCACTTTCTAACTTCAGAAACTTTCTCCAAACTTCATGTTGCCAATGGCCAAACTACATAGCAAGGTTAAAATAAAACGCAAAACCAGACGTAGCCAGATAGTAAGAGGAAAATGGTTCAGAGGTGGCAGGTGGCCCCGTTTTGTTTTGTTGTTTGGATTGCTTGCGATGATTTTGTATTCATTTTTTTTGTACTTTTGTTCTCCCTCGATTCTTTGTATTTTGTTGTTTTGGTGCTCTTCTTATTGTTGCAAGCTATATAAATGTGATTCAGGCGGCAGTTCTTTTGTGCCGTGAGTGTCTGAAAGAACTGTCAAGAAAAGGAAAGCACTTAAATAGCAGTTTATGTGCTCCAGCCACATTTGCAACTGATGTGTAACCAGTGGCATTCTGAAGGGGATCGCATAAAACGTAAACATAAAAAATCTTCCTTGAGATGCCCTTCTGAGAGGCTAGCCCTCAGACTCATGGGTGAAGCTTTATACCTGTGTTTTTATTCAGTGGGACTCTGATCACACAATGCCTGAAGGGCCGAGCCACTGTATTTATTTATGCCTTGCTGTTTTAAAATCACTTCTTCATCACAGAAGCGTCAAGCTGCTGTGTTCCTTTATAGGTCTGTACCACCTCAAATTAGGAGGAGGGAGGAAAATAGAACGTTTATTGTACCTAAAATATTTGCGTAGTAACATAGCATAGCAAAGGAAAGAGATTGTTCTAAATATATTTAGTTTGGATGCATTCTAATATGCACCCGTCCCCACCCAGGTAAAATGATACAAATCAAATCAAAGTCTCTTCCAAGGCCCCTCAGTGATTTCATAAACATACCTGTCTTGTTTTCTGAAAAGTTAGTTTTGCCATTGCCACTTTCTTGGAGTCAAGCCTAGTCCACAGTCTTGGACTTTCCTGTTGATTTCCCTTCCAAGCATTAACCAGGTCCAACCTTGCTTAGCTTTTCAAGATTTAATCCATTTTACCTAAGGGCAGTGAAATAGTATTGCTTAGGAAGGGACAGCCCACATCAATTGAAATTTCGTTCATGTGTTATATTTTTAAATACATCGTTCTTAAAAACATCTGGAGTGATGAATTGGCAGGTCCTATCACAAATCAAGGCGGGTCCCCAAATGTGGGGATTGGAAATTCAGTGTTTTTTTAAAAAATACAGAACAGCTAAAAGCAATTTACTCAGATTCAAAGAAAACCTAGACAAAATATTTTTATATTCGGTGGAACCTGTAGGGGGCACTGGGGCTCTATTGAAATCAAATCCCTATTATTATTATTATTATTATTATTATTATTATTATTATTATTATTATTATTATCATCATCATCATCATCATCATCATCATCATCATCATCATCATTTTAACCCACATCTCATCAGTTGTGATTCAGCATTCCAGCATGCTCATTTCCAAAGAAATAAGCAAGCTGTTTTGTGGCTTGATGTCTGTGTTTGTGGGTCTGTGCTTCCAACATATCATTACCAAGATATTGCTTTTAAAAAAAGTCTTCTTAGATCGTTAATAAATACAACCAGTTTTTCTACTGTCAGTTCCAGTTAAGCATCTTGCTTTCATTTACCAGGTGCTCCTCGGGCTACACTGGAAATTACTGCGAAGTGGGCCTGTCAAGAGGAATTCCTCCTGGAACAAGTAAGCTTTGAAATGTGTTATCCCGCGAAGCCATCACTCAGTGTGGCCTGAAACCTTTTAAATAAGTTTCTAAGTAGCTGCTGAAGCAACTCTGAGTTTCAGCTGCAGCTTCCCTGTTATTCACTTCCGCTTTTTTTCCTTCTCTTTTTCCTTTTCTAACAGCAGCAGTGGCTGCCTTATTGACGGTCATTCTGATCATCATCATTGGTGCACTGGGAGTGGGTGCCTTTTTCAATTACCGAAGGACAGGATCCCTGCTACCTGCCCTTCCCAAGCTTCCGAGGTAGGTATCGCTCGGCATGACCAGATGGGTCCCATTGGGATTCCTGCAGAATTAAGCCTGGCTCGTGATGGTCTCTGTGGTCAGCAAGAAAAGCTTTCATGCTTTGTCGAACACACACACACAGTTTGTCTGTCTGTCTGTCCCCCCCCTCTCTCTGTTTCCCTCCCCCCCTCTTTTCCCTTTCAAATGCTTTGCAGTACAATCCAATGCACACTAATTCAGAAGAAAGCCCCACCGTATTCAGGCCAAGGTACATATGAGTTTGAAATTAGCTGTTCTTCTAAAGTAAGGAATGGATAACATGGAATCCCGCAGTTGTGATTGACAACTTTGCGACCAATTGGGGGGGGGGGGGGCAGAATGAAGGTAGCAACCCAACAAAATCCGGAGAGTCATTTGTTCCCCCACTCTTGTAGCAAAGGAGATTCTTACTGTGAGTTCTGATTTTTTCTTTTGTGAACCATCAAACTCCCAACACAGACTCTTGCTTAAGAAATGCTTGGTTGAATTGCTCTTACTGAAGTCTTCATTAAAAACTGACTGCCAACTAGCTGCCCCTGAACGGTTCTTCTTTAGAGTATTTTGGGTTATCCTATTTATTTCTTTAATCTAGCACAGTCTTATTTCTATCTTGTCATTTCTATTCAAACTTGATTGTGGAAGAGACTGATTTTCATATCCTCTGGGGAACAAGGACCTGCCTAAGGAACATTTCCATACACCAGGGATGTGCACTATTTTGTTTTTTACCAACAGTTCGGTATGCAGTTGGTCACAATAGTAGAAATATTTAGTAGTATTTCCCCCTTACATACGACTAATTCAAGCATTCTTTATACCCAGAGACAGTTGATGAACAACAGAGATAATCTCAGCTAAGGCTTCAATATAGGCTTCTGAATACTGTGCCGGTTCTTTAAAAACAAATATATCAGTTTTAATGTTTGCATTTGATGGATAACTATTTCTGTATCTGCTTCAAGGGACAATACAGTATATTTAACAATATAATATATTAACAATATATATTAAAACTTGTATTAAAATGTCTTCCTTCTCTTAAAAATAAATTTATCTTTGAAGTTTAAGTAGTCTTGTAAAATCCACGGAAAATGGTAACGGAGTAACTTTCCGACCCGGGGCAGATGTGTCAATGGACATTAATGTAGCTGGTTTTGGAGCTGAATCTTCTATTGACAGAGCAATGCAAATGGTAAGATGATTTTTTTTCCCAATCTTCTTTAAATGAAGCTCTCTTAAATCTTGCCTCTTAGGAGGTGAGACCCTCTAATCTCAGCCCCCATAAAAGCTCGCTTTATAATAAATGGTTTTCCGATTGGCTGTCTGCCATGGCAGCATTGTGTGAGAGTGCTTATAATGTGTCGCAAAATTCTATGTGTGTAATTTTTGCCATCAGCGAAAGAAACTCTGAGGCTGCAGTACTGTTTTTCCAATGCAAGCGGGACCCAGACCAAGTCAAAATTTTGACCACACGCATATGGCTTCATGCTTCGTGGTCTCCCGCTTTTCTTTCCTTGCTATTTAAAGAAGAAATAATGGTCTTACTCAATCCTGTCAACCTTCAGAACAAGGGCTTAGTCTTGGTAGTGGCAACACTTTTTGGTCTTCCTCATTAGAGTTGTTAATGTTTCAGATACCATGACATCTGATTAAGGGAGCTCATTTTTAAATGATACCTTTGATCTCCTTGCCAATATAGAGCATCTACTTCCCAAGTCCACCAGAGGCTGGATGTGCACCCTATGCTATTTACTGTCTAGTTCAGAAATGTCAAACGTGAGGGCCGCGGGCCAGATCTACCGTGTGATAGGCTGAAGAATTGGCCTGCAGGACCATCCTGGAGACAGCATGGGACTGGGCCCTGCCGCCCCAGGCTCAACCACGCCCACCCAGTCGGCCGTAGTGACCAGGCCATGCCCACCCTAGCCCCCCAAGAGTCAAACTCCTGATGCAACCCACGATAGGATCGAGTTTGATACTTCTGGCTAGTTACTTCCTCACTGAGCAGAAAAGAAGGCATAATATAAACCGGGCCCCACCTTTCCAGCTGGTGCCAAGACTGCCCTGGTACCGCACGCCGCACAGGCGCGAGCCGGCCCAGCCCCCCCTCTCGCCCCCCCTCCTTGTCCTTTGAGGGCCCCTCGCCCCTTGGGGGCCTTGCCCCCTTGAACGCGGGCTGACCCCGCTTTCCACAACACCGTCCCAAAGACCCCCCCCGGCCCACGGCCCGTCGCCCGGTGTGCCCATATAAACCAATATTGAACTTCCTTGCCCTTCTCTATACACCTAAAACCCTTTCTCTACCATTGAGACCTAAACAGTTTTGCATTTCTGGTTCATTTGCCAATTACTTTGAAGTCTGGTTAGGTTTCTATTGAAATGAAATTGCTTTGGCTCTTTTATTGCCAATTATTTGTTTTTACAAGACCTTGCTTCCTCCAGCAAAGTATGTTTCTGTGTATGAGGAAGAACAAGATTTATTTTTTTCTTGACAAATGATTTATGGAAGAGTCATTTTGCAGTTACTTAGGAGCAGTGATTTGAATTGATAATCTTGCCTAATTTTATTTAACAATGGCAGTGCCTGCTACACTGCTACACTGAATATATGCCAAAAGAACCTATCATTAAAAAAAAGCTGAAAGGTTAATTCGTGTAAGATTAATATTTGCATTTCTCTTGCCTGCGGTATTTCTTTTTCTGTGTATTTTATTATGCATTGCATTAAAAAATTACAAATTAGTCAACTTTTGACTCATCTATATATCTATTGCTTTCAGAATGAAAACTTTGCTTTGGAAACTGGGAAGCAGCCAATTACATTTGAGAATCCTATGTACGCAACGAAAGACACCAGAGCAGAGGATGTGATCGTAGCATCTCCAACAAAAGTAAGAAGAGGATTTTTTTTAAAATTTTTCACCCCCCCCCACCCTAGTATTCATTTACATGTCATTTCCCCAATCCCCTTTCCTTTTAAGCATTCTGTAGTTGGTCTGTTCTTCAGTCCTGTCAAAACTATCTTTGACAATAGGTAACTGCTTCCAAGAGTGAAGGAAATGAAAACTTTGAGAATCCGGTATACGCTACACCTGTATCTGCTGATGCAGCTCAGCCTTCTACAAGCACAGAAACGATCCAGGTAACAGAAAGCGATGGTACAAGGTGTGGCAGAATCCGATGGGAAGAAGTGGGTGGGAATGCGTTGTGGAATGGGAGGAGGGAGTTACAACGGCACTGAAAAAAGTGACTTCGAACATTTTTGTCACACTTAATAACCATTGCAGCATGATCCTCATGGTCACATGATCAAAATTCAGACACTTGGCAACTGATTCATATTTATGACGGTTGCAGTGTCACGGGGTCATGTGATCACCTTTTGCGACCTTCTGACAAGCAAAGTCAGTGGGGAAGCCGGATTCACTTAACAACCGTGTTACTAACTTAATAACTGCAGTGATTCACTGAATCATTGTGGCAAGAAAGGGCATGAAATTCACCTGACAACTGTCTTGCTTAGTTGCAAGCTGTGGCAAGAAAGATAATAAAACGGGGCAAAACTCACTTAGCAAATGTCTCACTTAGCAGCAGAACTTTTGGGTTCAGCTGTGGTCATAAATCAAGGACTACCTATATTTTCCTCAGATGAAAGATTATATATTTTACCATATCCATCTCAACAATATGCACATTTTCGAAGTGATGAATATCATTTCAGTACATGGTATGATTTTTTGTTCTTAACACACAGAAACAAAGGTGCTCCGTCTTCAATACATGCATCTTTTCGGTCTGATTATTTCTCCCTATATCCTTTCTTGCCCCCTGGGTTTCACAATACCGAGCTTGATCTTACTCAAAACAGCTAAGGATAAGAATGAATAAGTTCCTTGTCTTTAAAAAAAAAAAGAAATTTTAAAGAATCAGTTTGCAAATTACTGATTCATTGGTACCAAATCAATTGTTAATTTCACCTGATTTTTTTAAAAAAATATTTCAGGAATCAAAATGGAGCTTCTTTAAAAGAAAAATGAAACAAAGTACTAACTTTGAAAATCCCATCTATTCAGAGGTAAGGTTCTATAGTTTAAAATTCCTACTTAGCAAAACAATATTGATTTTTAAATTGTTGATACTTCACAATATTCTATTCTTCATAATGAGAAATGTCATTGAGCAATGTATATAAAAGTGAAATAAGAAAAGGAGAGGTTTTCTTTTCTTTTCACCATATTCTTTCTTCTTCCTGTGTTGCAAGTTTCTCTGTTTGGTGGTGTTATTGTTTTTGAAGAAAATGAGAGAAAAACATTCCCTAAGGCGACTCCTGGAATTGGTGTCATTTTCTTTCTATTCCAGGAACACACATCTCTATTTTTGCCTTGCCTTCTATTAGAGCAGGGGGATGTATTACACTTAATTCTGGAAATAAAAGCTGCTGTTATGCCCAGAATTGCCTTGCACAGAACCATGACACACTTTTATTTAGTTGGCTATACCATTCCCCAGACCCCAAATTGGCCAGAATAATCAGTTCTGCGTTATTGAGCAGAATATTGAATATTCCAAACATGAGACTAACACAGGGATTTAATTCTATCTAATGTATGAAAGGAGAATTAGTTTATTTTTGTAGTTAAGGCATTTGAATAAGAGCAGGGAGACCTGAGTTCTAGTCCTGAATTAGGCAACTGGGTGACTTTGGACCAGTCACTGTTTCTCAACCAAGGAAGAAGGCAATAGCAAACCACTTCCAAAATTTTGCCTAGAAAACTTAATGAACTTTGTCCCTGTAGTCATCAGGAGTCGAGTTTGACTCAAAGGCAAAAATAGAGAAATTATTATTTATTATGGATGTTCTTTGTTGATATTTACAGAAAATAATTCACAGAGCAGAGCTCTTCTTCTCTGTATGAGGAGTGTGTTTTTTTTCAGAGGTCAACATTTTGGTAGTACACCTGTGGACTCAAGTCTTTCCTGGTATTGGTCAAGTTAGATGTCTTGGGCCCTGTCCAGATGCTTTTTATATAATTGGTGTTTTGTAACATTCAGCAAATTCTTTCGCTTGCAGAGAACAGAGATTTCAATGTTCCTATTATCTCCTTGGCAGCCTAGATTCTTCCTATCAGTTCTGATATTCAGCTTTCTCACTGACCCCATTTTTTTCCCACAAAGTCCCTTTGTTTGCAACATTTTTATCACAATCTTATGTCTTCTGCAGAAATTCCCTACTCATTCTTCATTCATGCTCTAAAATGTTTACATCACCTTTCCGTTACGACTATAGATGTTAAAGTAATAATAATAATGGTTGAATATCTTTACATGCAGAAATGAAAATAAATTGAATACAATAGTTGCACAAACATGAGCAAGTATTGGGTGGCTAACTGACCACATTACAAAGCGTAATAAACACTGATAACTTTACTCTGTTTCTTTCAGATGGAAAAAGAACAGCAAGGAGAAGCTGAAAGTGCCCCTTCCTCCTCTCCATCACTGCCTCAGAAGATTATTTTGAAAAGAGACTCACCCTTAGCCTATTCAGCGACTGAAGATTCATTTAAAGACACTGTCAATCTAGTCAAAGAGGATTCTATTGTATAACTGATTCAATTAGGGAATCTCTAGACACAACCATTTGCACATACGTTTTTTGTAAACAGAAGGAAGAAAAATAGTTCACATTTCTGTGAGGAAATATTTTTAGCCTTAGATGGAAACATGTGTCAAAACCATGCCTCATTGTTCTCTTCTTTTTCTTTTTCACACACGCCAATGCCTATTTTTATGAGTAATTATCACAGTGTACTATATGTATATCTTTGCACTGACACTCTGAAAGTAATGTTATAAATATGCTGTATATTTGTAAATTTCTAAAAGATTATCAGGTTGTTGATGTCAATGTTCTAAAATCGTATCAATAGGGATAAGTCCTCTATAAAATATAATTATACTAAATAATATAGAGGAGAACATAGTGACCATCTACTGAATTGCCAAGACTTTTGGAACTATATTTATAGGCAGACTCTGCTAAATATGCACTGGTGTTACTGGGCATCTCTCCTCTGTTTTATATGAAAAAAAAATTGCCCTCTTTTTATATCATATAGAAGAAGATAGCTAATTGTTCCAAGGAACAAACAAAACAAAATGGCACAAACTTTATTTTGTATTAAAAGTTTGCCTTTTGAATGAAGAACCTCCTGATTATCAGTGAAAGAATTCCATTCTAGAGTAAAGTCTGTGTAAGTTTTTCACATTTTATTAAACCAGTAGTAACTGGTATCCAAAACACTTGATTTAAGAACTGTTTTAGGAGGCATCATTTGATCCCTTTGTGGAAAAACTGTGTGCCACTGCAGGAATATTTAACCTGCTGTTTTGTTTTATATTCCTGGTCTAACTATTAATGTAGAAGTCCAGGCTAATAAATTTATAACGTACGAGATGTCTTTTCTTTAAATATATATTAATTTTCAAAGTGAAATGCTATCCCTGTTTTTATGTTTTGGTTGCCTTGATAGGTAATGTGATTAGAAAAATAAAACTGGAATATGCTGCTGCTGAATAAATCTAAAGTATTTTATCATTTCCTGTCTTTTTTAAAATTTGATTAGAATCAGGACTTCAGAGATAACCTGGGACTTGGTAGGAATTTGACCAGAGGTGTCAAACTCATGTTGTCACGGCAGCGTCTTGTGACGTATCATGACTTTTTCCCCCTTTGCTAAAAAGGGCGTGGGCGTGGTCAGCGTGTGACGCATCTGACCTGCGGCCCATGAGTTTGACAGCCTTGAAATAGACTCTGGCAAGTGAACGATGCTTTGGGCCTTGAATTCAAATGACTGGAAGCCTACTTTTTTCACTCTCCTCTGAAATCATGCAGTGATGCTGGCCCAAGTTGCTTTTCTCTTTTTTCTTTTCACTTGGCTCTAATGGGAAGTGACACCTTTGCAAAGGACAGAGAAACAGTGGGCAATGAGACTTTTGGCTTCCTATCTGACAAACTATACAGGTTATCAGAGTATGAGAAAGAATATAGCGCTGTGCCTCAGAAGCTGTGAAGTGGCCTGTGGAAAAATGTAAACGTCATAACAGCACTGTGGTAAAACTGCATACAAACCAGTAAAGACCAGCTTTTATTTTTTTAATAAAAGCAAAGATAAAAAACATTCAAATTGAAGTTGGGAGTTAGCAAAAGAACATTTTAAATGGATATGCTTAACAAATTCAATTTACTTGGTAATTTTTTATTTGCTAAATAAATTTTTAGTAGCTGGGAAATGATTAAAAATTAATTACAAAAAGAAACTAAAGGAAAGGAAAAGAAATCAAAACTAGCTGTCATTCACTAGGCTTCTGTCTTTCTGCCACTGCAAAGCACTTTATTTATTTATTATTTATTTGTTTATTTATTTTTGCCATCACATCCATGTATCACATCAGATTTTGGATGTTCTTACTAAATGAGTTTGGATGCTGGAGCCTGAGAAATAAATCTAATAAATGATTCAGCTTAAATTTGATTTATCTTTCGATTTACAATATGCAGCCAAATGTTTTCTGGCTGGTAGTGATTTTTTTAGGAACACATTTTGTTTCAATTTTGAATTGGCAGCAAGGCTGAAATTTATATGTTATTGGGATACCAAAGGGCCGTTCAAAAGAAGATAAAAGGTACCACATGACAACCTGTTGTTTTTTCCCCCCATTTCTTGGCTGTTCCCAGCTGCTGTTACACAACCTTCCATTTCTGTGCCAATCAAAATAGAAAAAAACCCAAATCTGCCTGCAAAAATAACTCCCATTCAGGAAATCACGGAGCAGTTTCATATCAAGCATCATATAATTTAAAGGCAGAGCTACATAACAGGACATCATAAAACCAAATGATGGCCAATGCATTTCTTTCACACTGAATAGATTTTCTAATGTATGTTCATTTGCAAATAGGAAACAGTCACAAACTGCTCCCAAAATAACTGCTTGAACTCCTTTTAGGCATTGCCTTCCTTTGATTTTTTTCCCCCTAATCAAATCCCAATCAATATCTACAGTGAAAAAAACAGCCCAATTTAAGTCCAATATAAGTTCAGTTTTCACTGGAGTTGGGTGGTCAATAAATTTAAATAAATGCCCAACTTTCTTCAACTGTAGAGTCTTGGTGGAAGTTACTTCTCTTATTTTGTTAGCCGTATAGACTAAAATTGAGACATGATGTGTGGTAATGGTTAAAGCAAGGAGGGGCTGTCACCTTTGTATCTCAGTTTCAATCTCCAAGCTGACTAGGTAGCCCTACAATCCCTCTCTCAGCATAGCCTTCTAGGGGGAAAAAGGGAAGAAAGAAGCATACAGGTAGCCCTCAATTTACAACAGTTCATTTAGTGACCATTCAAAGTTACGATGGCACTGAAATATATATATATATAAAATAATGGCACTGAAATATATATATATATATATTCTTAAGTTTTCACGGGTACTTACATGTATAGTATTCATCTTTGTTCGGATATTTCCCACGTCATTATAGTTGTGCTTTTAAAGTTGTAGCAACGTTTTGGCAGAATCTTATCTGCCATCAGAAGCCTGATGATGGCAGATGTGATTCTGCCAAAACGGTGCTACAACTTTAAAAGCACAACTATAATGACACGGCAAAATACCCAAACAAAGCTGAATACCATATATATATAACAAATGTGGCAAGGAAAGTAGTAAAATGGGGCAAAAGTCCCTTAACAAATTTCTCACTTAGCAACATATGTTTCGAGCTCAATTGTGGTCATAAGTGACCTGTATGTATCAATCTTGGGCACCTGAAGGAAAAGCAGGATAGAAAATTTACGAACACACACTTCCCCCATTGATTGATACAGTGGGAGTTAGACTGCCAGCCTCAGAGCTCCAAGTTAGATAGATTGCTAAGAGAATTGGGTTTCCTGCCAAGGTGGAGATGCCACGCAAATGTGGCTATGTTCCAAATTTCAGCTTAAGAGAGCCTTGTCTCTTGACAACCCAGTCCTTCATATCTAGTGTGTTCCCCTAACTAATTTAAAAAAAGGATTCACATTATACTGCATCCTGAAATTCTTTTTCTGGTTGAAGTCCATTTCGCCTAGGAAATTACATCGAAGCACAATTCCTTGCGCAGTGCTTGTCTGCAAAAAGGTGCTCTGGACATCAAAATACAGCCTTGGGAAGCCACACTTCGTTGTTCAAATCAGTTTATTCAGTGTTTTTCAACTCCGGTAACTTGAAAATGTGTGGACTTCAAGTCCACGCATCTTCAAGTTCCTGGGTCGAAAAACACTGATCCAGACAGTGTCTTGCCAGGCCAAAGGCCTTCCATCTCTCAAAAGCTACTGAGGGCCCCTTCAGCTACTAATATGTTTTTTCATGGACAGTAAAGTTTGGCCAGCCATTTGGCCAGCCATTGCAAAATCCTGTCACAGCATCCAGCAAATCCAGGTGCCACCGAAGAAGGCTCGCTAGGCCTCTGAGAGCCCACCTAGCCTTACAAAGTTTTATTGTCTCCTTTTTTGTCTTTTTTATTTTATTATTAGTATTTCAATTTTGCTAAATATCTTTTGTTCATTTAGTCTTCCTTTATCAACATGTATAAAAGCACATACACTCGTGCATATATCCATACAAACAAACACACACATACATGAATACACCAAGTAATAAACACAACTGAGATTTTAATATAATTTAGCGTAAGACCGAAATCCTTATTATAAAGCAAGTACCTTGATATGTGCTCATCTTCTATTTTCTCATTCATTTCCAGTGTTATATATAATTTGAACAAATGGTTAAAAATTATAATGTTCTAACATTAATATCCAAAACTGCAATTAATATTGATATATTTATTACTCAAAGGCATCTAAATAACAGAATCTAAGTATTTACTGTATATAAATGTCATCATACTGCAATAATATAGTGTATTAAAACTATGGAGCGATAGTTCTCCGTATGGCTGGATTTAGTAATATGTCAAAGGACTGAGCTAATTCTATATTACTTTAATGAATATATCTTTAATTTCTTCAAATGTCACTTAATTTCTGGTTTGTATATTCTTATTTTACTATATTAGCAATTATATTCTTGTTTTACTTCACCATATTTTCTATTTATTCTACTTACCAATAAAATATTTAAATGGTAAAAAGAAAAATGAAACTCTGCTTAGGACGACGCTCCGGATAAGCCATGACCTTAATGTTAGGGCCATTCCATTGCAAAGACCACTAGAGGGTAGCATGGTCATACAGAAAACCTGATTTCTTTGCTGACCTCTAGGAGTATTTTAGATTAGAGCCTGTTTAGTATGAGGATTCAGGCACCAGGCTAAAAACCAGAAGTGTGAGGTCTAGTTTCACCTTAGATATAAAGCTGGTTAGGTGGCTTTGGATCGGTCACTCTCTTTCCTTCCTAGGAAAAAGGAAATGAGAAAGCGATTCCAACCAAGAAGATGGGTCTAGGAAGTTGCAAATAATTCAAGGTTACACACACGCATGCGCGCGCGCGCGCGCACACACACACACACACACACAGAGTTGTTTGAATTGTGACGAACCAGATCAAGTGGTCCTAATTAGGCTTGGTGTAACTTTTATCATGTCAGATAGGCTTCAGTTAGCTCAGAGGGTCATAAATTGAGCAGAATTGATTTAAGCGACAGAAAAATATTACTGAAAGAACATGCACCACCCCAAACATAGTACTGTGGATAGTTTTCAATCCAAGACACTCTTCCTTTTGACTAAATCTCATTTCAGTACACCTATTAGAAACTAGCTCAGCTAAAGATAGGAACCCAGAAAATCCCTGCTAAGTGCCCTGTGGTCTGTTCAGTAAGACTACCTTACCTTTGAAAATACCAACCACAGTTGCCAGCAAAACACCACAAGATCTATTGTCTAAATCACAATCACTAAACACTCTAGCCCAACACTGCTCAAATAAACATTACCTTCATCTCATTTTACAAATTATAAGTGAACAAGTTTATTAATATGAGAAAGATGATAATCATATTAATACACTGCTCAAAAAAATAAAGGGAACACTTAAACAACACAGTGTAACTCCAAGTCAATCACACTTCTGTGAAATCAAACTGTCCCCTTAGGTAGCAACATTGACTGACAATCAATTTCACATGCTGTTGTGCAAATGGAATAGACCACAGGTGGAAAGCATAGGCAGTTAGCAAGACATCCCCAATAAAGGAGTGGTTCTGCAGGTGGTGACCACAGACCACTTCTCAGTTCCTATGCTTTCTGGCTGGTGGTTTGGTCACTTTTGAATGCTGGCGGTGCTTTCACTCTAGTGGTGGCATGAGACAGAGTCTACAACCCACACAAGTGGCTCAGGTAGTGCAGCTCATCCAGGATGGCACATCAATGCGAGCTGTGGCAAGAAGGTTTGCTGTGTCTGTCAGTGTAGTGTCCAGAGCATGGAAGCGCTACCAGGAGACAGGCCAGTACATCAGGAGACATGGAGGAGGCCGTAGGAGGGCAACAACCCTGCATCAGGACTGCTACCTCCGCCTTTGTGCAAGAAGGGACAGGTGGAGCACTGCCAGAACCCTGCAAAATAACCTCCAGTGGGCCACAAATGTGCATGTGGCTGCTCAAACGGTCAGAAACAGACTCCATGAGGGTGGTATGAGGGCCCAACGTCCACAGGTGGGGGTTGTGCTTACAGTGCAACACCGTGCAGGATGTTTGGCATTTGCCAAAGAACACCAAGATTGGCAAATTCACCACTGGCACCCTGTGCACTTCACAGATGAAAGCAGGTTCACACTGAACACATGTGACAAATATGACAGTGTCTGGAGATGCCGTGGAGAACGTTCTGCTGTCTTCAACATCCTCCAGCATGACCGGTTTGGCAGTGAGTCAGTAATGGTGTGGGGTGGCATTTTTTTAGGGGGCCGCACAGCCCTCCATGTGCTCACCAGAGGTAGCCTGGCTGCCATTAGGTACCGAGATGAGATCCTCAGACCCCTTGTGAGACCATATGCTGGTGCAGTTGGCCCTGGGTTCCTCCTAACGCACGACAATGCTAGACCTCATATGGCTGGAGTGTGTCAGCAGTTCCTGCAAGACAAAGGCATTGATGCTATGGACTGGCCCGTCGGTTCCCCAGACCTAAATCCAATTGAGCACATCTGGGACATCATGTCTCACTCCATCCACCAATTTCATGTTGCACCACAGACTGTCCAGGAGTTGCGGGATGCTTTAGTCCAGGTGTGGGAGGAGACCATCCGCCACCTCATCAGGAGCATGCCCAGGTGTTGTAGGGAGGTCATACAGGCACGTGGAGGCCACACACACTACTGAGCCTCATTTTGACTTGTTTTAAAGTTGATCCATCAAAGTTGGATCAGCCTGTAGTGTTTTTTTCCACTTTAATTTTGAGTGTAACTCTAAATCCAGACCTCCATGGGTTGCTAAATATGATTTCCATTGCTAATTTTTGTGTGATTTTGTTGTCAGCACATTCAACTATGTAATGAACAAAGTATTTAATAAGAGTATTTCATTCATTCAGATCTAGGATGTCTTATTTTTGTGTTCCCTTTATTTTTTTGAGCAGTGTATATATAAAGTAATTGCAATGTGCACAAAGTGTAGCCTACAGCTGAACATCTTGCCTTTCCAGAACATATTTATTGAGATATTTTATGGATAATTTTTTCAAAAGCAGATTAATCTGCTTTCCAATAAGGAATTGCTCTTGAGCTCTGTAAGATCAGAACTATCACCTCTCCAATCATGCCAGCTTCATAAAGAAACTAGCTAAAATGTCATACTATGACACAAGTTTTTTTGGGGGAAACATCTTGTACTATTGCTCAAGTTTAATGTCAACAGATTGACACATACAGCTGCCCAGTGTGTGTGTTTGAATGTTGATTACCTCTTACAACAAAATGGAAGGACGGATAATTTCAAAATTCTCTGGTGAAAGACCCCATCCTTTAAATCAGAGTTCTCGAATTGTGAGATGGTCCTTCCTTGGGGAGGTGAACACAGAGTCCAGGTGAATGAAGAACCTTTTAGTTGCAGATTGTTACAATGAATCCAACTTCCCCAAAATGTCATGGTGCTGTTTTCATTGTTTATTTGTGTTCATTTTGGTGTACATCTCAGGTTTAGGCTTTAGAAGAGTCTGAGGGCCACATTTAGCATAATGAGCAGAAAATTCTCCTACCACACCTCTAACAACACCAAACTTTAACTGCATTTTTAAACGAGTGAAATTGTATCCTGTTACTCCATGTGGGGGTTTTGCAATAGCCTTCCTTCTCTGAAAGAACAGGGCAGCTTGCTGTCCCAGAGATAGCAAATAAGTTTCCTCAGAATTCAGCATACAAAAGAACCAAAACCACCCAACAGATGTTTAAGGAAGAGCAGAAATTGCTGAAGCAGAAGTAAGAGCTGATGTTGCAAGGTGACTCAGAGCATAGCACCAAATTTGAAAAATGCAGTTCTTGAAAAGTCAACGTTTGTCACCAGTTCCGTAACATTACAACTATAGAATACTTTCTTAACTTGTGCCGAGGGCTTTATATTATAATTCAGGTCAGATGCAAGGCACAAAATAGCATGAAATATTATTCCATGGCACAAAATGTGGAAGTGCCTCAAATCTCTCCCCTAAACCAGTATCATTCATTCTATGGCTTTCTTGGGAGCAGTTGCAGAGATTAAACTATTTAATGGCTTAATAAGTTATCTTTTTTTTTCCTGATGTAATGATATTGCTAAACTTTCAGGCAAAGTATATCTGATTTAATTGCCATTATTTTTGTTACTACTTTGTTATTATTTAATTATTAATTGGTCTCAAATTAAAAAGTAAAAATGTATTACTTGCCACTTTTAATAAACAGATAAACTTCAGGTTAGATAGACTTCAGATATAAAGCATTTACTTTTACTTTAGGCCAGGCCTGTCAAACTGGTGGCCCACAAGCCAGATCTGTCACATGCAGGCCATGCCCACCCCGGCTCTGCAAAGGCAAAATATGTCACTATATATCACGTGAAGTGACTGAATTGGACACCCATGCTTAAATACAAAATTAATCAAAGAGACTGACACAGAAGAAACATAACATGTAAGGCCTCTTTGGAATACCAGAACTAGCTCACATTTGTAAGGTTTCCACATAGGGTTACCACACATCTGGCAAAAGGAAAATATAACCTCGTTTTTACTCTTATATCCTCTGACTGGCAGGTACAGCTTTAACAATCAAATATTGTCTGGCTTTTTAAATATCTCTTCCTGAGCAGCCTTTCTCTGAGATGCTGCACTTCCGTAAAAAGTGCTAAGACAAATTAATAAGCTCATCTCTTTGACCTTTGAGTCTCCATTTAAACAACCACTCATTCAGCAGTACTTGTGGCACCAATTGAACGAGTGGTAGTTACAACTGGTCCTCAAAGTTCAGGTGGTCACAATGCCCTCATGGTTACATGATCCCGACTTGGGTTCTTGGCAACTGGGCCAGAGTTCTGATGGTTGCAGAGTCTTATGGTCACATGATTGTGGTTTGTAACTTTCTATGCCAGCTTCTCACAAGGAAATTCAAGTTTTGGAAGCTGACAGGTCAGATGTCACAATCATGTGAAGTCCTTACTTAACAAAGGTACCCAGGGACTGCAGGAACTTCTGGCACTAAACAGCAGAGTCACCTGATGTTATGTTTTATGACTGCATCACTTAGCAATGGAAATTCTGATCCCAATTATCTAGTTAAGTAAGGACTACTATTAGTTGATTGGCACTCTCCTGCCAGGTAATGTGATGACCCGGGGCATGGCATAGAGGCAACACAATCAGATAATCAGTAGGAGTCCCTTTATTAGCTCCAACTTTGCCCTCAATGTCCTTGGTTACCTTCTAGCTGGAGAAAAACTCTCCCAGGAACAACCTTTGGCTGCAGAGAATCAAGTCCAAAACATGGTCAACAAAAACTGTAACTATAAGTCCAATCAAGGCAAGATGAGGTAATTAGCCTGGCAGGGCAAGAGAAGGAATTCCAGACATGAAGGAACAGCAGTAATTCAACCCAGTTGAGAGAATGCCAGGAACGCAGGTAACCAAAGCCAACACAAGATAAACTCACATTTGTTCCCAGCAGCCGCCACTCTCAGTTTGCATCTCTTTTAAACTCTCTTCCCAGGTGTGCCTAATGAAAGGAATCAGGGCCCTTTCCTCCCTGGTAAGCTATGCAACCCACGTTGCTCTCTTCTCCATTCCACCCTGTGTGCCCTAGGATGAAGAGGGGGTGGGCCTGGGTCTTCCTCTGAACTCCCTTTCCCTTGTTCCATTTCTTCCCTGCTCTGCCCAGCTGGACTTTGCCCTTCCCCAGTTTCCTCCACAGCCAACAAAGCCACACTCCTGCTCCCTGTCAGTTGTTCGTCTTCCTCCTTGGATTCAGACTCTGACAGGAGCATGATAGGTAGCCTGAAACTGACAAGACTGAGTCAGTTACATTTTGAAGACTCCTTTTGCCTCCTAATAGGCTGTAGCAAATTTCCTACTATTGAAAAGCCAGGTTTTTTTTATGTGCAGGCCTTTAGTTTTTGAGTGTAATTTGCTGATGCCAAGACAATTAAACATTTACTATGTCTTTCCCTCCATTTGTCTTCCTTTCCAATTTTCTGTGTCTTCTGCCTGTTCAGATATCTGGTAATCCTAATTCCAGGTAAATAATATCATTCCTGGTCAATCCTTTTGTATTTTCCACTGTATAGTTTTTGGCAGTGAGATCGTACAGAGTTAGAACGCTTTGTAAATTACTAGGGCTGTAGAAATACATTCTGATATCTACCCAACCTAGGGTTAACTTTGTCTTGCAGATCAGTTTGACATTAGCAGGTTTTCCATAGCATACATGTGAGCTGTAGCACATTTCCTACTTTCTCTCTATTTTTCGTAAAGATTACAGATTCCCATCTTTTAGTTTGCTGTGATGAAAGAGAGCTTCACCTGTGTATAGATCTATGGGGATCTGGTAGGAGCCCAGGGTGAATGATCACTAGATCAGGCTTATTGGCTGAAGTTCTTAAAACTTAAGACTTTACAACAGTGAATGTAACCATACACCAACTGTTGTATAAGATACTACTTTGCTACTTAGACAAGGTAATGGAATACCAAAAAGAGACATCTGAGTTACTTATAACGAAAAAGGCACCACCATCCAGCTGCAGGATCATTTTCTGAATTCCACCCCCCACAACAATGTTTGCATGTACACCAGTGGTGGGATTCAAAAATTTTTATTACCGGTTCTGTGGGCGTGGCTTGGTGGGCGTGGCAGGGGAAGGATACTGTAAAATCTTCTGTCAGAGGTGGGATTTGCCGGTTCTCTGCACTACTCAAAATTTCCATTACCTGTTCTCCAGAACTGCTCAGAACCTGAATACCCCCTCTGATGTACACACAATGGAAGCAATTTGAAATGACTTATTATATAGTGTTAAAAATGTTATAGACTCATTCTGTCCCTTTCTATATTTTTCCTTATCTGTAGGCCACCCAGTAAATATACTTTAACAGAATACTGTATTTATATGCTTCCTCAATTACATATTTTAAAGATAAAGAAAAGCCATTATTTTCATGAAATTGAAAGGGGCCAGGACTTAAGTTTTCCAAGGTAAGCAAATTAATCAACAGCGTGAAGGTTGTTAAATAAACTTATGGTTACTTCATATCTCTTCAACTGGCTGAGACACAACTATACAACCAGTCCAAAGTTGTCTTCCTAATTCATGGTAAAAACTTCTTTTATCATCATAATTACAAAGAGGGGATGTATTATTTCTAAAGACAGAGAAGAATATATTCCTGGCACAGGAATGCTTATGGATGATATTTGGATTTTTAGAGTAGCTTGATGCAGATTTGTTTATTAACTTGTTCATTAAAATCATGTGTTTTTTGCAGGCCACTTCTTAACTCCACTTTCTGGAGAAGTAATTACACACAACTACCATAGAGATAAAAACATAATTTGTCTTTTTGTACATCATGTCTCACAATTAATTGATAAGATATCTGTGCGTCCATCCTTTTCAGAAATATATTTTAATATTCATAAAATGTGTTCACATTATCTAGAATGTGATTATGAAAGAACGAATATGAACAGCTAGAAAACAATGTGTGATTGATAAAGAGAATATACACTATTTGTCTGATAGATTGTATGATTAATAAACATATTAAACTGTGGAAAACTGATGCTGTGTAGTTTATCTGATTGCCTGCAATTATTTATAATAATATCTAATGTTTTAGTTAATAAATGAACTTAATGCCATTTTTCCTAATTTTTTCTGTACTATAAATTCTGTTTATAGCTTCCAAAGACTTTGAGTATCATTCTCCTTTCCAATGAATTATTGAATTTTCCTTGAATCTGTTTTGGTTTACATTCATAGTATCCCCACTTTCACTCTACTGCTTATTTTAAGTAACAAATAACTTATTACAACTGTAAGCCATTTCCTGATCCAACTTCAAACCGAAAGTCACTCTCCTAATAGCTTCCTCTATGACTAAATCTATTGTCAGAGTTTCATATCAATCACAGAATTACTCACAGTATAGTCACCAATAGTATGGAAATCTCACCAATATCCATAAACTTTTCATTCCCTTCCTGCAGGATATGTAATTTTGGCCCCAGTTTAGGAAAGGGAGTGTAAGAATGACGGAATTAACTGGGCGGGTAAAGTAGATGAGAAGATACATTGATTTCATCTTCTCTCATTGCTTTGGCATGTTGAAAAGGTGTAACCCGCATTTTAGCACTTATATCTTCCTACCCTAGATTTATCAGCCCATTCCATTCCAACTAATATTTCACTTTAATCAAACACCACATTTTAAAAAAATCATCGGTAAAATTATTTTAAACCCAATGTGAGTAATGTAGATCAAATGACTTAGCGGTTTTTCTTTAATGAACCACTGGGTCGGGCAAAAAGCAAGCAGAAACAGAGTTAAGATAGGAGTCCCTAAGAAAAAGAGCAGGTAACAGAAGTTTCAGAGAAGTCAAACTGAGGTTTTGTTCATGTATGATGAAGCATATTTTAACCACAATTCATAACCACTTCCTCAGCTTGTAGCAGAACAAGTTTGAGAAACTGATTCTTGTCTGAAAGCAAGAACTGATCTTCAGAAAGTGCAAAAATTCAGCATTTTAGCCCTTTAGGATATTAATCCCAATGAGCATATTCCAATGTGTGTGCCAATACTTTTTGGATGTGTATCAAACTACAGCAGATATATCTATGCTTTTTGTCTACATGTATTTGATTTATAAAACCAACCTCCTTATCTGGTGTTTAAATAACAGCAATAAACGGAGTTCTTCCACTAAATTTTTACAAACAATTCAACCACACTAGCAATGGACTTGGATTTGCTAAGATTTCCTCAAGCTAAATGTGATAACTGGAAGCTACATAGGTCATACAGCTTATTTTCTTGGCAACAAAATCAAATTGTTTTTTGACATTGCCTTTTTCCAGGATGTTTTTTTCCCTTCATTTTCCCAGTCAATTTTTCAGCACTAGGATTTCTGGGACTGGTCTTCGATAAAAGTACTAATCAAATCGAATCCTTTATAACTTTATAAGATCATCAGATTTGGCTAGAGGCTATCATATGTTGCAAGGCTTGTAATTGGGACATAGTTTTAAAAAGTATTACTTGAAAGATAGTTATCGCACCCAAATAATTTTAAAGTGTACAGAAGGTAATCTCACAGTTAAAATAAAAGCATTTCTTTTATGAGTCTTTAGATGTGCATACAATGTGAATATAGAAAGGCCTTATATCGCACAATTACAGTTGTTCTCTTAAATCACATTTTGTCCATTAAAAACCTAAGTCTAAATGTCCTGTAAATATACGTAAGATGGTATCTTTGGCAAAAAGGGCATATTTATTATCTATCCAACTCGCAGATACAAAAATAGAAATTTCTCAAAATGAATGAGAACAAGTGGCGACCAAAAAAATAGAAACAATTAGCAACAAGCAAACCAGAAAACAAAATACGAACCCGTTAAAATACTTTATGGCTGCAAACTCAATAGCAACATTAGGTTATGATAAAAAGGATTCCATAGTTGACTTCCAAAATATCAGAAATAGCAACGGAAACCAAGTGAACGATCTATTAAGTGGAAAAATCTTGATCAATAACTGAAAAATAAATATAGCACTGATTCAGTGCCATTGTCATATAGATTTAGAAATATTCACAGCAAGATTTCTTTTGCTTCCTTTGCTTTAATCATGTCTGATTCTTGGAGACTGCCTGGAGAGGTCCCTGCAGTTTTCCCTCACAAAGTTTTTCAAAAGTGGCTTGTCATGACTCCTTCTTAGGGCTGAGTGAGTTCCTGGCCCATGGCCACCCAGGGGCCTTTGCCTCCAAGGTGGGGCTAGAACTCACAGTCTCCTGGTTTCTAGCCTAATGTTTTAACCACTACGCCAAAATTGACTCTTGATAGCAAGGTAAGCATGTCAGCCTCTTATTGGTCCCACTCTCAGCCCATCCCATTTGAAACATATTCTAGATATTAAGTCTGAAATAATTCTATATTCAGGGCAACCCATGGGAGGTAAACGCATTCTCACCAAGAATAGTTAATGCTCTTTGATCAAATGTTAACAATACAACAGGTAACAAACACTATTGAAATGTGTAGGACACAAAGTACACAATAAATGAATCATTCATGGAAAACCATGCACAATATTTTAAGGAAATGCTGGCGCAATTACATTAACCATGACAAGGTAGATTTCCCAGAACTGAGGTGGAGATTAAGAAAAGATCTCGTTTCCTCAGGATCCTCTCCTTCTCCAGAACTTCATATGTCTCCTTCAGCTAACTTGTGCAAAATAAAACTCAGTTCTTCAATATTCTCTGGAGTGCTAAAAGGTGCAAGGTGCAGAATGACCTAAAGGTGAAACTTGAAAAATTAGAATATTGTGCAAAAGTTCATTTATTTCAGTAATGCAAGTTAAAAGGTGAACCTAATATATGAGATAGACTCATTACATGCAAAGCAAGTTAGTTCAAGCCGTGATGTGTCATAATTGAGATGATTATGGCTTACAGCTCATGAAAACCCAAATCCACAATCTCAGAAAATTAGAATGTTGTGAAAGGGTTCAATATTCTAGGCTCAAAGTGTCCCACTCTAATTAGCTAATGAAGCTATTATACCTGCAAAGGGTTCCTGAGCCTTTAAATGGCCTCTCAGTCTGGTTCAGTAGGAAGCACAATCATGGGAAAAACTGCTGACTGATAGTTGTGCAGAAAACCATCATTGACACCCTCCATAGGGAGGGAAAGCCTCAAAAGGTAATTGCAAAGAAGTTGGATGTTCCCAAAGTGCTGTATCAAAGCACATTAATAGAAAGTTATGTGGAAGGGGAAAGTGTGGAAGAAAAAGGTGCACAAGCAGCAGGGATGACCACAGCCTGGAGAGGATTGTCAGGAAAAGGCCATTCAAAAGTGTTGGGGACTTTCACAAGGAGTGGACTGAGACTGGAGTCAGTGCATCAAGAGCCACCACACTCAGACGGATACTGGACATGGGCTTTAAATGTTGTATTCCTCTTGTCAAGCCGCTCCCAAACAACAAACAATGTCAGAAGCGTCTTACCTGGGCTACAGAAAAACAGAACTGGTCTCTTGCTCAGTGGTCCAAAGTCCTCTTTTTCTGATGAGAGCAACTTTTGCATCTCATTTGGAAACCAAGGACCCAGAGTCTGGAGGAAGAATGGAGAGGCACACACTGCAAGATGCTTGAAGTCCAGTGTGAAGTTTCCACAGTCTGTGTTGATTTGGGGAGCCATGTCATCTGCTGGTGTTGGTCCACTGTGCTTCATTAAGTCCAGGATCAACACAGCCGTCTACCAGGAGATTTTGGAGCACTTCATGCTTCCTTCCACAGACGAGCTTTATGGGGATGCTGACTTCATTTTCCAGCAGGACTTGGCACCTACCCACACTGCCAAAAGCACCAAAACCTGGTTCAATGACCAGGGATTACTGTGCTTGATTGGCTAGCAAACTCACCTGACCTGAATCCCACAGAGAATCTATGGGGCACTGCCAAGAACAAGATGAGAGACATAAGACCGAACAATGCAGAAGATCTGAAGGCCGCTGTTGAAGCATCCTGGTCTTCCATAACACCTCAGCAGTGCCACAGGCTGATAGCTTCCATGCCATGCTGCATTGAGGCAGTAATTGCTGCAAAAGGGGCCCAAATCAAGTACTGAGTACATATGCATTCTTAAACTTTTCAGAGGTCCGATATTGTTCTATGTACAATCCTTGTTTTATTGATTGCATGTAATATTCTACCGTATTTTCTGAGATTGTGGATTTGGGGTTTTCATGAGCTGTAAGCCATCATCATCACAATTATGACAAATCACGGCTTGAACTATCTTGCTTTGCATGTAATGAGTCTATCTCATATATTAGTTTCACCTTTTAAGTTGCATTACTGAAATAAATGAACTTTTGCACGGTATTCTAATTTTTCGAGTTTCACCTGTATATGGAATTTCACCACTTCTACACCCATGTACCTTTGATCAACCAGTTAAATTCAATACAAAAGTAACATGTCCCTGTGGAATGCTATAATTTGTTCTTTTGATGGATGTTCTTAGTATGTGGATAGGAAGGATAAATTTTACAATTCAAGCTGCAAATTGTTCTATCATACCCTCTTATTCGCTTTCCATGTAAGAAGTATAATAGCTGTGTTAGATTCAGGGTATTGGTCCATCTATCTGTTGAGCATTATCAACTGACCATCTTTCATTGACCATGTTGAAGCATGAGTCAAGAGTATTCTTGTATATATATATATTAAAAAATGAACTTCTTTAAAACTCATGGGGAGAACCAAATGGCAAGAAAGGCGGTGCCTCCCTTGTTTTTTGGAGTAGGTCATTCTGCAGGAATAAGCCTCATCCAGCTCTTATTTAGGGACAATACTGATCCCAGTAGCTGTTTTTTTTTTTTTAACATTTTGATCCACAGATGTGATAAAGAGGTGAGCAGCAAGCTTAGCCTACTGCCGTTGTGATGTGTTTGCAAAGCTTCCCGAAAAGGGCTTGAAGGGATTCAAGAAATATGAAATGCTAAATCACGACTTATTTTAACCACATCTGAATATGTGGCATTTTGAATATGCCACAACTAGTTAAGATCATACCACATGCTGAATTAAAAACAAATCACAATCTAGTTTGGGGAAATAGATAAGTGAATAGATAATCTTCACTGAGCCACAGTTTGACTGTTTTTAATTCAAAGAAGCCCGACCAGAATTTTCTTACTTTCGCAGTTCAAAACCGAAGAGTGCAAAGCAAATTCAAATTCATTTTTGCTCGTTAGACATATGCAATTACTGTATCATAGGAAGAGCTCTGCAGCACACCAAATTGTTTGCTAAATCGAGTCTTGCCCATGCCAATGGAAATTGTGTCTCTGACCCCTTAATTGGAAAGATGCTAAATTAAACCTGATATTTTTTTTCGGCACGTGTTTAGTCGTGGCTTCTGAGCGCACTCATTGTGGGCTCTCGAGATGTCGCTGAACTTATATTCCCAACAACTTCAGCCAGGAGGGCTGTAATCTGGAATGGCTGGCATCAATATCCAGTTTCTATTTTATAAAAGGCATGAGGCCAAATCAAGCCAGCATTCAACTAATGGCTTCCTAACATCTCAGAAGAGGCTTTACCTGAACCAGTGCAGCATGAGGATGGAGAGCCCTAACCACGGAGGCTGAACTGAGAGGGAAAGGATACACAGGAAGCAAGATTCCTCAGTCTTCAGACATTTGAAGGAAAAGTTTCCTCACTAAAGAGAGGCATTCCCTTACATGTTCATGGGCATTGCAGGTAGTCCTCGATTTACAACAGTTCCATTTAGTGAACTGTTCAGAGTTACAACAGCACTGAAAAAAAGTGACTTAGGGCCATTTTTCACTGTTACAACTTGCTGTGATCAAAATTCAGATGCTTGGCAACTGGTTTATATTGATGATAGCTATTATGTCCCAGGGTCGTGTGATCACATTTTGCCACTTCCCAACAATCTAAGTCAATGGGGAAAGCAGATTCACTTAACAACCAGGCTACTAACTCAACAACTGCAGTGATTCACTTAACAACTGTGTCAAGAAAGGTCATAAAATGGGTCAAAACTCACTTGACAAATGTCTCACTTAACATAAATTTTAGGCTCAATTGTGGTTGTAAGTCAAGGACTATCTATATCTCTTTCAATTGGTCCTTCCTTGGGTTAGTCTCTTGACCTCTGGGCAAATTCCAATCATCCAAGAATTCAATCCTCTGCAAAGGGCTTAAACTGCCATTATATGGGTCCCGCTGTCTGTCTCTCTGTCTCTCCCTCGCTCCCTTCCTCCCTCTCTCTCTCACTCTCTCACACACACACACACACATACATATAAAGGGTGAACCAGGATTTTGTTTTGCTTCTGTAGAGCTCTTTCAAACCACCAATGTTTGCAAAGTACATAGTATTTTTAACTGCCTTTGTTTTTCTTCTCATGAGCTCTTAAAATACACGATTATTTCACTGTCCTGCGATAGTAGAGTTTTCCAAGTTTTGACTGATCGATTGCCTAAGATGTATTTTTGTCAGCAAATGCTCATTCAGCCTTAACAACCATCAGATAATACAGACCATATTACTGTCTTAATGTCAGCAAGAAATGGGATCACCCACACTACTGGATGCTTGTTTGCCTGAACATTGGAGTATTTATCTTCCTTATTTAAGCAAGCACAGCTTTTGAAGCATGTACGTGAATTGGTACTTTGAACTGGGTAACAAACAATGGTCACAGTATCATAAGTTCTGAGCCAACAGGTTGGAGTTTCCCTCCAAGGAACAAAGGAGGAGATCTTATTCTGAGTTTGGATTAAATAGCTTAACTTTGTTCTTCATGAGTATGTAGTCCTGGATAAAGGTGGGCATCTTTGAAAGAGGAATCCAAAGGAATTTAGCATCTGTGCCTACGCTGTAATAAGCCTTTGGATATTTGCTCATTATGGCATGTTCCATGCACCTCACAACCAGTGACAGGTCTGAATTCTGGCACAGCCTGACTAATTTATCTTTCTTTTTTGCATCTAGGGAAAGAAGAAAAAGGAGAGGAGAATATTTTCAGTAACAGGATTCAAGGCTCTTGATTAAGTAGTTTGATATGATTATGGTTATGATTCTAACATATAAAGCTGTAAAGAGAAATTGCATTGGATTGTGACATTAAGTACATACAGATACATACAGTACTAATAGAGCTAACAAGATCTGACAGATTAACATGTGGTTTTGTTCTCTTAATCTACAAAGAATACTGATAGTATGACTGGGCAAGAGGGAGAAATAGAATTTTTACACTTCGCACACACACATACTCATTTCTTGCAGCTGAGAAAATGACTGATGCTGTGTTTAGGCAGGGTCCTCACTAATGATTTATAGCATCTTCTGGCAACATCCAACTACAGTTGTGCTGATACTACAATAATAGGGTTATACTGAGGCAATGATGATAGATGACAGTACTATAGGAGATGATGTGAATTATTAAAAAGCGGCCTTACTGGCATCTAGATAAGGGGTGGGAAACTATTGGCCCTTTTATGACTTGTGGACTTCAACTCCCAGAATTCCTGAACCAGCCATGAGGTCTACGGGTCATAAAGGGGCCATAATTCCCCACTCCCAATCTAGATAATGTTAAAGCCTGGAATTCATGGAACTGAAGTCCTCAGTTCTGAAACCACTAAGAAAGCTGAGAAAAACTGCTTTAGAAAAATACAGAGTGGGCACCTGTGGCAATAACTATCTACATGGTGGTGCAGTAGTTAGAATGCAGTGGTGCAGGCTGCTTCTGCTGAGTGGTAGCTGCCTGCAATTTGGCAGTTCAAATCTCACCAGGCTCAAGACTGACTCATCCTTTCATCCTTTAGAGGTTGGTAAAATGAGGACCCAGATTGTTGGGGGCAATATGCCACTTAGAGAAGACTGTAAAGCACTGTGAAGCGGTATATAGTCTAAGTGCTATTGCTATGGTTACATGGCCAGCCTCCTATTCAAAACGTAAGCATTTTTAAAATAAAAACAGCTTGCCATGAACAGCCTCAACTTAGATGCTAGTGATGAGTGTGCTACTGCTCCATCCATGAAGGTGGATTGTGGGGTTCTGGAACGGTGTTGAGTTAACCATCAAACAAAGGGAAATGTCACGATAGTGTTTTGGAGGCTAAGAGGAAAGCATGGTGAAGGGAATCTCTCCATGGGTAAAATGGAAAGAGGGCATTTAAATGTTCACCACATCAAAGACACCTGCTGAACCAAGATAGACCAGATTCCCCTGAAATCTAATGGCTCCAGAGCTTCTTTTGGGCCTTGAAATCTTTTCATAGCTCACCTTCCTTGAGGTAATGTTCACCATATTGCCGTTGGATGGTGGGAGGAAGGCTATTCCAAATGGCCACTTTTTCTTTTACGACTCGGACTCTATCAGAGAGATCTGTTTTGAACAAGCCAGGCTGAATACAGGACACTTCCACTCCAAAGGGCTTCATATCCTGTCTGCAAAACAAGAAAAGATGTCAACAGTAATAACTTACACTAGAAAGACGTTTTAGAGAGAAGAAGTATTGTTGAATTTGGTGGCACCACACACCCACTTTACAGCCTGTTTCTATTGCTCCCCTCTGAGAGATTTCAAAGTATTTCTAGCAAAACTACCAGATTCTGTAACAGCTTTGTTCCCTATGCCATCCATCTGGTAAACTCGCAAGATTCATTTTTCTCGCCATGTACATGTATACACCCAAACTAGACTGTGTTGTTTCTCTGTGTCATATATTATATGTGGGCATATATATACAATTTTGTATTTATTTATTTGTGTCATGTTCATGTAGTGTATACTGGAGGTGGTGACCCTCTGAGAGCTATATGCAACAAAATTTCATTTTAATGTAGGCCGATTAGTACATTAATACATTCAAAGTGGCAATAAAGTTATTATTCTACTCTGTTTTGTTCTATTCATGATTAAATAGCTATTAAAAGCCGTGAGCTTTTAATGAGCAGGAGATGAGACGATCAGAACTGCAGTCTGTGAAAACCTATACTTTTTACTAATATTTGTCTGTCAAAAAATGTGCTACTAGACTCTAGATTTACACAATCCACATCAGCATACTCTAATACAATGGTGGCTAGCCTTTTTGGGCTCCTGTGCCAAAAATTGTGCGTGCGCTATTTCTCGCGTGCCAGCACCCAGAAGGCAATGTGAACAGCCCCCCCCCATGCCCCTTGGGCATGTACATGATTCCCCCCCCCCCCCACTTACCTGCACTGCTCACCCTAGCTGATTTTTGGCCCGTTTGAGGCCTTTTTTGGCCTGCCAGAGGCTTGAGGGATGCCTCTACAGGCTTTGCAGGCTGAAAAATGGTCCTGTTTAGTCACTTCCGGTATTTCTGAAATACAGGAAGTGATGAAACGGGCCTCTTTTTCGGTCTGCAAAGCCTGCAGAGGCATCCCTCAAGCCTTTGGCAGGCCAAAAAAGGCTCGAAAATCAGCTGGGAGGTGCACACATGTGCAGTGAGGAAATTTTGCCTGGGGCTCACAGCTCTAATACATGGTTTCCTACTAAAATGCCTACTGTTGAATCTGTGTCTGCATGTTGTGCTGGACTGCATTAAAGCAAGCTAGACGTTTGTTAATCTTTAAAACTTTCCCTTCCTCCTTGGGACAAATACCTAAGAAAAGCCATTTTCTTTCCAAAAATCCAACCGATTTCAGGGGGGAAATGATCCTCTCCCCAAGCCAGACTTTTCCTGTCCTCATTCTTCCTTTGTTATTACTTTACAAGCAAGAAAAGATTTAACGTGTGTTTAATGTACAAAGATTTAATGTATGTTATAGCCGTGCAGTGAACCATATAGATGACTCAATTCACAGAGCTGAATGATTGGATACGATGCTGACATTAGAGCCCACTGAGACTGGATTGAATCTTAGCTGCGATGAACCTTATTCAGCGACTTCTAACTAACCTTAAATTGTGGGTAAAGGCTTCTGCTCCATATTTGGATGGACAATAACCCCCTGAACATATTGCCAGAATACCACCAACACTGGTTACATTTACTATTCTTCCTTTGGCTTTCTTCAACAACGGAAGCATGTTTAATGTAACATTTATGAGGCCTATCAGGTTGATTTCAATGGGCGCTCTAAAGTGCTCAATCCTCAGCCAGTCGGTAGGGGCTGATGGTCCCATGACACCAGCATTATTGATAAGGCCCCAGAGACCTGCAAAGAAAGAAAGGAAAAAAAAACCCACAAAAATATCATATCTGAATATAATAAATAACATTCTGGCCGTTATGAAAAGTGTTAAGAAAGTGGATGCACACAGACACACAATGTTGCCACAATCATAATCCAGGAACTTTAGTTGTTTTCACAATACATAATCTGTTTATCCTCAAATGGACATAAACAAACTAGGAAAACTGAAAATCACGTTCTCTGAAGAGCATTGCAGAAAGCTGCCATAATAAGTGATGTTTTGGGTCTGCGTCTCTTGCATTAACTGGCAGTGGCTGGCCACAATTTTTATAGCCCTTCCTGGACATGTCATTGATTGATTTCAGAGGCAAAGCAAAATCTCTGTGGCTATTGTTTATCTTAAACAATAGATTAACGGAAGATGCCTGGGATTGAAGGGTTGTTTGGCAGAGGAGAAGGAACATATTTTTTTCCCCAGACACTTAGAACTAAGACATGGAAGAGGGAGAGAAGCTAGCGAAACCTTAGGAGGAGCTGCCCAATGATTCAAGTTGTTTGGCAGTAAAAATATTGACTCTTTTTTGCCAGTGCAATTCCCAAAGTGCTTTCTGGACACCATTTAAATTAGTGTTTCTTTACCTCAGCAATTTTAAGATGGGCAGACTTCAACTCCCAGAATTCCCTAGCCAGCATGGGAATTCTGGAAGTTGAAGTCCGCATATCTTAAAATTGCTGAGGTAGAGAAACGGTGATTTAAGATATTGGTGTTAACCTTTAAACATCCCTCAACAGTTTAGAATCTAAACATAAGAGAGATCACCATGTGATTTTTTTTTAACTTTCCCAGATATTATGATCTATATAGGACAGGGTTGTTTTTCTGAAGATGCCTCATTTACCTGTCATATACTCACCATTAGCCTTCAGCAGGTAAGAACAGTTAAGATATTTTACTGGGGTTTTTAATTTTTTTATTCTGTTAAATTTTATTTTACATCTTTACTATTCCAAATATTCCATAAATGGAAAAGCAGGATAAACTGAATAAAATACTCAGAAGTAAGTCTCACTATGTTCATGCCGTATTGCCACTGAATTATTTAATCAATTTATATGGCTGCCCAGATTGAAACAGCAACTCTGAATGTCTAAGAAAGGGTTAAAACTCTAATATAATGAAACAAAAACAAATATACCTAATTGATATGTTATCTCTTTCCTGTAACCTTTAAACCATGAAGTTTAAAGAGGAAGAAAGAGAAGAACAATTATTTCTTGAATATGAGGAGATAGCTACAAAATACAGTGGATTATTGGCAATTGTAAGCCATTCTTCTTATGCCCATTTTACAGAATCACCACTTCAACTAAATGAGTTTTTGTTGAATGGAGTTTCAGTTGGACTGCCAGGGCTGAAGTGCAGCAAAATCCAGAAACATATTCCAGTAGGTATCTTATTTGTACAGGGGGACTGTTTTAAAAATTCCCTATGGACTAGAACAGGATAGTTGCTGCTGTCACATATTGTCATAAAACTGGCCAACAACAGCCTCTACTCCAGCTTTTTGGAATGTTCCGGAGGAAAATCCAACAAAAGCAGCAAAAATAAATTCCATCAGCTTAGTCCCTCCTGTGCTCCACTTCCTATCATTCCCAACCAGCATGGACTTTGATATAAGTGGGAACGAGCAGGTGAAGCAAAGTTTTCCTCTTGTTTATAGCCCCATTAATATCCATCCTGTAAAAGTGCTGTGGCCCTCTTCTCAACTCTGTATTTAGTAGGCAGAGAGAAACACCCAGGAACAGGACTTAATTGCTTACCACGTTGTCCTACTTCTTTCTTAACTTGTTCTGCTACTTGCTTGATGTTGTCTGAGTTTGTCACATCCAGCTGCACTGTTTGGAGGTTGGCCGATGACTCCTCTTTCAGCTCCTTTGCCCCCTTTTCCGTGAGGCAACCAGCAATCACTTGAAATCCTCGCCTATCAAAGGTCATAGCTGCTATTTTCCCAAATCCAGAGTCACAACCAGTGATGAATATGTATTTCCCTTCGGGATCCACTTCGTCTAAATTCTCCCTACCTCTCCATTTCCACCATATAAAGATGACAATTAACCATAAGACGAAATGGTGCCACATGCTATAATTGTATTCCTCAATTTCCTCCTGAAATAAATATGAAAATAGAATTGCCCCAGGGGTTAAAATTCATGTTTTCCCCCTTGACCGTCTACTTCCATAAATGAACAAATATGAATTTATGTGAGAGGCAGTAACTTCTTGCATAAAAACAACCATTAGCTAATACCTTTATTGTGATCATTTAAAACGAGACCCCAGGTCACACAAGGATTCCTTTACCAGGCAAGTAAAAAGCAGCAAGTGGAGGAAAAAGTCAGCAACTCTGAAAAACCACACTTGATGCTACACAAACCAACATAATAATCTGAATGTTGTTCATGATTAATGGAGGAATGTAATTTTGAACCAGCTTGTGCTGATCCACTCCGCTCATCTGCTCTATTAGCTATATTAATGTTTCTACCTTGTGGTTCAATTCAGGCCTACAACGTTTTCTCCAATGATCTTCAAATCCAAAAAGTGCTACACATTGCACTATGCTGTAACATGGACTGTTGGCTTGTGGTATGAGCACAGGCAATGTTATTTTAGAGTGTCATAAAATCTCAACTAGCTGGGCGTATTCAGTAAATCATGTTTAAGCAAAGCAGACCTTAGCATAATATGCAAGCATATGTTGGATCTATTCTGTTCTTCTAATCCAGGGCTGTCAAACTCCCAGCCCATGGGCCGGATACGTCACATGCTAGCCACACCCATGCCCAGTTTAGCAAAGTGGGGGGAAAGTCCTGATATGTCACATGACGACATGAGTTTGACACCCCTGTTCTAATCCATGTCCTTGGACTAATCCACCTGTAGTATATTTGAAGGCACAAAGTCACTGTCAGTTATTATCTAATTCACACACAGCACTCTGTGAGAAAGGCGTCACAAATAGGAAGCTAAGTAGGTTGCAGAAAGAATTTCGTAACACAGTATTTCCTGGGTATTTCGCAAAGGAACTTTAGATCAATGATTTACCTATCTATATTCAAGGCCGTAGTTCTACATTGTTCCTAGGCAACTGTTAATCTGGACTTTGTTCTTCCCATTTGACCCTGATTTCATAACAATCGTGAATATAGACTTATTAGAAAACTAAATAATGATGTATTGCAATAACCCACCCTGTCCAGGAATTTTTACTCTATAGGTAAAAAGGTAGGTAAACACTTAGGAGACATCTTTCAGCACTAGTTCTTAAAACCAACCCAACAGCACCTGAGAAGACAATTCAAGGCTTTCCTTGTTCCCTTTGTAAACAGAATAAACTATCACCGTTGTGGTACCCAAAAATCATTCCCCTGAGAGGTTTTTCTGGGCCCGACGTGAAAGAAGATCAAAAAAGATGAAAAGAAAATTATTCATCTTTTAACACTTACCCAAGCCATGTTGAGCTGTGATTTAGATAACGGGATATCTATTTAGTATGTTTTGTCTGAACCAAGAAGCTGTGTGCTTGTCTTATCAGTCTACTTCCTATTCTCTGAGGAACCCATCTTAAAAGCAGGACATTGCAGCAATAGTGTTGCAGAACAGAACTGGTGATTGTGTCTGTCTTTTAATAATTCTGTTCACACAGATGTTGTTAAACCAGTTAACCTAAGGGTGCAATAGTTACAGAACACGTATTATTTGTTTGGTAAGTTCACACAAAAACTATAAGCCAAATTTTATTCTGAAACTTTCTACGTCATTTTTTTCATTCTTAAAAACAGGAAATTGGTATGAGACCTATGATTTTCTATTTTAAACAAACAAATGAACATTCTGCCCAACACATCGGTTGTATCACAAATTATACAAATGGTTTATGCAGCACATTTCTACACAGCCTTTTTTAATTAAAAAAAATGTTCCCAATATTATATTTCAGCAATAAAATAATGATTTAAAAATAAAATAAAACTGAGAATCCTTTAGAATACAAAACAATAGTTAAAATGGTTAGATCTCTGTTGTGGTTCCTTCGATTATATTTGGCTACAGCTTCACCAAAGCAAGTATATTCTTTTTCCATGTTATCTTAGCATGGTGAAAGTTACTGAAAGTATCTAGAGGGTTTTAGGCTGATGAAGGTCAGCATAAAGAAACTCCCTCTTTACGACTCTGGGGTGGAATGGTTGGAAACTGAGCATTTACCCTTCCTGACAACCATGCAGTGTGCAGCAGATATTTTTTCTTTGGGCCTTAGGAGAGAAATATCTGTTGCTACCTAGGATTGAACTCTCAAACCTTCTGAATGGGAGGCAAGCATCTTCACCACTAGGCCACCACATCACCATGCTGAAGCCTAGCACTATCGGACTTAAATAATTAAGGGAAATTTCTTGGCTTCATTACATCATCACATTTGAAGAGACAGATAGATCTGTATGTACAGTACAACAGACTTTGCCTTTCTTTTCCCCTAGAAAGGAAAAGAAGAAATATAGGAGTGCCATGGCACTCCTACACTCTGGTGCCACAACATTTCTAAAATAAAAGAAAGAAACAACAAAAACTTTTTTTTCTGAAAACAACTACAGCAATTTGTTCTTCTGAGTTCCTGTTCCCATGTCTCTAGGGTTTTTATTTAATGTCAACAGGAAGTTCATTAAACAGTAACTTCTTTTTCCTTGCCTTGTTATATTTAACAATCTTCATGTTTTACGTTATTAATTTATGAAAGTGCACCCATAGGTCTTGAAGAAATGTATTTGGTGTGACAGCATTGTGGGCAGCAAAGGGATTTACATAAATATTTTAAGAATAATTGAACAGAACCATTTCTTTCCTTGTTTCTTTTCTTTTCTTTCTTTCTCTTTCTTTCTTTCTTTTCGGAGAAAAGCCGGCATAATACCACTGGCTTGCTATGTACATCTGTGGCCATACTCTCTCAAACAATACTCACAAGTCCTAGATGTTGTGACACTAATATCAGTTGAAAATCTAATTCTCTCCCTTTGTTTTTAAAGGACAGCCTTACATGCTTGTTCAGATTTTTGAAAGGGCTGAACGGTTAAATCTGTAACTCCTTTAGATTATTATGAGCTCTCTATATTCTCTCTATAGTGAGATGTAGCCATGTTAATAAGTCTTTATTACAAGTCTTTATACATGTAGCCACGTTAAGAAGTCTTTATAGTTCTTCAGTATGTCTGAAGAAGACTCCTGCAAGTCCCTTGGACTGCAAAGTGATCAAACCGGTCAGTCCTAGAGGAGACCAACCCTGACTGCTCTTTAGAAGGCCAGATCCTGAAGATGAAACTCAAATACTTTGGCCACCTAATGAGAGGAAGGAGTCACTGGAGAAGAGCTGAATGCTGGGAACGATTGAGGACAATAGAAGAAGGGGATGACAGAGAATGAGGTGGCTGGATGGAGTCACTGAAGCAGTAGGCGTGAGCTTAAATGGACTCCAGAAGATGGTAGAGGACAGGAAGGCCTGGAGGAACCTTGTCCATGGGATTGTGATGGGTCGGACGTGATTTCGCAACTAACGACAACAAATCAGTATCTCTGGGGAAGATGGAAGTAATTCAGGAATCCCAATTATATTCAGATTTTGTTGATTTAGTTTCCAGAAGAAAATTCCTGAGAGAAATCAGAAGCTAGCAGGACATGAATTCTGATGAGGGGAAAGTGGAAATCAGTTTACCTTCATGTCTATTTCATCTGTTGCTATTTGCAACTGCAGGGGTTCCATTATCAATTGGATAATGATGGAAAACCAAGAATTAGCTGTAATTGCACAAGCATGCTTTCCTATTTTAGGAGTACAGTCCCCAATAGCACAACTTTTGGCAATGTGCACCTACTGTATGTAAAGAAATACATTCTATGTTCTTTAGGCAGTGGGGCTGTTCTCCTAATTTTGCCAATCTGGCTAGGAGAACTTGCAGAAAAACACTGAAAATAAATAGAGCACTTAAGTTACACTGTGAGCAAATTTTGGCCTGATATGGAAAGGAGGTAAAATTCCTAATGTTGGTCCAAATGATTAAATTGTCCAGGCTGATTGTATTAACTACATCTAGGCTCTAGTCATTAAAATTTCATCCTACCATCAAGAAGTTCCTGCCATGCTCTGTGTGTCTCAGTCCTGATTTAAGGAAGAAAGGCAGGTTGACTGTCCAAGGAGGTGCTGAGTTTTTCTGAACATGGGGATTAAAGGACAAGCTTCTTCCACTCTTCTAGTTTAAAGGGAGTACTAATTAATATCCTCCAATGATTAGATTAACTCCTGTGATTCTCCAGCACGTGCTGTGCTGGAGAGGTTGGTGCGCTAGGTCTACTGGATTTCAGAAGCCTGAGACTCTTAGCAGAGTTTAGAGATGACAAAAATCATGGCTTAGTGATGTCACAAACCACATACATTCTTAGAAAAAAACCACACAGATCAGAAAGCTCAAGGAGGCCAACCAACTTCATTCCTAGAAATACATGCATATCTTCTCAAAATTCCACTTGTGCAAATTATACAGTATATAGTGTATAGCCATGATGGTGAACCTATGGCACGTGTACCACAGGTGACGCGCGGAGTTCTCTCTGTGGGCACATGAGCCATCGCCCCAGCTCAGCTATGCTTCACATGTGCGCGCACCTCTTGCTGGCCAGCTGGTCTTTGGGTCTCTGTCATGCATGCACGGGGGTATGGCGCATGTGGGGGGGTAGGGCGCATGCACAGGCAACGTGTGCACATGCTTGGGGAGCAGGCTGCATGCATGTAGATGCGTGCATGCATGAGAGACATGTGAGCATGCATGGGGGCGCACATCCATGCGCAATGCCGGGATGCATGGGCGTGGCATTTTGGGGTGACACGCATGTGCTTTGGGCACTCGGTGCCAAAAAGGTTAGCCATCACTGGTATATAGTATACCACTCACAGCAACTTTCTTCCTCTAATCTCCAAAATCTACTACCTTCTAACATACCTTCCCCAGAGTCACTCCCAAATAATGGAGCAAACTGTCTCAGGAGCTGGGCCGCGTTACAATAGACTATACTTTTGGAAAGGGTGTTCAGAGCTGGCCTTCTGACTTGGCCTTCTGAAGTGTTTTATTGATGCTTTGGGTGTGCATGGTTTTATTATTTTTCAATTCTGTTCTTTAAACATTATTTCTTTATATCTTAGGTTGGTGTTAGTTGCTATGAATATATATGTGTTGGGTGGAAACATGGGATGCAAATTATTATTACCATTCAATTCCTTCCCCCCCCCCCTTGCCTCTATTTTCCTCATTATGATCTACTTATGATAATGCAGTTTGATGTCCCCTAAATATTAAATTCACCATATATCCAGACATATAAACACACATTGTTGCTAAGATGGGAGAGGAGTGCCATACATTTTATCTAGCATTGTTGGGATGAAAGTATTTGAGCTGTGACCAAACACCCCTCCCCACCAGAATCAAGGCTTCTTAAATCATGCCCTGGGAACAAAGCAAAGCCAATATCATGGGGGTAAAATTGAGATTATACTGGCATTTTATGTTATGATTGATTATGGTTACATTATATATAACAAAGGAAACAAGATCCTAAATCAGCTGCTTGTGTCTATCTTTAAATTCCTCCCACACCCCATCAATTCCTTCATAGAGCTGAAAGTATATTTTTTGAGTTGTATTAAAACAAGAATGATAACACAGTTAAAAACATACAATAGCAATAGCACTTATATATCGCTTGATATTGCTTTGCAGCCCTCTCTAAGCGGTTTGCAATGTCAGCATATTGCCCCCAACTATCTGGCTCCTCATTTTACTAACCTCAGAAGGCTGGAAGGCTGAGTCAATGGTGAGAATCCAACTGCTGGCAGTCGGCAGAATTAGCCTGCAGTACTGCATTCCAACCACTGCGCCACCATGGTTCTTACAAGATCCAAGATGATCTTGTTCCATTCTCACCACCTCACTGGCTCATTCTTGCTCACTCGTATCTTCATTAAAAAAGGAGCGCAATGGTTCAGTGGTTAAAGATGCTGAGCTTCACAACCAGAAAGCTGATAGCCTGGGTTCGAGACCTGAGCTCTGCATGTCGGGGTGAGCTCCCGTTACTTGCGCTGGCTCCTGCCCACCTAGCAGTTTGAAAGCATGCAAATGCAAGTAGGTAAATAGGTACCACTTTAATGGGAAGGTAGCAGTGTTCTGTGTGCCTTGGTGTATGTAGCCATGCTGGCCACATGACCACGGAAATATCTTCAGACAATGCTGGCTTCCTCAGCTAAGAAATGGAGATGAGCAGCGCCCCCTAGAGTTGGGCATGACTGGACAGGGGAAATCTTTACTTTTACCTTATCTTGACTCACAGCATTTGACTTAGCAAACTACACAATTCTGCTATGCCAGATTCACAGTCAGTACCACAATCTGGAGCATCACCAGGTGAAGCCAAGCAGCCAATACCTGAAGCAGGAGACTAAGATGGATGTGTTTCATCCCCTCCTTTCCTTTTCTTGTCTTGGAGGGCAATTGCTGCTGGTATCTTGTGCTGTTTCTCTTCTAGCACAATCAAAAGGATGTGGAGAAGGCAGAGTTCATGGCCTAAGGTGTCGTCTGTTTTAAAATAGAAGGGAAGCACACTGTGGTGAGGCTAAGCGGTGTCTTTATGAGACTACCATCTGCACAAACCTTGTGTCAAGGTTTCGAGTAACACATCAGCCAAAAGCAGAGCTCCAAGGCAGGAGGATTCCTCAAAGAATATGTTTATTTAATACATCATATTGGTACAGCTAGTGAAAACCAACTCTAAAAGTTCCCATGGTTTCCCCTTTAATTAATAGAGTAAATATTTCCCTTTCCAGATGTCACTGGTCACAATGTCCAATGAAAGTAGCTGGGTGGCTGTTTGGTCACTCCTCTCCTCCTTCACTTGCCACCTGTTGGGATGACCTTGGTTCCCACAAGAAAACTTTTTGTTTTGACTGGTAGCCAATCTATCTATTTCCTCGCTCCCTTTCCCCTTTCAAAGTTTGTGGCAACTATGAGGCAGGAAAAGATGGCTTCATCCAGGTTTGCTTCAGAGTTGACACCTTGAGTGTTCAAGCTCTTGAACAAGCTCAAAGCAGAGATTGTGGCAAGTCTATTTGAATTCCAGGGAAGATATTTTAGCAGGTAAAGGCAGGGAACAGCCCCAATGCTTGACAATTAGTTTGTAGTTATTATTTCACCTTCTCTAACAGCTGACTTAAAACCAGACCCAAGAATTTAGGAAACTGCTATCCAGGGTTGGCCTCATCAATTGATGTACTACTGAGACACCCTCCTTAGGTAACAAGTATGAGGTGTTTTCTCCCAAGAATGGCCTAATTTTGGGCCAATGCTGAAATTTGCTAATATCATACAGCAACGTCTAAATGCAGATGCATTGATGAGATTTTTATCTATATATCCTGAATATTTCATTTCTGACAAAGATTTAATTCACTTTTAATAACTAGAATCCAAAGGAATGTATTCATGGAACTTATTAGAAGAATCATCCATAACTTGTGTGGATTTTTTAAAAATGTGGTCTTAAGTGAGTGTTGACTTCTAACAACTGTCTAGACTAGTTCCTCATGTTTTCTTAGCAAGTTTTTCCGAATTGATTTGACAGACAGGGAGGGAGAGAGAGAGAGAGAGAGGAGGGGCAGGCCATGGCCACCCAACTGGCTTTGTGCCTAGAACTTTTTGTCTCCCAATTTACTTGCCTGATGTCTTAACTGCTACACCAAACTAGTACTTTAAAGGAGATCATTGCATTAATGGAAAGACTGATGCCACAGAAACAGCTAAGCAGCACTTTCCCATATTTCAATATATTTCTATTTTGAAGTTATTTGTCTTCCTTTTATTTGGCATGTTAAATAACTGCAATGGAGTTGTTCATTCCCATTGATTTTCTATTTTTGAAGAAATACTAAAAAAATATACAATCTTTCTAGTGATTACCAAATGAGGATAACACTCTTCCATGTCAATCACTTACTCCTTAATTTTTGTATTCTTTGAAATGTATTGTAAGTTATGTTTTAATGTTTCGACTTTTCCAAAGGAGCATTTTTAGTTAGTTTGTAATAAAGGAATTCAAGGTCCAATACAAATCATATATGGTCACTTGACCCCCCCAAGTTGGCTAATGATTAGCTCAGTCACGCAGGCACTGATTATCCTACATCAATAAGTAAATTTGTACATCAGAAATAAAATTGGTCTTACCTTATTAGAGAAAATACTGTGGGCATTTGCCATAAATGGAAAAGCTCTTGAAGTCACAACTTGTTTAAAAGAGTGTCCTTACTCCTCCACCAGATTGGAATATGAAAGCATGAATGATCACAAAGAATCAATATAAAACTCATGAATCCATGAGTCATGGGATAAGGAGTAGCAGCACGTGCCAGAAACAATCATCAGTGCAGTCAAAAGAATTACGTAACTGAGGATTCTTGGGGTTTTTTTTCCCCTCCAGTAATCTTTAATATTAATTGGACTTTTAATGCTCTTGGCTCATGGAACTATTTTTAAACTATCTAAGGAGTTTCCTTGGAAAGTTGGAATCCCAATAAAATAATAAATCTGACATCATTTCAGTGTACTTAGTAAACAAGGAAGGTGCCATAATTGTGACCTTTTCTCAGAATTTCACTTTCCTTTCAGAAAAATCATTTCTACTTTCTTTCTAAATTCCTTTGCCATACGTTGCAGGAATGAACGAAAATTATACTTTCCTACATTACAACTGATGATCGAGTGCATTTAAAAATATTTAAAAATATTTCTCTTTAGTCTGTGCGTTGTACCTCACATATAGCGAAATGCCTTCAAATTCCCACTGCCTCTCTTCTCGAAACAATTGCCGAAACAATTGGCAATAGGGATTTTTAGGAAAAAAAATTAAAAGAGTTTAGCTTCTAAGGGCCAAAGCATTGACATTTTAAGAGGGAAGGAGGCAGTAACACTTTTAGACAGTTGCTTCTCTTTAAGAAGTAAGTTACATGTATTAAACCTAGGAGAGGAATTATACAAATATAGCATATTATTTGAGGTGGGGGGGTTAATGAAAAAGTATATTGCCACTGAAACTTGGTGCATGACTTGAAAAGGCTCAAAGAGGTGTAAAACAGGTCCAAGGAATATTTAAAGAAAAAAACACCAGCTGAATATTGCCAAATCCTGCTGAGAGACAAACTTTGACCTAGGCTAGTGATGGCTAACCTTTTCATCGTCACGTGCTGAAAGGGCGCGTGCACACACTTGCATGTGCATGCTTGCCTGTACCCATAATACAATGCACGTGTGACCCACCCCGTGCCTCACGCCTCTGTGTATGTGCATGACCCCCATGTGTGCCCCCCCACGGCTCCCTCTGTGCATGCGTGGCAGATACCCGACAATCAGCTGGCTGGCTGGGGGTGCGTGCGCATGCGCAGGGTGCCACTTCCGGCATGCATGCCATAGGTTTGCCATCACGGACCTAGGCTGACAATAAGAGCTTTACTAGTTAACCCCCTCCATAAGCTAGTTGGATTTTCCAGCCCTCCCGCAGAGGTCAAAGCGAAGACCTTTTTGGTCCAGAAAGAAATCATTCTGCAATGTTGAAACAAATGGACATAGCAATTAGCTGCTTCCTCCTCAGGTGAGTACCAGCTATTATGAAAAGATCTCCCCCATGATGTGGAAGAGCCAATCAACTATCTTGGAGCTTGTAGGTGACCCACATAAAACTCAATGACAGCAAGGGAAGGATTTTCTGTCCCTACTAACTGCCCTAGATTATCTGTACGCACAGCTCACTCACATACTGGGAAGGAAAATGTACAGGATCCAATCTGGGTCGGTCACTAAGACCAGAGGTTTTGGTCTTCCAGGCTTTCGGCCCATCTTCAGGGCAGTTCTCTCCGGCAGTGACATACACTGCTAGTGAGAAATTCTGCCTATGAACCAAAGTTCTGTCTAAGGATCCAGATTGGATCCTGCACCATTATCCTGGGACCTTCATTTGTAGGAAAATTTACCTAAATGGACTTATTGGCTTCAGAAGCACTGTGTTTTTACTTTCTCAGACTAATATAGTTCATAAATTAGCTATGGGGTAACTGGAACTTTGGGACAGATTAACTAACCAGAAATTGGTACCTGACACTGTGACTACGCAAACTTAGAAAGGAGTTCTTCATAAGAGAGCAGAGACCCTGGGATCAAAACTGCAAACTGATTTGGTGGGCTAGCATTTTAGGACAGAATGAGGTGACCAACTCAGGTAAGGACAGAGCCAGTCGTGTCTCTTTAAATATCTTCTCTCTTTCTCCCACTCTCTCTCTCCCTTCCTCCTTCCCTCTCTAATTTATCCATGTCTATTATGGAGAATCAGTTTGGTGTGGTGATTAAGATGCTAGGCTAGTAAACTGGAAGACTAGGAGTTATAGTACTGCTTTGGGCACAGAGGGGCAGTGCCAGGGGTGAAATTCAACCACCTCGGCTCACCCTGGGAGAGGTGCTAGGGACGATTTGAATTGGTAAAAAATCACCCCTGGTTGCTATTACTATTATACCAAGCCACGCCCACAGTCATGCCCATAGAGCTGGTAGGGAAAAATTTTGAATTTCATCCCCTGGGCAGTGCGGTGGCTCAGTGGTTAAGACGATGGGCTTGTCAGCTGGAAAGCAGCAGCCCAGGTTCGAGACCCAAGCACCACATGATGGGGATGAGCTCCCATCCCCTCACCTTGGCTCCTGCCAACCTAGCAGTTTGAAAGCATGCAAATGTCAGTAGATAAATAGGTACCACTGGCCTTGAAACGGAGATGAGCACCGCTCCTTATAGTTGACAATGACTAGTGGAGGTAATTCCTTTACCTTTGTACTTGTGAGGCGAAAAGCCAGCTGGGTGACCTTGGGCCAGCCACTTTCTCTGTCAGCCCTAGAAAGCAGGCAAGGGCAAACTACTTCTGAAATCTTGTCAGGAAAATCACAGGGACTTATCCAAGCAGTCACCAACAGTCAACATGACTTGAAGGCATCGAAGAAAGGAAAAAATCTGCTAAGCATTGTCACTGGTAGCTATAGGAGATGACACGAATGCAGGGAATTGCACAGCAGTAGGTGCCAGAAAATCCTGGGTGACTATAGGCACATGTATCCAGACAGGCAACTTCCCTGTATTTCGCTGCCTCTCCGCCCAGCACTTCGTCCTGTATCATAAGGAACCAGGGAGGCGCAGTGATTAGAATGCAGTATTGCAGGCCAATTCTGCCAACTATTAGAAGTTCGATTCCCACCAGCTCAAGGTTGACTCAGCCTTCCATCCTTCCGAAGTCAGTAAAATGAGGAGCCAGATTGTTTATTGTTTATTTTTGTTTATTTATTTATTTAATAATTTTTATTAATATATAAATAAAAAAGAAACGTGTTAAAAATTCATATATACAGTGGGTTGCCTGGTTACATTTCTTGGAGTAATATTCATCATAATCATAGTAATAGTCTTCTCTAATGATAATTGCACGGTAACAGTGCTTTTCCCTCGTAACATTGATACCTATTAATTGGTAAAACTAATCAAAATTAATCACAATTAATAAGTTACAATAAACAACCCTGATCATGAGATTAATCTTTCTCTTGTAATCTTTGAGATTCTAACTCCTGTTTCTCTTATTTAACCAATGATAGAACAGATCCCATACCGCAAAATATTCAGTGTCTTCCTTTTCTTTAATTTCAAATGTTAGTTTATTCATTTCTGCACATTCTAAAATTTTTGTTATTATCTTTTCTTCTGTGGGGATCTTTTCGCCCTTCCAATGTTGTGCGAACATGATTCTGGCCACTGTTAACACATGTACTATTAAGTAGGCATTTCTTTTGCTATATTTATCCAGTATGATGCCCAACAGGAATATTTCCGGATTTAAAACTATATGTTCCCCTATCGTTTTTTCTAGCCAGATGTGCATTTTAGGACCCAAATTGTTGGGAGCAATAGGCTGACTCTGTAAACCGTAAAAAGATTGACTTTGTAAATAGACAGACTTTGCTATTTGTAAGTAGCAGTATTCCAATATTTGAGGGGCTGCCACAGAGAAGAAAGGATCAAACTATTTTCTAAAGTGCCTGTAGGCCAGACAAGGAATAATGGATGGAAACTGAACAAGGAGCGATTTAACCTGGAAATAAGGAGAAACTTTCTGACAGTGAGAACAATCAACCAATGGAACAGCTTGCCCTCGGAAGTTGTGGGAGCGCCATCACTTGAGACTTTCAAGAAGAGATTGGACTGCCATATGTCAGAAATGGTGTAGGGTCTCCTGCTTGGGCAGGGGGTTGGACTAGATGACCTACAAGGTCCCTTCCAACTTTGATTATCTGTTATCTGTTAAACCGCTTAGAGAGGGCTGTAAAGCACTATCAAGCAGCATACAAGTCTAAGTGCTTGTTGCTACTGCTATCTCTGCTACCTGCCCCCCACCTCTCCTGCCACCCTGCATTTCACCTTGCACTTCGCTACCTCTGCCACTGCCCTCCACGTTGCACTCCTCCTACACACACCCTAAGTGTCCTTGCCGTCCCAAGCTGCCTCTTGTTTTCTTGCTCCTCCCAGGCTGGCCTTTGCAACTGGGTGTGCAAAGCCTTCCTGAGGACAGAAGGGAAGGTGGATGCAAGACGTGGAGGTGCGGAGTGCAGTGCAGGGCAGCCAAATGAGCAGAGATGGGGGAAGGGAGATAGGTGGGTAGAGGGAGCTGAAATGCAGGTGAGCATAGCAGCCAGAGGAAACTGCTTCATTTAGTGACAGAAACTCTGGTCCCAATTGGGCTTGTTAAGCAAGGACTACCTGCATATGGGACATACAGCAAGGCTGGCGGAAGGAGAAGGTGGAAGACACAACTTTCACACCAAGCTGCAACAACCCAGTTAGTTGGCCATGGCTATGAATTAGGGATGAAGAGAAGGCCGTGTCACTAGACGCAACCTTGAAGAATTATAAGACAGACAGCTGAAGTGGAAGGAGGGATCAGAATAATAAAAGTCCTAATTTAACTAATCTACTGGTGTAATATACTAAATTTATTTAGAGTTCATTTTAGTTTGTTTCCTTGGTGGCTTAACATGGTATGTGCACCCAATTGATTGGGTCAGCTTAATTTAAAATACTGTATCACTTTGGAAAAAGGACTAATTCAATCACCAAGTTAAAAAGCTTGTGACTTTAGCCTTTAGTATATCACGAAAACCAGAGTAATGTACTTACACTGTAAATACAGAAAAGTGTATTTACAGCTAAGTGTATACATATGGGTATTGTGAGAATAAAAGCAAAACAAAAGATGCACAAATATAGTATCCAAATCATTAAAAGAATATTATTTTTCATTTGTCGGTACAACTGGATAATAAATGAAGATGGCAAAAGGAGAGCAGACAGAAGAAAATGAACAAATAAACAAATGAAGTTCGTTTTCAGAACTTATTTAGGGGTCCTCCACAATACAACATCATTAGGAAAAAATTAGATTCTAGTAGAAGAGAATATAAGTAACTCAGGGTTGAAGTGTGGAGTCCTTTGGTGCTCTCTGAGCTTGCTAAGTGCTTGTAGAAATTTCCCTAGCAGGCGAGGTAGCATCTTCAGAAGATGTTACCTAAGTCCTAGTGCGCCAACCAAACCTCAGCAAGTAAATAACTAAGACCAAAGAGCACCCAGAAACCCCATAAATTAGGTTCTCCACTGGCTTTTCAGCTCCAAAAAGAGTTCAGGGTTATATTTGCAAGATGATCATTTGCAATCCTAGGTTGCATTAACAGAGGGATACAATCAAGATCAAGGAGGTACAAATACCACTCTATAAAGCCTTAGTAAGACCACACCTATAAAAAAAAGATGTTGAGACTCTAGAAAAAGTACGGAGAAGAGCAACCAGGATGATTAGGGGCCTGGAGGCTAAAACATATGATGAACGGTTGCAGGAACTGGGCTTGGCTAGTCTAGTAAAGAGAAGGACCAGGGAAGCCATGATAGCAGTCTTCCTATATTTGAGGGGCTGCCACAGGGAGGAAGGGGTCAAGCTGTTTTCTAAAGTGCCTGTAGGCCAAACAAGGAATAATGGATGGAAAGTGAACAAGGAGAGATTTAACCTGGAAATAAGGAGAAACTTTCCGACAGTGAGAACAATCAACCCATGGAACAGCTTGCCCTCGGAAGTTGTGGCAGTGCCATCAGTTGAGACTTTCAAGGAAAGATTGGACTGCCATTTGTCAGAAATGGTGTAGGGTCTCCCGCTTGGGTGGGGGGTTGGACTAGATGACCTACAAGGTCCCTTCCAACTCTGATTACCTGTTTAATCTGTTATCTGGATCTGAGAAAGTTATCCTTCCAAAACTATCCACTTCCCAGCCACCATTTCTTCAGGGTCTGATTAAGTACTTGCAAAAGCCCCCGGGGATAACATCCCTTTGGGATAGATCTGGAGACAGGTAGGGAGGACCAAAATCTTTTTCAGGAATCCAGAAGGGCAGAACCGTCCCTGGGACACGTGTCGTTTCTCAGACCAAGTTACTCGGTTGCGGGAATGACCTGCTTTCCTTCCCCCCGCCCCCGGTGCTTGCCGTCCGGTTAAGGCTCTCTGACCCTAATTTAACATACAGAGAAGGGAAGGGATGGACTTACCCGTCTCGTTCACTGCTCTCCTTTCATCTCAAGAGCTTTGGCTATTTTTTTTTTTTTAGAGCAGGCTCTCAGTCTGGAGGAAGACATAGAATATTTACGGAGACCTTTTACTAAGCGGGGGTCACGTGACCGGCCCGCAATGCCCTGCCGAAGGGGGAAAAAAAAAGCGGGAAGGCGTGGGCAGCCCCACCCAAAACCTCAAGTTGGGTGGGGTGGGGGGAAGAAAAAAAAAGGAAGTCATCCTTGCAAATCTCGGTATAACTAACCAGGTCACAGTTGCTTTTCTTAGTGGTTCTCCCTGGTGCTCTAGTTGTCCCTTCACAATTTCCTATGCAAACAGAAGCAAGAGTGTGGAGTACGCTGACGGCCCGAACTGCGCGATGGTCTCCAATCCGACTTTGTGTCCAAGTTTTTAAGACTTGTGGATTTTAACTCCCAGAAATCCTCAGCCAGCCCACTCGAAGTCCGCAAATCTGAAAGTTGCCAGGGTTGGATACCCACTCACCCCGTCTAATCCGCTCCACATGCCCCGCTCCTCCACACCGTAAAACAAGACTGGGCTGCTTTCCTTGGGGATATATCTCTCCCTTTTCTCGGAGGTATAGCTCTTCCTCCAGCAATAGGAGCGCAGTGGGGTGGTTTTGTTGCAGCGCACTAGCAGGATACAGGAAGGTGGTGGTTTTTTAAAAAAAATCGTTTACAAGTTACTTTTTTTTTTAAAAAAAGGACTGGACTAGCTGGAGTCATGAATAATGCCATTTCTTGTTTTGGAGAGGATCCTATTCCTATTCTTTTCCTACTTTATTCTATTCTATTCCATTCCATTCCATTCCATTCCCATTTTTACTCAACTACTCCGCTCAACTATACTCTACTTATGTGACAGTTTTCCATTAGTATATTTTTACAAGGAGCAGTTAGTTTACCTCCTGAAAACTTTTCCATGAAAATAAACTAGACAGTTTCTTGTTCTGTCGGGAAGTGGGTTAATCCATGATCTTCCTTAATTGGCTAAAAATAAATAAATAAAAATACTTGAACAGTGTAGTTGGGTATAAGTGAAGAGGCAGTTCATCATCTCCACCTCAGAGAACAAATCAATAAATCAATTTCCCAAAGAAGCTAATTGTACTGAATTATAATAATTCAATAATTCAAGTTGTATTAATATTCAAGAAAATGAATACAGAAACCTAATACAAAAATTCATTTTAAAAAGTAAAAAAAGTTTTAAACGTGCAGAAAAGTTTCCTCCCCAAAAAAGAAAGATGAAACTTTTCCAACCCCAGCAAGTATGTTCATCATTAACTTTAAATTCATCATTGTCTCTTAAAATACAACCAAATACATCTTCATTCCATACCTCACCCCATTTTCTACAGATGCATCTCTAAATCCTCAGCTGTCCTTATTGACTAGCAAAAGTCCAGAAAAAGTTAATACACTCAATTAACAACATAACTATTTGTCACCCTTTCTATTTAAAGAAAATCCCCTTAATTCCTTTCTTAATCAAAACCTAATCTCAATTAACAATTAAACGTTGTAAAAAAATAAAAACTTAAACATCACCAGAATTAATAACCACTTGTTTATAAATCAAAAGTCCTAACATAGATATTACAAACTAATTGGTTATATCCAATTAAACATTTCCAAAAAGAATTAAGCAGTCAAAACAACCAATAAATTTCAACAAAGATAACAATCTTTTATTTAACCAGAATCAAATAAATCAATTTTACATTTTTATTTTTATTTTCATCACTGAGAGCTTTAGGACCCATAAACAAATTTTCTAATATCTGTTTTCTTCTATTATCCTCATCTCTTCCAAAATTCTTGTCATCTTTATCAAAGACTATTTGTTATTACAACACAGTAACTCCAGTAGAACTCTTATACAGGCAATCCTGAACTTACACCAGTTTATTTAGTGACCGTTTGAAGATACAGCGGCATTGAAAAAAAGTGACTTATGACCGGTTTTCACCCTTATGACCGTTCCAGCTTCCCCATGGTCATGTGATCAAAATTCAGATGCTTGGCAACTGGCTCCTATTTATGACGGTTGGAATGTCCCAGTGTCATATCGTTATTTTTTGTGACTTTCTGACAAGCAAAGCCAATGAGGAAGCCAGTCTCACTTAACAACTGTGTTACTAACTTAACACCTGCAATAATTCACTTAACAACGGTGGCAAGAAAGATCGTCAAATGGGGCAAAACTCACTTTACCGATGTCTCACTTAGCCGCAGAAATGTTCGGCTCCATTGAAGTCATAAGTCGAGAACTACCTGTATTCCAAATTAAACAAGTAATCCACATCACCTATTTTGACGCATTATTTGCATATCCTTTTTAGTTTGTAAAAATCATCCAATTCAATTTGTAAATCCGGTGCTTTCATCTCTCCTTTGTGGGTTATAATTTTTAAGTACAATATAGAACCCATTTCAGTTTCAAAGAGTCTTGTTCCTCTTTTGGATTCCAATAGTTGAAACTACTTTTATTGGCTGGGAATAATGACATTGTGGGGGCCAAGAGAGAGAATTAAACTAGGGGCCTATTTGTTATCTTAAAAGAAAAGAAAAGATAGCTGGGAATCTAGCTTGTTGAAGAATATCTTAATTGCAATATAGACATAGAGTATTTACTTGTGATCCAGAAGCTGATTGATATGACCAAAAACAGAATATCACTGGGCAACAAGAGAATTCTTTTATTTGTTCTCCAGACAGGGTGGTCTTTTAATAATATTGACTAATAATTACGGATGTTAAGATCCAATCCTTCTGAAGGGCATCGTACATTTAAAAGTTACACAGATGACTTGTGGGTGGCATTACTCATACCATGTGACTCAATATGTAGCGTCATTTGTATCTATCTGTGTTAGGTGAGTAAATCACTGAGAATCTGGTGACTGGATCCAGTGAAACTATTTTTAGTTTATGCTTCAGAATCAAACAGAACATGTATCATGCATTGATTGTTCACAGAGTTAATGAATAGAAGCCAAGCAGGGTTGGGTACAGAAATTCCATCCGATGACTTCATTATCTATATTCACCTTTTATACACTGCTCAAAAAAAAAAAGGGAACACAAAAATAAGACATCCTAAATTTGAATGAATGAAATATTCTTATGAAATACTTTGTTCATTACATAGTTGAATGTACTGACAACAAAATCACACAAAAATTAGCAATGGAAATCAAATTTAGCAACCCATGGAGGTCTGGATTTGGAGTTACACTCAAAATTAAAGTGGAAAAAACCACTACAGGTTGATCCAACTTTGATGTAATGTCCTTAAAACAAGTCAAAATGAGGTTCAGTAGTGTGTGTGGCCTCCACGTGCCTGTATGCCTTCCCTACAACGCCTAGGCATGCTCCTGATGAGGTGGCGGATGGTCTCCTGAGGGAATCTCCTCCCACACCTGGACTAAAGCATCTCCCAACTCCTGGACAGCCTGTGGTGTAACATGACATTGGTGGATGGAGCGAGACATGATGTCCCAGATGTGCTCTATTGGATTTAGGTCTGGGGAACTGACGGGCCAGTCCATAGCATCAATGCCTTCGTCTTGCAGGAACTGCTGACACACTCCAGCCATATGAGGTCTAGCATTGTCTTGCATTAAGAGGAACCCAGGGCCAACTGCACCAGCATATGGTCACACAAGGGGTCTGAGGATCTCATCTCAGTACCTAATGGCAGTCAGGCTACCTCTGGGGAGCACATGGAGGGCTGTGCGGCCCCTGAAAGAAATGCCACCCCAAACCATTACTGACTCACTGCCAAACCGGTCATGCTGGAGGATGTTGCAGGCAGCAGAACATTCTCCACGGCGTCCCCAGACCCTGTCACGTCTGTCACATGTGCTCAGTGTGAACCTGCTTTCATCTGTGAAGAGCACAGGGCTCCAGTGGCGAATTTGCCAATCTTGGTGTTCTCTGGCAAATGCCAAACGTCCTGCACAGTGTTGCGCTGTAAGCACAACCCCCATCTGTGGACGTCAGGCCCTCATACTACCCTCATGGAGTCTGTTTCTGACCGTTTGAGCAGCCACATGCACATTTGTGGCCCGCTGGAGGTCATTTTGCAGGGCTCTGGCAGTGCTCCTCCTGTCCCTCCTTGCACAAAGGCGGAGGTAGCGGTCCTGATGCTGGGTTGTCGCCCTCCTACGGCCTCCTCCACATCTCCTGAAGTACTGGCCTGTCTCCTGGTAGCGCCTCCATGCTCTGGACACTATACTGACAGACACAGCAAACCTTCTTGCCACAGCTTGCATTGATGTGCCATCCTGGATGAGCTGCACTACCTGAGCCACTTGTGTAGGTTGTAGACTCTGTCTCATGCCACCACTAGAGTGAAAGCACCGCCAGCATTCAAAAGTGACCAAACCACCAGCCAGAAAGCATAGGAACTGAGAAGTGGTCTGTGGTCACCACCTGCAGAACCACTCCTTTATTGGGGATGTCTTGCTAACTGCCTATGCTTTCCACCTGTGGTCTATTCCATTTGCACAACAGCATGTGAAATTGATTGTCAGTCAATGTTGCTACCTAAGGGGACAGTTTGATTTCACAGAAGTGTGATTGACTTGGAGTTACACTGTGTTGTTTAAGTGTTCCCTTTATTTTTTTTGAGCAGTGTATAAGACAAACTATACAGGAATAGGCTTTAATGGAAAGGCCTTTGACCTTTAAAAAGCAAGGTCCCAAACCTTATATAAAGCCCTCTATGAACAAACTTGTATCCTTTCTGTTTTTCCCCACAATAACAACCCTATGAGGTGAGTTGGGGAGGTCCCCCAGAGACAATTTTCATGGCTAAAATGGGACTAGAACTCACAGTCTCTGGCTTCTAGCCTGGTGCCTTAACCACTAGGTCAAACTGACACAGAAAGGATACACACAAAAAGTAAGTTTTGCAACTGTAGTAACATTCAGATGAAAGAGCATAATGACATCCCTGTGATTTATAATTATTCATTCTAAGCTCTAAAAAAGCCACTAGAGCATTGGCTACATGGGATCCCTCTATGCTGTTCATCTGTGCATACAATGCATACACAACTTCCCTATACATTACAACATAGGAACAACACCTCAAGGGCAAATATAGATCAATGGATGGTTTTAGAAAGAAGGAACAACAGCATCTCCCAGTACTAGAAAAGCTAGAAAACCAAACCCAAAAGGTGAGGGCAAGATCTCAGAGGCTTAGTAGAATCAGATAATTTATCAATGGTTGGATAACTCATCTTGTTTACAAAAGACAACATTTTAGATGGTTAGTATTATTACTGGGGGTTTTTTTTTGGCCAAGTAGAGCTAAGCATGTGATTGTGGAGTGGGGAGCAGGTGATGTTGCGGTGGATGTTGATGATCTAACCATTGTACTTTGGGACTATATTTCGTAAACTTCCTACCTAAGATGGTAGTGTCACTGCAGGACACTTTGGAAGGAGCAACTCTAAAGAGGATTTGCTGGTGTTTTAAGGGATTAGGTTTGTCCCAGCCTAGGGTTCTCCTCCTCCTCCTCTTCCTCCTCCTCTTCCTCCTCCTCTTCCTCCTCCTCTTCCATAAGGCTGCTTTTGAAATGGGACCTTCTCCTGCTTCTCTGAGGAATTGTTTTCAGCTCCATCAGATGGGTATTGGCACAAGTGACAAGTCATCTCAGAGTTTGAAAAAGAGTCAGAGAAAGTGAGGCCAACATTTCACTCATTTCAGAGTATAATAGTGTGTGGCAGAGGTGGGATTCAGCAGGTTCTGACCAGTTCTGGAGAACCAGTAGTGGAAATTTTGAGTAGTTCAGAGAACTGGCAAATATCATGTTCTGCTCAGTACTGTCTGGATGGCATAAAGCAAACAGAGTAACTCCACAAAGCATCCACACAAAGTCTTTTTTATTGGTTCATCAGGCATCCTTATCAACTCACATTTATGATGAGATTCTTCTTAATGTCCAATCCTTTGCATATCTGAATTGTGGTGTAGAAAGATAAAGTCTCATCCCCATGATGATTGAAGCAGCTGCATGGTATGGTGGATTCAGGCAAGAGTGAGGGAGCTCCCCCAACCCAACAAGGGTCAATTTAGTGACCAATCTGGATTACAGATGTGACCACATAACATGGACTACATTTCCCAGGATACCTTAACTATATTTACTATGATGCATTCCCTTAAGGGGACAGTTCTGAATTCCTAATTAACTATCCCAAATCCCATGAACTCTAAACTGTCTGGACAGCACAAACCACCTCTGTCAGCAGATCTTACAGTATCTTTCCCTTGCCACGCCCACCAAGCCACGCCCACAGAACTGGTAGTAAAAATGTTTGAATCCCACTACTAGTGTGTGGGTTAGCCAGAACCAATTACAACTCAGCCTAATATAATTGAGCATTGAGTAAACATAGCTATGGTCAGATGTATACACATCCAGATGCTAAACAACTTTCGGCCAGTCTAAATAAGTTTTAAGAAATCCCAATTCAATCTATAAAGTGGCATGTGTCATTTGTGCCCATTTCAAAAGATGCTAGCATAACCAAATCTGAGCTGCAGAATTCCAGGTGGTCATAAGATGGCACCAAAAAAGCTAGTGGTTTTTGGATTTCTGTGCTGCCATCTAGGGGTTGTTCTAATTCTTGCACCCCAGGACCGATAGCTCAGAATAAGCATTGCCCATTGTTTTCTCAGCATAATTAAGATGTTTTGAATCCTATATGGCTTTGATCCTAATTAGACAATGAGATGTCCAGGGTGGGGGGAGGGTTCCTTTCAGAGATGCTCTTGCTTTTGGAGAACTTTCTCAATAAATGGAAAAAGGTGATTCCCTCTGGGTAAAAAAAAAAAGTGAACACACCCATCTTCAGTGAGGACTTTGAGTTGCTTTAAGATAATCACTGTCCTTGTGTCTAGTTGTTCTTATTTCTTGTGTTTTATATGTAATGCAACCATAATCATTGATAACATAAAATGCCACTATAATCTCAATTTTATTCTTATCATCTTGGCTTGGCTTTGTTCCCGGGGCATGATTTAAAGGAGAAAGGTTAATCCCTGCACTTGGTCATTCCTGTCCAATTCTGAAAGCCGATGGTGACATGGCAGGACAGTGAAATGCCCAAAAGAGTATAAAAATAACAGGAGAAATCAAGGGACATGACTGAATTCTTTCTGCGTTTGCTGTCATGAGGCGTTTGGATGAATGGCACACTAAAGGAAGCCTACACAGCCTAGGAGAAATATTGAATTCCAGAGGGAGTAAATTCTCCCCAGGACAGAATCTGACTTATAGATCCCCCCCCCTTTTTTTTTTGAAAGGGGGTGGATTTTAGATTTTAAAAGGAACTTTACAGTAAAAATTGGCAGGTTAATTGTCCAGACGCCAAATGGAAAATATGAGCTTAGATATGCTAATTTTCCCAAAAGGAACTGTATTTTTAAACCTTAGTTTTCAATATGACCTAGTGCAATACAAGTAGTCATCAGCTTACAATTGAGGCCAAAATTAATGTCGCTAAATGAGGCATTTGTTAAGTGAGTTTTGCCCCATTTTACGGCCTCTCTTGGCACAGTTGTTAAGTGAATCACTGCAGATGTTAAGTTAGTCACACAGTTGTTACTTACTAAGTAAATCTGGCTTCCCCATTGGCTTTGCTCATCAGAAGGTCATGAAGACACTGTCACCGTCATAAATATGAGTCAGTGGCCAAGCCAGAGGGGGTAATCAGCAGGTTCTGACCAGTTCTGGAGAACTAGTAGCGGAAATTTTGAATAGTTTGGAGAACCGGCAAATCCCACCTCTGACTGGAGATTTTACAGTATCCTTCCCCTGCCACGCCCACCAAGCCACGCCCACAGAACCAGTAGTTAAAAAAAAAATGAATCCCACCACTGGGCCAAGCATTTTAATTTTGATCACATGACCACGACACTACTACTGCAACATGCGCAAGTGTGAAAACAGTCACAAGTCACTTTTTTCAGTGCCCTTGTAACTTTAAATGGTCACTAAATGAATTGTTGTAAGTCGAGAGCTACCTGTAATTTTCAAAGACGAGAGGAAACTGAGAGAAATGGCAATCTTCTAACTTCATTTTAATTTTCTTACAGAATTGTGTGGTAGTACGCAATGTAATGTAATAATTGCCGGAATGAAATGGTAGGAAATTCTTCATTTTTTTTCTTCCCTGGCTTGAGAATAAACATTTCAGTGCATCTCCTTATCTGCCTCCTCCCACCTCCACCCCAAATTGGCTATTCAGCTGTGTGATGAAGCGGTCAAGTTAAAATTCTACATGGGATGTCAACGAACTTGGGTGACTTTGCGGCTACTGACCTATAGGTAAATAATCATGGGCAACGTAGAGGCTTAATTCCTGAACACTAAGTTAGTATGCAAAAGTTGATGGACATTGAAAATGAACAGACGCATTATTGGTTAATGTGGCGGCACTGGAATATTTGATACTTATTTCTTTTTGTTTTTCAAATCCTCTTTTGGTGAGTTTTTTTTTTTTTTACTATTTTAGATTTAGGGAAAAAATGTTAAAAAAATAGGACACCTTGAACAAGATAAAAGAGAAATCATTTTAAAATTATTATGACCAGATTCTCATAGTCTTACTGTAATTTGAAGGAATAAAGGTGCTTGCTCTGTTAATAGTATAAAGTTCATCTTTTTAAAAAAATCTATAAAATTCTGTTTTGTTTGGATTAATGATATTATGTAAGAGATCTTTTTGTGGATAGAATGGATGGATTTTCTAAACTGTACCTTTAATGACAGATGATAGAAATATCAATGAAAACATCTTCTAAAGTATACCTATACAGCAAGACCACATAAGGAACTTTCAGTAAGGTGTAAGAATGGAATTAATAATATTTAGTTTTGTATTGAAAAGCCATTAACCTCTCCTTTTTAGACTATATTAAAACAGAATTATATATGAGGTGGAAAATCGAGGATTTGGTGTTTTGATATTTTAAATATATGTATGTGCTTTGGGGGCCCTCTGAATTAAATGGAAAGGTTGAGAGGGTAGTTAAATTTCTAAAGTGCTACTATTGGTTGCTGTTGATTGGTTCTTATTCTGAATTGCCATTGTATGTTTTTACAGTATATTGTTGTTTCTTCTGTATTTGGAATAGTTATGTTATATTAACTGCTCAGAACTGCTTTTGTAAGATGGGCAGCCATATAAATTGAATCAATACATAAATAAATAAGACAGCTTGAGTGGCGGATATGCCCTTGCATTATGTCCCACATCTAACCCATCCTTTTATATTCATTCCTGAAAGAGAAAATAACTCATAATCTATACAGATTTTAAAGAAATCAGTGTAGTGTCTTGGATACTGCATTTCTATTATTATGTTATTATACATTTCAAGAGCCTAAGGAATAACAATTCAGACCAAAGGGTCAAACGCATTTATGTGGCAACTTAAATGGTTCATTTGTCATGTTTACATTCAGTGTTATGTAAGAGTGTGTGTGTGTGTGTGTGTACCTATGTGTTCAATAATGTACACATACATACGCGCTGAAAACATTCCCACTGCATATCTTGTTCTGGGTTGATACATACTGAGGTTTATATCTCTGTTGGGTTTATTACACTCTATCAAGTTGCTGTCAACTTTTAGAGATTACATAGAACTTGTCCAGGACAATCACTTTCCAAACCTGGCCCTTCAGGTCCTCCAACGTTACACCCATTGTTGCTGGAATCAAGTCCAACCACCTTGTTGTTGGTCATCATCTTTCTTTCTATCTACCTTTTGCAACGCTATGGATTAGCAAAGAAAGCCAAGTATTTGCACAATGTGTCCAAAATATGATGGTGAAAAGAAGACCGTTGGCGTTAAAAGCCATGATGGTTTATTTATTTATTTATTTGTAGTTGTTGTTAGTTGCGAAGTCATGTCCAACCCAGCACGACCCCATGGACAACATTTCTCCAGGCCTTCTTGTCCTCTACTATCCCCCGGAGTCCATTTAAGCTCACGCCGACTACTTCAGTGACTCCAGCTAGCCACCTTATTCTCTGTCGTCCCTTTCTTTTGTTGCCCTAAGTCTTTCCCAGCATTAGGCTCTTCTCTAGTGAGTCCTTCCTTCTCATTAGATAGCCAAAGTATTTGAGTTTCATCTTCAGGATCTGACCTTCTAAAGAGCAGTCAGGGTTGATCTCCTCTAGGACTGACCAGTTTGATCACCTTGCAGTCCAAGGGACTCGCAGGAGTCTTCTCCAGCCCCATAGTTCAAAGGCCTCAATTCTTTGGCATTCAGTCTTTCTTATGGTCCAACTTTCACAGCCATACATTGCAACTGGGAAAAGCATAGCCTTGACTATATGCACTTTTGTTGGCAGAGTGGTATCTCTGCTTTTTAGTATGCTGTCTAGATTTTCCATAGCTTTCTTCCCCAGGAGCAAGCATTTTTTTAATTTTTTGGCTGCAGTCCCCACCTGCGGTGATCTTGGAGACCAGGAAAATAAAAACTGTCACTACCTTCATTTCTTTCCCATCTATTTGCCAGGAATTGAGAGGGCCAGGTGCCATGATCTTAGTTTTCTTAATGTTGACTTTCAAGCCAACTTTTGCACTCTCCTTCTTCACTTGCATCTTTAGTTCCTCTTCACTTTCTGCCATTAGAGTGGTATCATCTGCATATCTGCAGGTATTTATTTAGTGTATGGCAAATACATGGACTTACAGTAGCTCAAATGCCAATGCCCAATTCACTCAGCTGTTCAAGGCTGATGTAAGCTTTCAATGGACATTCGGACACAATGTGATGGATATTTTGTCGAGGAGCACCACAGTCACACTGAGGGGTAGAGACAAGACCCCACTTAAGCAATGAGTCCTGGCTCTAAGAGAGTTGGCTTTAGGATCTGACAGGCCAGGACCTCATCCATTGCCCTAATCACAATGTCTTGGATAAGGTGTGAGATTGTGTGAGGCATAGAATGAAGTACATTCACATCAGTCAATCTATTGCTTCAGTGTTACTAATCCCTTGTCCTGACTGGCTGTGCCACTCTGTCATGCTATATTGACTCAATTAACTTTGATCTATTTTTTTTTAATGTGTCAACAATGCTGATGGACGAGCTCACTTGTCTTGGCTCCCATCCATAGCCTTCCCTTCCCAACATATTTCTCCATTCATTTAATTTTGCTTTAAACAGGGGGCTCTTCCCCAACTGTACTATTTAGACTTCTCTCATTCATGCACTAGATCCCTCCACCAGGATCCACAGAAACCTGGTATTTATGACAGAGACTCAAATGGTGCTATCCCTTTCTGTTACGAACACCGCCACTTCTGGGCGTGCATGAAACTTTATGATGCATCTAGAAAAAAGGCAGGGCTTGTATCAACAGATCATAATGCCATTTTCGTCATTCTGACTTCCTTGTCCCTCCTGTGGACATCATTGTAACCCTCCCTCTTTTTTTGTTTGTTCTTTTAAACAGCTTCTGGTTTGTTTGGTTTTAAAGTTGTCCTTGTTGCTAGTGTGTGTTGTTACCGTAGGTCAGTTTGTGTGCCTGAGGTAGTTTATTAGGCAGCATTGCACACACTGCTTTTGGTTCCCTTGCCAGGCTAGCAGCCATTAAGAGGCTGAGCAATGAAGGAAGAATATTGATGTCCCAATTTGCTAGTCATTGATTTCTCAAAATTATTCTCTGCCTTAGGTTCCCTTTGGCCAGAGAGGGTCAATATGGAACTTTAGTAAAAAAAAAGTTGGATTTAAGCAAGATCTTCCTTTCAGCCAGCAGATATGTTGTGACTGAGCATATAGAGTCCAATTATTGTGATGTTGCCATATTTCAATGCACAGTTCCTACATGGACAAGCTCTAGCAAATAATGGAAATAGAAAAGGTTTCAGGTAGACAAACGTGAACCCAAGGATGGAAGCATCTTCAAATTCTGATGCCTCCAACTATTAGCCATTTCCCAATTCTTAGAAGCCATTTTGAGTCCTGAAGTCATCTCTTGTGAGGCTCATTTAAAACCCGGTTTAAAAAAAATAAAAAGAGAAAGCATAAAACACCTTGGAAAAGATTTAGGGCGTTGTGTTATCTTCTGATGTCCAATTGATTGAGGTTGTGTAATCAGCAGTTAGACTTATCTGTGTTAAACATTTAAAGAGAATTAGTATATCTGTGAAAGGGACGGGATTAAAAAGAACTCAAATAGCAAACAAATTGCAAAAAAGCAAAGGAGGGTTTAAAAAAATAACATATATTTCCAGCAATGTAGTTTCTTGGTAACTAGAGTATGCAATTCAGAACATTGTAAAGGTATTTTATTTATTTTTTTATTTGATTTTTCAATTGCTTACAAGATAATAGGTATAAGTATAAACATGAGTAAGAATACAGGAAACAGGTACGAATAAATGGAGAAAGTAGGACAGGGACGGTAGGCACAATTGTGCACTTAAGCATGTCTCTTAGGAATGGGGTAAGATCAATAGTGGATAGTTTAAGGTTAAAGGAGTGGGGGTTTGAGGATGTAACAACAGAGTCAAGTAGTGCAGTCCAGGCATTGACTACTATGTTGCTGAAGTCGTACTTTCTGCAATCAAGGTTGGAATGGTTTACATTGAGTTTGTATCTGTTGTGTGCTCTTGTATTGTTGTGGTTGAAGCTGAAGAAGTCATTGACTGGTAGGACATTGTAGCAGATAATTTTGTTCACTACGCTTAAGTCCAACCATAGGCGATGTAGTTCAAGGTTGTCCAAGCCCAAAATTTCAAGCCTGGTGATATAGGGTATTCTGTTGTGAGTAGAGGAGTATAGTACTCTTCTCATGAAATACTTCTGGATTCACTCAATTGTATTTATGCCTGATATACAGGTGAAACTCGAAAAATTAGAATATCGTGCAAAATAATTATTTCAGTAATGCAACTTAAACAGTGAAACTAATATATGAGATACTCATTACATGCAAAGCAAGATAGTTCAAGCCGCGATTTGTCGTAATTGTGATGATGATGGCTTACAGCTCATGAAAAGTTCAGCGACATCTCGAGAGCCCACAACGAGTGCGCTCAGAAGCCACGACTAAACACGTGCCGAAAAAAAATATCAGGTTTAATTTAGCATCTTTCCAATTAAGGGGTCAGAGACACAATTTCCATTGGCATGGGCAAGACTGGATTTAGCAAACAATTTGGTGTGCTGCAGAGCTCTTCCTATGATACAGTAATTGCATATGTCTAACGAGCAAAAATGAATTGGAATTTGCTTTGCACTCTTTGGTTTTGAACTGCGAAAGTAAGAAAATTCTGATCGGGCTTCTTTGAATTAAAAACAGTCAAACTGTGGCTCAGTGAAGATTATCTATTCACTTATCTATTTCCCCAAACTAGATTGTGATTTGTTTTTAATTCAGCATGTGGTATGATCTTAACTAGTTGTGGCATATTCAAAATGCCACATATTCAGGTGTGGTTAAAATAAGTCGTGATTTAGCATTTCATATTTCTTGAATCCCTTCAAGCCCTTTTCGGGAAGCTTTGCAAACACATCACAACAGCAGTAGGCTAAGCTTGCTGCTCACCTCTTTATCGCATCTGTGGATCAAAATGTTAGAAAAAAACAGCTACTGGGATCAGTATTGTCCCTAATTAAGAGCTGGATGAGGCTTATTCCTGCAGGATGACCTACTCCAAAAAACAAGGGAGGCACCGCCTTTCTTGCCATTTGGTTCTCCCCACGAGTTTTAAAGAAGTTCATTTTTTATATATATATACACAAGAATACTCTTGACTCATGCTTCAACATGGTCAATGAAAGATGGTCAGTTGATAATGCTCAACAGATAGATGGACCAATACCCTGAATCTAACACAGCTATTATACTTCTTACATGGAAAGTGAATAAGAGGGTATGATAGAACAATTTGCAGCTTGAATTGTAAAATTTATCCTTCCTATCCACATACTAAGAACTTCCATCAAAAGAACAAATTATAGCATTCCACAGGGACATGTTACTCTTTATTGAATTTAACTGGTTGATCAAAGGTACATGGGTGTAGAAGTGGTGAAATTCCATATACAGGTGAAACTCGAAAAATTAGAATACCGTGAAAAAGTTCATTTATTTCAGTAATGCAACTTAAAAGGTGAACCTAATATATGAGATAGACTCATTACATGCAAAGCAAGATAGTTCAAGCCGTGATTTGTCATAATTGTGATGATGATGCCTTACAGTTCATGAAAACCCCAAATCCACAATCTCAGAAAAATAGAATATTACATGCAATCAATAAAACAAGGATTGTACATAGAACAATATCGGATTTCTGAAAAGTATAAGCATGCATATGTACTCAGTACTTGGTTTGGGCCCCTTTTGCAGCAATTACTGCCTCAGTGCGGCGTGGCATGGAAGCTATCAGCCTGTGGCACTGCTGAGGTGTTATGGAAGACCAGGATGCTTCAATAGCCGCCTTCAGATCTTCTGCATTGTTCGGTCTTATGTCTCTCATCTTTCTCTTGGCAATGCCCCCTAGATTCTCTATGGGGTTCAGGTCAGGCGAGTTTGCTGGCCAATCAAGCAAAGTAATCCCATGGTCAGTGAACCAGGTTTTGGTGCTTTTGGCAGGGTGGGCAGGTGCCAAGTCCTGCTGGAAAATGAAGTCAGCATCCCCATAAAGCTGACTGAAGCATGGAGTGCTCCAAAATCTCCTGGTAGAGGGCTGTGTTGACCCTGGACTTAATGAAGCACAGTGGACCAACACCAGCAGATGACATGGCTCCCCAAATCAACACAGACTGTGGAAAATTCACACTGGACTTCAAGCATCTTGCAGTGTCTCTTCATTCTTCCTCCAGACTCTGGGTCCTTGGTTTCCAAATGAGATGCAAAAGTTGCTCTCATCAGAAAAAGAGGACTTTGGACCACTGAGCAACAGACCAGTTCTGTTTTTCTTTAGCCCAGGTAAGACGCATCTGACGTTTGTTGTTCAGAAGCGGCTTGACAAGAGGAATACAACATTTGAAGCCCATGTCCAGGATCCATCTGTGTGTGGTGGCTCTTGATGCACTGACTCCAGCCTCAGTCCATTCCTTGTGAAAGTCCCCAACACTTTTGGATGGCCTTTTCTTGACAATTCTCTCCAGGCTGTGGTCATCCCTGCTGCTTGTGCACCTTTTTCTTCCACACTTTTCCCTTCCACATAATTTTCTATTAATGTGCTTTGATACAGCACTTTGGGAACATCCAACTTCTTTTGAGGCTTTCCCTCCTTATGGAGGGTGTCAATGATGGTTTTCTGCACAACTGTCAGTCAGCAGTTTTTCCCATGATTGTGCTTCCTACTGAACCAGACTGAGAGACCATTTAAAGGCTCAGGAACCCTGGACACTTCCGGCTTGTGGTTCTTCAGTGCAGGCAGGATTCCGTGGCTCTGCACGGTTTCTGCCTGTGTTCACTGCCTGAGTGCCTCGAGCCATTTGGCTTCGGGGCTAAGCCACCTTTGAAGAAGGTGGTGAAGACTGGGGGGTTCTGGCAGGGACGAGAGACATCGCATCTCTCTTCCCTAGCCGGCTAAATCTCCCTCTCCGACGGCAACTGAACGGCGATCTTTTATGGCCGCCATTTAGAAGAGCCCAGCCGGGGAAAGAAATGTGCTGGAGGGGTTTGTGAAGAAATGAAACTGATTTTGCTGACCGGGACAAAGGAACAGTGAAAGTATCCTGGTATTTAACACCTACTAAAGACACATTGTTCCCAGACTGAGTAAGCAGTGAATGGATATCAAAGGGAAAACTTTTTTTTCTTTTCACTCTCCTTCCAAACGGAACAGCCTTGAGATAAATCGGAAACCCGCATTGAAGGTATGCTAAATGCTAAAGATTGTGCTAATGCCAAAGGGATATGGATTTCTAAATATTTAAAGAAATTTTTTTCTTCTGCTGTGAGTGGGAAGGGAGAGGGAAAAAAATTGAAATTGAAAATAAGGAGCAGACTGCCTAGAATGTTAAAGAGCCATTTGAACATTAATAAGACTTCAAAAGACATATTATAATTGGAATTTTGTGATTTAATAGCAACACCAGAAAAAGAAATGGAAGAAGGGGAAAAGTGCTAAATGAAATAGTTTATCTGGATTGTTTGGTGACTTTGCATCTTTCGGGAAACTTTTTTTTTCTTTGTTTAAAAACACTCGGGTGGTTGTTTTGGGAAAAAATTTTCCTCTTCATAATGGCACCACTTTTGGATGAATTTAAAACTGAATATCTAAAATATAAAAAGGAAGAACAAGACTGGAAAGATACCTTGGACATTCTTTTTCAATCTCTAGAAATGGCGGTGCATTCCTATGGAGAATTGATTGCGCAGCAGGATAATTGGGACAAAGAAGGAACCATTTTTGATGAACATGTGACCCTACTGGGGGAGAAGAAGGAGGAAGAGGAAAAGGAAAAAGGGATTTTAAAACTTAAAAAAACAACCAAAAAAGATAAAAATGAGTTGAAGGGTAGATATAAGATTAGGAAACAACAGGAAGGGGGAAAGCACAAGAAGAAAAGGCAGGTGGAAAGACAAAGGGGTGAACAGGGTAAGGAAAAAAAGAAGCAAGGGAGAAAGGAAGGGGTGAGAAGTTTCAATGATGGGAAGCAAGATTTGAAGAAACAAAATTTATTTATAGACAATGGGTAAATTTAATTGAAAAAGGGATTCTGTAAGGTACATAAGATTGTGTTATTATAGGCATTTATAGAATAAAATGTTTAAGATATAAATATATAAATAAGTATTAATAGGTACGATTAAAATTTTTCTTTTTCTCTTTATATAATATATTGTGTGACTTTAGGATGTGCTAAACAGAATCCCAATACAAGTTATGTGTGATATTAAGTATTATCAGGTTAGGGGAAAGAGTTAAAGGCGTCATACTCTAATTAGTGTACAGGAGAGGTTTTGTTTAAAGAGAAAAAATGAATGGATAGTTGAGAACAGACAAAGAATGTTAAGTATTATGACTTGAACTGAGATGAGTAGAATAAAATTAAGAGAGTTAAAAAAAGGAAGAAGCTATATAGAAAATGGAATGATATATAAAAGGAACATGATTTTTGAAGAGGTGTCTGTATGATGAGTTTTAGCCCGGGATTAAGCAACTTTCAGAAAAATGTTTATGTTTTTATGTTTTATGTCTTGTTTGTTTGTTTGTTTTTTATTGGAAGAGAATAATGAAAATGTATAAGACAGATGGATATAAAAAATGTATACAATCTAAAGTTAAAGAGATATAATTTGAATAAATAGAAGGAAAAGAAGTAATAAAGAGAAGTTTGGGATAAGATATGAAGATGAACAGATAAGGTAAATATATATATCAAATTGTGCTTGTTTGGAAATGTGATAACTTGGAATAATTCTGTCTTTAAATAAGTTGTTGTATTGGCTTTTTAAAGAAAAAAAAATTCCTATGTCATTATATTTTATGTTTTATTTGTCTATGTATTGTTTTGGAAAATCAATAAAATTTGTTCAAAAAAAAAAAAAAAAGGCTCAGGAACCCTTTGCAGGTGTTATGCTTAACTAGCTAATTAGAGTGGGACACTTTGAGCCTAGAATATTGAACCTGTTTACAATATTCTAATTTTCTGAGATTGTGGATTTGGGGTTTTCATGAGCTGTAAGCCATAATCATCACAATTATGACAAATCACAGTTTGAACTATCTTGCTTTGCATGTAATGAGTCTATCTCATATATTGGTTTCACCTTTTAAGTTGCATTACTGCAATAAATGAACTTTTGCACGATATTCTAATTTTTCGAGTTTTGCCTGTACAGTGCAGATACAGACAGATGAGCTGTATTCGAGTATTGGTCTAGCAAAGGTTTGTATGTCCTAGTTTGCAATTCAATATTACTGGAGGAAAAGCTTCATAAGATTATATTTACAACTCTTAATGCCTTTTTGGCAATGCTGTTACAGTGAGCTCTGGTGCTTAGGTCATTTGAAATGAATAGTCCAAGGTCCTAGACAGAGTGAGAGTCATTAACAAAATTATATCTGCCTAGCCTTTATTTGGTGTACTGATTTTTTTTTTCCAATGTGTAGGCCAGAACATTTGTTGGTTGAGATTTGGAGTTACCAATTGTTTGACCATTCAGACACATAATCAAGGTTTCTTTGAAGGACAGTAGCATTGTTGGTTGTGTTGAATAGTTTTACGTCATCAGTGAAAAGAATGCAGTTGCTTATAAGGTGATTGCAAACGTCGTTTATATAGAGTATAAAAAGTGTGGGTCCTAGAACTCTGCCTTGGGGGACACCACTGTTAACTGGAGCAGGGCTTGATATAGCGCTCCCTATTTTTACTATTTGTTGCCTGCTTGACAGGAACACAGTAATCCGCTTATGGAGGGATCTGGAAATGCTGTAAGAGTTTAGTTTTTACAGTAGTTTGTCCTGTACCACTGAATCAAAGGCTTTGCAGAAGTCTATGTAAATTGCATCTATTGCTTTACCCTGGTCAAGTAGAATAGATTACAAAACAATTTTTTCCTGAAACCAAATTGTTTTTTGGAGAGTAGTTAGTTGACTCTAAGTGGAGGGTTATGGATTGGTTAATGATTGATTCCATGACTTTGCTCATGATGCACTTATTGGGCAATGATGGGCTGAATGGATATAAGGATGCCTTAATCAAATGAATACTAAGAATTATTGGATAATCCTTTATTAAGAGGAGCTCACAACAATGACTTGTGCCCTTATCACTACTCTCCTGAAACCAAAACCACTTGGAAGCTTCAATTAGTATAGAATGCGATGGCCTAATTGTTGCTAGAAAATTACCAAGATGAGCACAGTACACTTTGTGTCCTGGGCCTCTGCACTCTCTTCCTGTTAGGTGCTTTGACGATTCAAAGTGGTTTCGACCTTTAAAACCCTATGTGGCTTGACACTGAGATATCTCCAGGACCATCTCCTCCACTCAATTTCATCGATGCTCCTGGGAAAATCTATTAGCAGGCTCCATTTCTGGGTGATTGATGATGGGATGGAAGGCCCCAGATGTGGCTTTTTGGTGATGATGCTGATGCTATTGAACTCCCTAGCCTCAGCTCCTACCTTGTTTGTTTCAGAAAACTATTAAAATGGAGCTGTTTAATTCCGTTCGGTTGTAGATATCACCTATTTTGTTGCTTTTTGATAAGTTGTATTATTTTATCCATACTTCAGTTATTAAATATTGTTTTTAAAGTTAGTTATTCTGTGGATGTTTATTGTTGAGATTCAACCTACTAACAGGTTTTGATTATTATTATTATTTAATAAATAAAAGGCTGCCACAAAGCACAAGAGATCTGCTAGGTTACTGAAGCTCATTCTAGAGTTTGATGTTAGCCCACAACAGAATCACAATTTCTTGGATTTTTGTAGGAATTGAAAGAAACGGATCATGCCTGAACCAGTTACTTTGTGCAGTATTAAGAGAATTGGAGAAGATAATTTGGCCTTTGAATCAAATGAGTCACGTAAGTCTTTGGACACTTCTTGATTTGTTCATATCATTCCTTGATTATGATTTATTGTATGGTCATTGTTTATTACAATGTTTACAATTTATTACAATGTTTTCTCTACTATTTTGCTTTTGCTTTGTTATAGTAAAGTAACATTAACAATAGATTAGATCCTAATTTACAGGAACATGAATCAAATCTTCTCCCTTTTTGTTTATTTAAACAAATGTGTGTTGAATTAGATGGTCATGAAAAGACTGATTGCTAATTTTTTGGCATAAATAATAGTCTTCAACAGCTTACGGGGATCAGAATAATGCTTGCATAACTGAAAACAACAAAACTGGTCTGCTGATTTAACTAAAATTTAAAAACAAACCCTCTCAACAGCTTTTTAAAGTTGCACCTTCTCCTAGAAGAATACTTACAAGTCCATGCATATTTTTCCTTTTAAATCAGGGGGGTTGAACTCGCGATGACACGCTGTTGTTACATTATTTATCACAACTTTTCCCCACTTCACTAAAACGGGAAAATACACCCAGCCGACTGCGAGTTTGACACCCCTGCTTTAAATCCAAAGTCTTGCACATACCCTGTTTTTCACATAAATGTATACTTTTAAATTGCAGTAGCCATTTGAGTGCAGTGCAGGATATATTCACAGTGACATGCAGTATATAGACTGATTTTGTTTTGTTTTTAAAGTGCCATTACCTTTATTGAACATCTAGCCTTAAAGATATCAGTATTATCTTTAAAGCTCTTAATGGCTTGGAGTCCAGGCGTTTACCTGCCTGGTTACCTAGCTAGGTCAGTAGAAAAGGTCTTTTTAAGGACCTTTTCTCTTCCTTACTGCCAAAACTCTGCCTGCCTGTTACACTAGATGGGGCCTTCTCCTGAGAAATTATCAGGTGGAAGGACATACTCCCTGGGAAGCTGTGTTTGGCCCAATATTCAGGAAGATAGAAAAAAAAAAGACATCTACCAAACTTATAATAGTTAATGCATTTTAATGTTTAATTTCAACTCCAATTGTAACTGTATTAATATTCTCATTTTGTATTTTTTTTCACTCACTGTTAAGTCATCATGATTATTTAAAAAACACACACCAGAAAAAGCAGGGTGGAAATCTAAAATAAAATGCTTTATAAAATGGGCAGAGTTAGATGTTTGAGTAGGCAAAGGCAAGATAACTGTAACCATAAGGGATTTGAGGAGGAGTCATACAAGGATTTTTGAATTAGTTAAATGTAGAAAGCCAGTTTTCCTCCTATCTCAAAAGTGCTTTTTTCAAAAGGTAACTGGATTGTTTTTTCCTTGAGGAAGTAGTTTTCCTCCTACTCCTCTTAAAAAGACAAAGGTCAAAACTAACATCTTTGTCGCCCTTCCTCGTGCATAAGGAACCAGTTTAGTGAAACAAAACCAAAACTGAAGATGTTTCAATTTGGTCTATTCTGAAGTTTTACAAAAGTCAAGCACTGCATTGCTCAATGAAAAGGTTAATGTAGTGAAGAAAGCCAGAAGCAAGTATATGCATATAGTGATTGGTAGGAGAAAGAAAAATATCTCGCTAAAGATTTTACTTCCATATTAACTTTTGTGTATTTCTTCCCCAACAGATAATGGCATCAGGAAAGCAACGTAAGTCAGAGCTCTAGGAGGGTGTAGAAGTGAGACCTGCAAAATATGTTGGATGTGGAGCTTCTAGTTCTTCTAAATGTCATCTACTCTGGCTATTTCTTAGGACATTCCAGCTCATTTTCTCTGCCTCTCCTCCCTCCTCATCCCCTCTCTACATCCCTTGGTTGCTGAGCATGCTCACCTCTCAATGTTTATATTCTAAGCTGTTTTGCTCTCTGACAGACTCTTGGATCCTCTGAGTATGTTGGGTCCCATACCTTGTGAAGGTCCTGTGTGAGGACTTCATTGAGGCATTTTGTCCCTATTCTAGGGATTACCTTAGCTAGGAATACCCTTCTATATGTGTATGCCAGGGGTGTCAATCTTCTTTTCATTGAGGGCCACATCAGGGTTGCGTTTGACCTAGTGGGGCTTTGGATAGGGATGGCCAGGGTGGGCATAGCCAGCTCAAAGTCACTCGTTGAGGTTCTGTTTTCAGCTGCGACAGCCTCCTGCAGGCCTCTGCCGATGAAAATGGAGTTCGGGGGGCTGCGAGCAGCCTACCTGGGTTCCGTTTTCACCAGCAGAGGACTGCAGGAGGCTGTCGTGGCCAAATTGCAGCTCAGGAGGGTCGTGCAGAGGCACTGCAGGCTGGTCCTTTGCTGTTTCTAGGGCGGCCCCATGGGCCAGATCTAAGTACGGTACAGGTCAGATCTGGCCCCTGGGCCTTGAGTTTGACACCCATGGTGTATGCCCTTGCTTCAACCTACAAATCCAATGAAGTAGCTGTTTTGCTCTGCTGTTTAGAAGCCGGAACCCTGTTGCTCAGGTTCAAAGCAGTGCTTTGTCCAAACCTTCACCAAAGTAAAGCAGTGGTGGGATTCAAATTTTTTTACTACCAGTTCTGTGGGCGTGGCTTGGTGGGCATGGCAGGGGAAGGATACTGTAAAATCTCCAGTCAGAGGCAGTATTTGCCGGTTCTCTGAACTACTCAAAATTTCTGCTACCGGTTCTCCAGAACTGGCCAGAACCTGCTGAATACCACCTCTGAAGTAAAGTATTCTATTAGAAATTTGGACAGCCCCTCACCTCATTCCCACTCCTGCCAGTTTTCCCGCTGTGCTCAACCTTCATCAATAATCAGCATGCCAAGTATATTAAGCCTGGTCCTGAATTCCACTCTCTTTTGAAGGAAAAGAAAAACATACTGGAACAGGCTTTTGATTACATTTTAAACTCATTCTGAATAAAACCCACTTTCTTTGTATTTCAAGGCTTTTCAAATAATATTTCTTTTAAAGATAATATTCTTATTGAACTCTAACACACACATAACACACACACACACACACAAAAAGCTGCAGACTATATTTGGAGGAAGATGATTATCAGACTCTGAACAGAATTGAACTGTTAATCTTGCTCCCAAGGAGAAAAATGTATTGCTTTTTGCAGGAATTTTGGTGGGAAAAATGAAGCCTCTTCAAAGAACAACGCAAAGTAAGACAAATTTTCTTTTTTTCTAAAAGTGCTTTTGCTGATTTCATTCATTCCATTAAGCTTTTCGGGAGAAGAAGGCAGGATAAAATAATGCCCAGAAAATAAAACATTTTAATATGGTAATGCAAAATATTAAGTAGTTCTCATTCCGATACCTGAACAAGCTGGCTTGGCTTCTGCTTAAAATATCAACCAGTTCTTTAAAAAAGACTCTTATTCTTTGAATCATAGCCTTTGGACTAATTATTTCCTACATCTTTCTTTTTCCCTGGAAAGAGTTGCCTGCCGGTCCTTATGTAACCATTCAGTACGTCAATCATTTCCCTTATCTACTTCAGGACGAGGCTTACGAAATCATAATCAGACGACCTCTTCATTAGGTCACCGAGTCCAACCCTTGGTTTGATGTGCAAAAGCCAGAGCGATAGCTTGACCCTCCCTCTGAATAATTGTTCAGTTTCTGAAGTACTGTTATCATGAAGAAGTTTATTCCAATGTACAAAATCTATCCTCTTGTAATTTAAGAATCTGGTTCTGCAGAAAATCACCCAGAGTCCTTTTCTACAAGATACTTCTCCAGACCTCAAAGAACTCCAGAATCATGTGATCTCCTCAGCCTTCTTTCCCCAGATCCTTATTAGGACTTGTCCTCTATTTTCATTTTGTTGCCTTCTTCTGACCCAGTTCTAGTCTGTAGTCAGTTTTTTTAAAAAATATGTGGAGTTCAGATTTAGCATGTTAGATACTGCCCACTTTTATATAACGTGGGACAATTACTCTCCACAATTTGGAAATCGAGGTTATACTAATACTTCCTCAAGTTCTAGTGTTTCTCCAGTTCCTTCAAATTTGCTTGAGTGCAAGGCAACCGCAGAATCACTTGAGACAGCAGTAAGGAGTAGCTAATATGTAAAAAGTTCAAAAAGTAAGGACGCTGAATAAGAATGTAAAGATATGAATTGGTGATGATGTCAGTTGTGAGCTACTAATTTGACCTTTTCAGAAAATTCAAACTAACCTCTTCAGATTAGATCAATTTCCCCAACCTGTTATTTTCCAATTACCAGATACTTCAACTCCCATAATTGCCAGCCTATGCAGCCATTAGCAAAATTTCCCTTTGATTTTAACATGCGTCAACAAAGTACTTCTTTCCAAAAAGTTACGGATATCAGAATAAGGGTGTAACTCTTTTATATGTTACTGCAACGGGTTTATTGTTCCATCAATTAACTGATGAGACCGGGCACCTATGAAAACCAAATTCGTACAACGATGCTTAGGCATTTTATTTATGAAGCACATTTCCATGCTGCTGCAATACAAATGACTTTTAGCAGATTACAAGAAAAAGGTACAATTCAGAATATGCACAGTGCAACAATAATACAACAAAGACATGGTAGTATATAAAACTAAAGATAACAATGTTAGTCTCAGCTCAGGAAATGGCTCTCTGAAGCAGTTCAGGCTTTAAAATTTCCTTAAAATCAATAGAGTGGGAACTAGCCTGATCTTCCTGAGGAGGCCATTTAACAGCATCAGGGCTGCAAGAGAAAAACAGCACCTTCTATTTAACCTTATAATCAGGAGGCTGTGAGTTCGATCCTAGGTAGAGGCTAATATTTGGAATAGACTCTCCTGCTCAAGCGGGGGTTGGACTAGATGACCTTCGAGTTCCCTTCCAATTGTGTTATTCTACATTCTATGTTCTACAACTTCTGCGGGTTGTAACATATGAAGCAAAAAAGGAAGGAGCTTCTCCATCTCTGAGAAATATTTTATCTGTTGGATTGATTTGAACGGGAGTCATCTGTGAGGCAAAACTGCTGCTAGAGAAACATTGTCTTCCATCTTGGGATGTTTGAAGAAGGTCCTAGCAGATCTACTAGAAGGAGAAAAACCACATGTATAATGCCCCATGTTTTTCTTTCTTTAAAGGATACCAGACAAGAAAAAAGATGAGATTCGGATTGGATTCTTTCAGCTGGTAATAGCATTCTGGTTGTCATTATTTTTCACATATAATATGTTTCTTGAGAGCAAGGCTCACAAACTTTGTTATCTACTACCACCATTTCATCTGTTGCAGATGAAACTAGTCCAACCTAGTCCAATCAAAATAGAAACAAAAGTTCAGTTTTCCAAGAAAGCACTCTGTTATTATATTTATGAGGGACATCTTAGAGGAGGTTGAGGCATCAGGCTAGAAATTGGAGTTCTGGGCCCACCTTTGACAAAAAGCTATCTTGGGCAGTCACTTTCTCTCAGACCTAAGAAGGAGACTACCGTATAACACTTTTGAAAACCTTTGCCAATGCCAATATCCAGGCAATCTCTGAGAATCAGATACAACTGAACAGAAAGATACATGTATGTTTGTGTTTGCATATATATATACATTCTGCACCATCTGTTAAGACTGTGTATCTAACCTGAGTTCCTGTATCATCAGTTTGTGAACCATGGTATCAAATCAAGGGGGTGGAAGAAGAGAAGGGAAGGCCTTCACTTTCTCAAATCTCAACATTTGCAGACTGAAACCAGACAGAAAACAATGACAGAAGTGCAGCCTGGAAAGTGGTTTTCAGAATCAAAAGTGAAGTCCAGTCATTTCACTACACAAAACCAAGTCTCTTTTCTTCCCTTAATATTTTACTGGTTTTACTCATCATTTAGCATCTGCTTCCTTTAGCAACCCTTCACAGTTACAACTGTGATGAAAAAAAAAAACCAGTCTTCACATTTACAATCTTTTGCAGGTCTATAAAAGCAAAAGAAATCTGAAGATTGTAAGCCCAGTTGTGATTTCATTTAGCAACTACCATTTCAGTTAATGACCAAGTTGTTGGGCCCAGTTTGTGGTAACTAAGTGAGGATTATCTTTACAATTATCTGTGCTGGGGGAATTTAATTGAGAAGGTTCTCTGTTACTGAAGTTGGGAACAGGGACCTGTTTCACTTGAAAGGATGCAATGCTATATAGTTTATAAAAATAATAGATTAGTACGATAAAAGCAAATGATGTGAAAACTACTGATGAACAAACTCTGCCTCTTATTCCTTACAGTTCAGATTTGCTTCTTCAGCTGAGATACTGATGATGCTTTCAGGGGCTATCTGTGCCATTCTTCATGGAACAGCCCAGCCAGCCATGTTGATTGTTTTTGGGATCATGACGGACACATTTATTCAATATGACATTGAAAAACAAGAGCTGCAGGACCCAAACAAAGGATGCATGAATAACACAATAGTTTGGATTAATAGCTCCCATCCTCAGAATGTCAGTAATGCATCAATAAGTTGTGGGTGAGTGAGCACAAAATATTTTCAGCTTTATCAAATGGCACACCTCAGATCTTTGGAAGCTTATCTAGTGGGTTATCTAAATCAGCCAACAGTTAGGCCTACTTTTGGCAACTAATTATTCCATTAAACTAAGTGCTGGATTTGTAGCCTGTGTGGTTAGAGAAGTTAATGTATTAAAAAGAAAGTGTTTGAACACATTCCACCTCATTTGGATTTCAAACAGATCTTAACACTTCTCCAAAGATAGGAGATATTGCTACTTATTCAAGAGTTGATAAGCGCTTGTGTTAATAATCTATGGCCACCCACACTGGCATTAAAATTTAGAAGAACTATTGACTTTAACAGAAGATTTCAAAACGTTGCATTGTGCAATCACGGTTTTCAAGAGTTAACGATTATCCTGAAATAAAGAGGGAAATCTGCATTGTTCTGTCACTTTCCCTCCTCTGTTTCTATTATCTTGCAGGGGAAGTAAGAATAATACATCTAGTGCATTAAGCTTCAGGGTGTATCCTTTTAGGCTTCAAATTCTAAAGGCACAGGGTAGAAACTGATCTCCACAGAACACTTGGATCCAAGATCCAAAAACCAGACTAAATGTGAAGTGCATTTCATTATGCAAAACTTCAAAAGGGTGACTTGATTCGGTGGTGTAACTGAACCATCACATCAAAGCAGTTTGCTAACCAAAGGGTAGCCTTGCAGATTTCTATGCTTCTGTGGTTGTCATAGACGTTATGCATTTTGCAATTTCAATTCCATATGCGGAGAAGCTGAAGAAGGGTTGACTAGTAGACTCTTAAGTTTCTTCTCTGTTTATGGAGCTTCTCAGTCATCCAAGTCATGGTTGTCCCAAAAGTGTTTTTTTTTTTCAAGAGACAACTGGACTTTCTTGTTATTCTTTGAAGACCTTTTGCTTCTTATCCAAAAGGCTTCTTCTACTCTAGCACTGAAAAAGCTTCTTGGATGAGAAGTGAAATGTCTTCAAAGAATAACAAGAAAGTCCAGTTGTCTCTTGAAAAAGCACCTTTCTTCTGTGTTGTCATGCCCCCATCAGAGGCTAAATCTGTGGAGAGCTGGAGCCAATGGAGGGGCCGGCTTCATTGGCTTTGGAGGAATGTAGGGAGGGCTCCTCAGTATTGGGACGGCTTGTTAGCAGGGAGGAATGGGTGCAAGATGACTGAGAGAGGGCAAGCAGTGGACATGAGGAGTAATGGAGCACAGGCAATGAGCAAGGACCGCCCCCTCCTATGCTCAGCGAATAGGAATTCCCTGAGCACAGAGAGTGGAGAAAAGGCGGGAACAGCGCAGGCCAACCCAATGACTCGGGAAGAGAGTGCCCTGCCCCTCTTCATAAGGCACACCTGGGGTCTGTCAGGAACAAATGCTGAATTGGTAGAATTTGGTGTGCCGTTACAGACATTTGGAGTTTGCAGGACTGCTTGCTTCTTCCTTACTTCTTCTTTATCTCATGGACTCAGTGCCTTGTTCCTTACTTTTGTGGACTCAATGTTTGTTCCTTGTTTCATGGACTCATTTCCCTGTTCCTTTACTTTGCTGGACTGCATGCAGCCAGAGGCTGCCATGTGTGTGTGCACTTTGCTCTGGGACTTGCCAAGAACGTGGGAGCATTTGAGGAGAAATTTGGAGCATTAAAAAGGGGGGTTGGACTTCCGGTTTGAAGGACTTCGGCAACAGACAGAAATCCATGATCGTGCATGGTTTCTGTCTGGGCTCGCCGCTGGAGCACCCCGAGCTGGCTGGTTTTGGGGCTAAGCCACCCTGTAGAGGTGGTGAAGAGGGGGGAGATTACCAGCAGGGTTGAGGAGAGCCGCATCTCTCCTCCCTATCTGGCCATTACTCCCTTTCCTGAAGGCGGTTGCAGCGGTGGTCAGAAATGGCTACCACAAAGAAGAACTCGACCGGAAAAGAATGTGCAGGAGAAAGATAAGAAGTGAAAGTTTTGGCTGACCGGGTTAAATTGTAAAAGCAACAACTAAGGTATCCTGGAATTTAAACTTACAAAAAATAACATCGCTCCCAAAGAAGAGTCGGAAGCAGCGAAGGAAAGTGAAAAGGGAAAGGTTTGGCTTTTTTTCCCTTCTCTCTCCTTCCCTATACTGACAACTAAGAGACTTAAATAAGAAATCAGAAAAACCCACTTTGACATCAATAGGCAATTAAGCTGAAAATAAAACAAAATTCCAAAGGGATAATAAAGATTTCTGGACATTAAAAATGTTCTTTTTCATAAGCAAGAAGGGAGAGAAAAAGAATAAGGGCAGGATCTGGAAGATGGAGGAGACTGCCTGGAATTAAAAAGAATCTACAATAAAACTTCAACAAGACTTCTAAAAGATACATTTTAACTGAAACTTTGCAACTGAATAGTAACCCCAGAAAGAGACAATGAAAAAAAAAGAGCAAAAAAGCTTGCGTGTATTTGGATTATTTGGTGATCTTTGGATTCTTGGTTATTATATTTGAATGACTAAAATTAATCAGGTGGTTGTTTAAAAATTTATACAATGGCACCACTTCTGGATGAATTGAAAATGGAATTTTAAAAGTACAAAGAAGATGCACAAGAAGGGAAGGGTTCTTTTGGCTTCGTTTTTCAATTCTTAGAAATGGAGATTTGGAACTATGAGAAACAACAAGAAACGACTGCAAAACAAGAAGACTGGGACAAAGAAGAAGCCATCTTTAATGAACAAGCAATTTTATGTGGGGAAGAAAAAAGAAAGGGGGGAAAGAGAATGGAGAATTTAAGACTTAAAAAAACAACCAAAGAAAAGAAAAATAATTCGAAAAATAAGTATAATACTGGAAAGCAACAGAAAAGGGGAATACAGAAGAGAGAAATAGAAGTAAAGAGACAAGGGGGTAAAAGGGGGAGAGAAGAAGAGAGGGAAGAAGGAAAGGAAAAGAAGTTACAAAGGATTGGAGCAAGATATAGAGAAACAGGACCTATTTAGAGATAATGGGTGAAAATCTAACTGAAAAAGGGATTCTGTAAAGGTACATAAGATTGTATTGTTATATTAGTAATAGAAATAACTTTAGAAAATTGGAAACAACATATGATTAAAATGAGGGATAAAATAGTGTAATTTAGTGAAATGTTTGTGAATAAAATAAGTGAAATAAAATAAATGAGAAAATTGAATTAGGAAGGAACGGGAACATTTTAATTAGTTAATGTTTTATAAAATATAAGTGAGGGGGGGAATTAACTATGGAAAGCTTATAATTGTTCCCATAGAAGTATGATATTTAATTGAAAAGTAATGTTAAAGATGTTAAGACTTTAATGAATATCAATATTAATGTTAGAATTGAATTGGAATGGAATGTTGTTTTAATTATATACATTTGTAATTTTTTTTCTTTTTTTAAGAATACATGTGTATTTTAAGAATGTACCAAGCAGAATCCGAATGGAAGTTACGTATTATATTGAATGTTACAACTTTAGGAAAAAGATATAAAGGTGTCATACTCCAATCAGTAACTACAGGAGAAATTTTGTTTAATGAGAAAAGATAATAGATAATTGAAACAGGACAGACAGAAAATATAAATAGAATGATTTGAATTGAGATGAGATAATTAAAATAAAATTGAGAAAATTAAAAGAGGGGAGAAGCTATGCAGAAAATGTAAAATAGTAATAAGATATGGAATAGACTATAAAAATGAGCATGAACCTGAATTTGCGTCTGTACGAAGAAATGTAACCCGGGATTATGCTACTTTCAAAAAAGATGTTTTATTTGTATTTTTTTTCTCTTTGGGAAAACACAAATAAAATTTACAAAAAAGCGGGGGGGTTGAATTCTCAACTGGCTGTGTGGCCTTCATGCCTTATCTCAGGTCATCACATGTGTTGTGGTCACCACAAGCCTTCACTTTGCTTTCTCTTGCATTGATCAGATGTTAGAGTGGCCCCGCTTGTTCTGCCCACTTAGCTATTGGCACTCTGTATATGGGCTCAGGATTGATTAGCACATACATTTTGAGAGGGATATCCTCCACAACAGTGCAATCAAAACCCTGCCCCCCTTTACTGTGTTTGTTACAAATGCAAAAGAAAGGACAGGGCTTCAATGGTACCCATCGTCTTGGTTTTTTTTTCATCCACTCCCTACGGATGCTCTTTTTCTTAGATCAGCTTTTGAGTAGGGCAATTTCAGGCTTTGGGAAATGGCTGAAAGAATAGCAAGCTAAAATTGAACAGGTTTGCCCTGGAATCTTTTATTGCAAATTTAAATGAAAACACAGGCATTTTTTTGAATCTCTGATCTTCAGTCTAAACCGAATGAAGTTGCTTTGCACGGAGCGATAGTAGTCAAGATGGAGTGTTGGGTTCCCTTTCTGCCAGTGTTGAAGAAGGGAAAATCATGTGGTTGATTTGTTGCCTGAGAAAATGGCAAGATGGGTTTGGGGAGAAAAAGGTTTTGATTTCTGTCTGTTTTCTGTTTTTCCTTCTATAAAGATTGTGGAGGTTGACTGTCACTGTTGCCTAAAAGGAAGCTTAGGATAGTAATAAAATGATGGCTGGGACCAAAAATTATCGTATACCCTCCCCCCATTTTCAATTAGTCTGGTTGTTCCAGTTTTAGTGGAGATGGTTTAAATGAGGGCTAGATGATGTTTGTAAGAAATTGTTAATATTTGATGGATATCTTTGTCAATAATATTATGTTAAACTCTGCAGTTTGTTTTATTTTGCAAACAATATGATGTGATTAATAATTAGTTCCCACAGGTATTTTTTTTTGTCTTATGGCAAACCTTGATGATATGAGATTTGACACCATCTTTTTTGCGTGTACCTCACATAGAAAAAGGTCCCATAGATTCCATTAGAATTGGTCCCTAGAGTAGACTTTAGTTTTGCTCTGAAAAAAAGCAGACGTGCTTAATATTTTCATCCTAATTTCCCCCAAACTGAGACTGAAGTAGCTTCAAGCAGTTTGGTCTTCCCTATTTTAGCCTAGGAATATATATTTTGTCAAACTGATTCTTGCAGTAACTTGAATTGGAATCAGAGTCTCTCTGAATTGCAACAATGGAAAGTTACATTCAGAGTTTTTATTGCAGTCAAATTTCAACTCATTCTCATAGATTTAATCAGAATGAGGTTTCCTTAACCTCTCCTGCATGGAAATGCTCATTTGCATACACAGGAGGAAAAGGTTGCTGGGAAGATGGCTTGGTTTCTCTTGCCTAGGAAAAAAAGGAAAAATATCAAGGTGGAATTTTTAAAGGAAATTCTTTTTTTTTTTCAACATGTCTCCTCTAGACATGGCAAGGAAAATGCCTGGCGCTCTAATAACAATAGCCCTTAGACTTTTATACCACTTCACAGTGCTTTACAGCCCTCTCCAAATGGTTTGCAAAGTCAGCATATTTCCCCCAACAATCTGGGTCCTCATTTTATTGACCTACGGAAGGATGGAAGGCTGAGTCAACCTTGAGCCCCATCGGGATCGAATTGCCCAACTGCCTGCAGTCGGCAGAATTAGCCTGCAGTACTGCATTCTAACCACTGTGTCACCACGACTCATCTTGCATGTTGTTTCACACATTGGGAAAAATACTACAATTAATTTTTTATAGCCTAAAAGAGTGACTAGGGAGGTATCAAGACCTCTGGAATACCTGTAGTGTTTTTTCCCAGTGTGTAAAAACCACATGCATTAAACAGGTACAATGGCAATAGTCTATTGTGCAAAAAATAAGGAAATAGATGTTTAGGTACAGATTTATGCAGGGATGGGATCCGACTGGTATAACTACCAGTTCTATTGCTTTGCATCGTGTGACTGCAATTTATGACCTGCCGAGCTGCCCAGACAGCTGAGCAGTGCTGCGTGTGGGTGTGCAGCGGTTGGAAAATCCCTTTTTTGCTGCTTTTTCAACCGCAGCTGTGCCGCGCAAAGCAGCTGAGGTTGAAAAAGCAGGAAATAAAGGACAGGTAAGAGCCCAGGCAGGCAGGTGGGCCAAAACAGCAGCAGACACAGAACCGGTTCTGTGTCTGCTGCTCTTCAGAGTTACCGGTTGTGTAGAGCTGGACAGAACCGGTAGAATCCCACCCCTGGCTTTATGAAATATAGGAACTTAGATATGCTTTTTCAGTTTTATTTCTTTTGCATAAGGATATTCTTGCTGTAATATTCTCATTGTTTGTAGGTTTTGTTTTGATTTTTGAAAAGTATATGTGTTTGTTAATCCTAACACTTTATTTTATTGTTTTGGGAGTAATAAATAAATGTCAGGCTTTATATTGACTTATGATACAGATAATCCCCTTCTTACAACCATTCATTTAGTGACTGTTTGAAGTTCCAATGGCACTGAAAAAAAGTGACTCATGACTGTTTATTACACTTATGCCTGTTGCGCCATCCCCATCGTCACATGATCAAAATGAGGGATGTATTTATGACGGTTGCAGTGTCCTGGAGTCATGTGATCATCTTTTGTGACCAAACAAAGTAAATGGGGAAGCAAGATTCACTTAACAAACATGATACTAACTTAACAACTGCAGTGATACACTTAACAACTGTGGCAGGAAAGGTCATAAAATGGGGCAAAACTCGCTTAACAACTATCTAGGCTGAATTGTTTTTTATTTTTTATTTATTTATTTTTGATTTGTCAATTGCTTACAAGATAATAGATATAGGTATAAACATGAGTAAGAATACAGGAAATAGGTACGAATAAATGGGGACAATAGGACAGGGATGGGAGGCACGATGGTGCCCTTATGCACTCCCCTTAAAGACCTCTTAGGAATGGGGTGAGCTCAATAGTGGATAGTTTGAGGTTAAAGGAATGGGGGTTTGAGGATGTAACAACAGAGTCAGGTAGTGCATTCCAGGCATTGACCACTCTGTTGCTGAAGTCGTACTTTCTGCAATCAAGCTTGAAGCGGTTTACACTGAGTTAGTATCTGTTGTGTGCTCTTGTATTGTTGCAGTTGAAGCTGAAGTAGTCATTGACTGGTACGACATTGTAACAGATAATTTTGTTCACTATGCTTAAGTCCAACAATAAGCGGCATAGTTCAAGGTTGTCCAAGCCCAAAATTTCAAGCCTGGTGATATAGGGTATTCTGTTGCGAGCAGAGGAGTGTAGTTCTCTTCTCGTGAAATACTTCTGGACTCACTCAATTGTATTAATGTCAGATATACAGTGCGGATACAGACAGATGAGCTGTATTCGAGTATTGGTCTAGCAAAGGTTTTGTATGCCCTAGTTAGCAATTCAATATTACTGGAGCAGAAGCTTTGTAAGATTAGATTTACAACTCTTAATGCCTTTTTAGCAATGCTGTTACAGTGAACTCTGGCACTTAGGTTGTTAGATATGAGCAGTTGTGGGATTCAATTTTTTTTTACTACTGGTTCTGTGGGTGTGGCTTGATGGGCGTGATGTGACTTGATGGGTGTGGTGTGGTTTGTTGGGCATGGCAGGGAAAGGTTACTGTAAAATCTCCATTCCCTCCCCACCCCACTAACCTGCTTTCCAGCTCCGTTCTCCTGTGCAGGGAAACAAGGGAAGACCCAGCCAATCAGCTGGGACTCAGGAGGCAGAGAAGAGATGGGGACAGGGCCAGTCAGAGGTGCCATTTGCCAGTTCTCCAACCTACTCAAAATGTCCGCTACTGGTCAGAACCTGCTGAATTCCACCTCTGGTTCTTTCTCTGTGGCTTGCATATTTGGTTTTACTTTAATTTATTCATTTCTCACTTTTATTAGTTTTTATAAATAAATGAAGATAGAGAATATACTTAAATATTATTTTTTTCCTCCTATTTTCACCACAACAACAACCTTGTAATGTGGGTTGGGCTGAGAGGGAATGACTGGTCCAAGGTCCAGCTAGCTTTCATGCCTACTCACAGTCTTCTGGCTTCTAGCTTGGTGCCTTCACCAGTAGACCAAACTGGCTATCTGGCATTGTATCTCACTGGGCCACCAGTTCTGCTTTCTCTGCCATGTACCATGTTGCCAACTAGGTAGATCATCTGGGCACCCCAAAAGACCAAGTGAAAATAACTTCATGTCAACATATTATGGCAGTCTTGCGGGGCCAGTGTGTTGTGCAACAAGGTCACATAGTGTAATAAGATTGGGACTGGGACTTCTGTCCTCACTGTGAGTTGTGTTGGGGGAGGGTGCATGAAGGGAGGCTCAGCCAATCTCATTGTACACATATTGTACTCTGACAATAAAGGTAATGATAATGAGGCCCAGCAAAATTTCAGCATCCCTTTAAAGTACGCCCATGGATGTTCTTCTGAGGCCTGCTTGGGAGCTGCTCAGCCTGGCAGTCCATGAAAGCCTCTGTGTGTGTGTGGGAAACGGAGGGGTGGGGCAGGCTTGCCAACCTGCCACACCAACTCTCTTGGTGCCCCAGAAGCTGGTGACCACAAAAGGGGATTTCAAGATTGTGCAGTGGGGATCAGATCAAATGCGATAACCCAGCAAAGGAAGCAAGACAGTTTTTGAAAACTTTCAGCTTAATTTTATTTATTTACAGCCAAAAACATATATATTTTCTTAAGTTTTCGCGGGTATCTATATGTATGGTATTCAGCTTTGTTCGGGTATTTTCCCACATCATTATAGTAAAATGCAGTAAAAAAGCTGGAACACACTTCCTCACTAGTCCAACACATGAAAGCCACAGGTCATAGCATCGACTTCAATGGCACCAAAACCCTAGCCACTATAGAAAACCCCAGCCACAGAATTATCAGAGAAGCCATAGAGTTTGAAAAAAGACCTGAAAGCATGAATAGAAGAGATGATGCCACCAGACTGTCAATTATTTGGAAGCCTGCACTCACAAACAAAAAAATCTCCACACCACAAGCCAGCCAAACACCTGGGCACAAACAGACCCCCCAATACCTCCAGCTCAAACACACCCCAACCAGGCACCCAGATGAAACCTAACTTCCTAACAAATGATAGCCGTCCATTTACTCGGAGCCAAGCTGCACTAAAAGCCTCCAATACAGGAAACACAATGTTGCCAGCCAATCAAGACAAAAAAAGCTACAGAACAGACAGAAGATATTAGAAACACCAATCAAGCAGAACACAGCAAACTCCAAGACCAATAAACACAGACCAAGACTCCCAACCAATCAGGATGAAGAAAAAACCATTCTGGCACAGCAGTAGGCTAGCCCCAAATTTAAAACTGAAACGGCTGTGAAAGTCTGACTCACAGACGAACACAATACAGAAGCCTGATGATGGCAGATGAGATTCTGCCGAAATGTTGCTACAACTTTAAAAGCACAACTATAATGATGTGGGAAAATACCCAAACAAAGCTGAATACCACACACACACACACACACACACACACACACAGAGAGAGACAGACAGACAGAGAGAGAGAGAGATTGGAATTGTTCCTCTTTGTGGGGGTGGCAGTATAGCTAGACAATAAGGAAGCTATTTGCTTCTCTCTTCTTTTGAAACCGATGGTCTTTAAAAAAAAAAAAGATCATGATAAAACCATTGAATGTAACCAGCTGAAATTTGTCATGGTTGATGTCTATTAAAGAGGTTTTAATGCCTGCTATTTTCAGCCTATTCTGCCAAAAAAACAAAGCAATTTAAGTTACTTTGAATTTTCCCCCAATAGCTTATGAACAAATATGGAGAAAAATCTTGATGAGTCTCTCTTCCATATGCAAATGAGCAATCTGTTTCAGAGGTGGAAGGGAAATGCTGCACTCCCTGTAGCCTAAAAGATGTCAGAGGAAGCTGGTATAAATTGAATTATCTTTTTTCACTTTAGCATACAGCATTAAATAGTCAACAATAGGATAATAAGGTTTAGAATACATATAGCCAAATTTGTTTTTGTTAGTATTTGGTGCACTAAATCTACTAAGTGTGGTTTATTATGGGGGGGAGGATAAATAAGATTGCACTAGATGCATGTTAGGTTTATTTCTTTTGTAAATACTATAAGAACAGTTTTATTTCTTCTGTTAGATTGGATCCCCTGAAATTTGTTTTGCTCCTTGAGAACATGAGCTCACAGTTTAACATTACAGCAGGTCAAAATTGATAGTCCCTCTGGGAATACAGGCTACAGCTTACATCAATCACCTCACGCTGCCCAAAACTGAAAGGTTAGAATGCTTTCTTGTGAAGACTACAGATGATTTTTCTGAAACTAAAATCCTGAACCACCTAGAATGAAATCCTTTTGCCCTCAACCGTCAAGACTGAAAACATGCCTCCACTTCTTCCTTCACATTTCATGCCTTCAAATTGAAATGTGTCATGGCTGATTTTTGCAAGGTGGAAGGGACCATAATATCATTCCCCTGCGTGCATCTATTGCATCTCCAGGAGGGGTTGCTGGGTCACCATAGCTTGAAACGATGCCTGGAAATGCATGAGGGTAGGATCACTGGATAACTGAAGCGTTTCTTTAAGAGCGTTTGTTGAGGACGTAGTATACAATTCTTGGTTTTTGCTTATTAAGTTCACTGGATAATTTTTCAGTAGTAGTTTTATGCTTGTGATGGGATAATAGTTTGTTTTCTTGAGTTATAAATGACCTCTAATTTTTGTAATGTATTTTGTCTTTTAATGACCCAATAATCCACCCATTGAGATGGAATTGGGGCAACTGAATGGAGCTGAGTGTTTACTGGCCGGAGGCCCTTCTTGTCACCAATGCAGAGTTCACAGCAGATATGTTCACATTGTGCAACTACCTAGGATCAAACTCACAGCCTCCTGATTGTGAGGCGAGAGCTGCACCTCTAAGCCACTGCTGCACCTCTTTAATTTTGCAATGTATGAGTAATTTATTTGTTTCTGCATAGAAGATAGCCTAATAATCCTTCTCCAGACATCATTAAATATTCTTGGTGTTTCTCAGGAAGTCCTGGCTGGGAGAAAGTTGATATTTGTTTAACTCTATTCGGGAACAAGAGGCCATGTATATATCATTTAAAGCCAATTTTGTTCAGAGGAAATGGGGCATGTTGTAATCTTTCTGGTGATAAAGGTTGTCGGCATGATTAAGCTGGACTCCATAAATTTACTTTATAAGCAATCTTCATTTAGTGGCATGTGTGGTTAGAATGATGATGAAAAAGTAGCTTTACAATGCCTTACATTTATGATCTTCACAGATCCATAAAGCAAATAAAAAGTAAGATCAGAAGCACAGTTGCAGTTTCACTTAATGACTGTTTTGTTTAATGACCAAGTTGCCAGTCCCAATTGTGGTCACTAAACAAGGCCCACCTATACTACCTCTAATACACTGTATTACTATACAGTGTATTGAATGGGAAACATTTTGTCTGGTCTCAAATATTTAGTGAAGCAATAGAGGCTGTAATAAACCTGGAACTTTGGGAAGCCAATATTATGATCTACCTTGTTTAAATGCAAATCATCAACCAATTGCCGTAGTTGTTGCTGAGAAAATACCAAAGCCAGTGTTGTCTGAAAGAAGAGCTGGAAAGAAAGTAGAGTTTGGATCTTTTCTTCCTCCATTCCATTTAACTATCCCACTGTTTGAATATATGGAAGAGTGTGTGTGTGTGTGTGTGTGTATGTGTGTGTCCCTATACCTAAAAAAAGATGGAAAAAGTATCAACAAGGAACATTGGAAAAAGAAGAGAATTACTTGTTTTTTTGTTTTGGGATTATATCTTAAATAGGGTAGGGTTATTGTTGTTTGGAAAATGGTAGACTGCACGTTAATGTGCTTCTTGAAGATGCTTCGATTTCTGTAATTAAAATAAATTGTGATCTTTCTTTGTTAGCAAAGTATAATAAAAGGTAATGTCAGGATAGTCTACAAAAGAAATGCAGAGCTGTATTTCTTCACGGCCTGTATGTTCATCTTATTCTGACAAAAATTGAAATAGCTGTAGGTGGTATGATGTTTCCTTAATTATACTTGACTATTATAATTATAATTGACTACTTTTTGAATGGAAACTTTGAAGCAGGTTTGATCAGAGTTTGGAACAGAGCCATGCCCTTTCAAATCGCACATTTTTTAATGTGAATCTAATTACAACACATTTAAAATGAATTTAAATTAATTGACTGCACATTGATCTTCAAGTTCTCATATCACCATACTTACGTTGAAGCACCTTCTCTCCTTGTTACCCCTAGGAAAGGGAACTGTAAAAAGTGCATACAAAAAGCCCCCCAACCTTATTGAATATATGCAAATGCTGGCCTTTAATTTGTTAGGAAAATCAGAATAGTTTTAATTCCTAAAACTGGAACTGCTTAAAACAGTGTGATTCCTACACTGTCATCATCCCACGGAGATCTGAAATTCAAGAGCATATACATTTTCTGTAGCCTTAGGAAAGTGTCTGCTTTTACAATGCAATCAGTGGTATATGGCAATGCATATAGGTAATGCATGTTACTGGATATTTGTCAGTGTTGCTGTTTGAAATGAGAGCACTTTTTTAAAAAAAATGTGGATTATTTTTCTCGCTTTGCTCTTTTTTTTTGAATAAGTCATCCTTTAATGCTGGTATGGAGTTTCAGAAACAGTTAATATATGGATCCATTTTGTCAAACTGTCTACTAATGTCATTTTATTTTTTCATTCTACACTTATGCTATAAATTATTCTGCCCTCCATGGATTCATGACTGATCTTTGAGCACTCAATACAGCTACTGTAGTTGGTTGTAAGACAATTCCAGTTGATGCACTATTCGCTCAGCCAATTTAGCCCATGCATTTAAATTGATTCACTGAAATGGTAAACCTTAGAATTCCAAAATTATATCCTTCATTTATATTTTTTTAAGCCCCTCCAAAAAGGGGCTTTTCATGGGACTTGGCTCTTGAGATGTTTCGGTCCTGATTAATTTTTCTTCTTTTCTTCATAGGTTGCTGGATATTGAAAGTCAAATGATCTATTTTGCAAGTTCCTATGCAGTAACAGGCTTTGCTGTTCTGGTGCTTGGATACCTCCAAGTTAGTATTTACTTCTAGTCTTTCATTTCCTGCCCCACCCCAGAAGAGAAGTCAGTTATTTAACGGCCAGGATTCATGACAATTCAAGACCCTATTAACATAATTGGTTTGGAAATCAGTAGCACTTTCTGTAGCATATCAGCCATTTTTCTACCACAGACTCCTGAAATGAACAATTCCTATGTCACTGTTGATTCACCTAAATGTTAAATAAGAAATATGAATCAAAGTTGAGTCATGCACACTACTGTGCATTAATACATAGTTTTCCTTTCTTCCCACTTCTTACATACATGGACATTCTATGCCAGGGGTATCAAACTCAGGGTCCGTAGGCTGAATCTGGCCCGTGGGGTCTTAGATCTGGCCCACAGGGCTACCCTGGAAACAGCAAAGGACTGGCCTGCGGTGCCTCTGCCAGTGAAAACGGAGCTCAGGAGGGCCGTGTGCAGCCCTTCGAGGCTCTGTTTTTGGCTACAACAGCCTCCTGAAGCCCTCTGCCAACAAAAATGGAACTTGGGGTGGGGGGCACAGCTCTATTTTCACTGGCAGAGGCCTGTAGGAGGCCCTTCTGGCCGAAAACAGAGTCCATGGGAGCTGCGTGCACCCCCTCTGGGCTCCATTTTTGCTGGCAGATGGTTAGCAAAACAAACTAAAAACAAAACAAAAGGAGAAATGTTTCCCCTTTTGCATTTGAGTATGCAAGAAGGGACAGGAAAGGAGAAAGGGAAAGAGGAAAGTCAAAGGAAAAGAAAGGGAGATGGGAAGAAAGAAGAAAGGAGAATGAAGAGGGAAGGAGGAAGGAAGGAGGAAGGGAAGGAAGGAAGGAAGGAAGGAAGGAAGGAAGAAAGGAAGGAAGGAAGGAAGGAAGGAAGGAAGGAAGGAAGGAAGGAAGGAAGGAAGATTATAATGAGAGTGAGGGAGAGTCTGAGGGAAGTCCTGCCCATAGCACTTGGCCACTACAAGTGCCCCCGACATGAGTGACCTTGAGCTGGCCATGCCCACCTGGACAAACCCACCCCAGCCAAGGCTACCCAGGCCCCCGAGGTCAAACACAACCCTGATGTGGCCCTCAATTAAATCAAGTTTGATACCCCTGTTCTATGTGGACAAAGTGATAGACCATTATGGAAACAGGAACTATATGTCTTCTTGATCAGGGACAATTTTTTGTACTGCCTTGGAACTAATATTGGCTGTGGGGCTGGGGTGATTGAATAGACATTCATTTACTTATAAAACACAGGGATCCATTGTAAGCCAAAAGAGGTTCTTCAACACAATGTATCTATTCAGTTGAAAAAAAAGCCAAACTGAAAAAGAATAAAGTGAGGAAGAAAAACGTTGTACAGAGTTGGTCGTTACAACCCTTCATTTAATGAGCATTATGATATCACTGCAAAAATTAACTCACCACCTCTTGCAAGATAATGGTAGCAGAAGGCATAAAAACAGTGCTAAGAATACTGAGGTTAAGGTAGTTTTCCGTTTAGCTCACCAGCACTATCAGTTTGGCATTGTGTTTCAGTAATTAAGGAAAGGTTATCCATCTTCTAATAGCATCTCTCCACCCTTTTCTTTTGTTAGATTTGTTTGTGGGTAACATCAGCTGCTCGTCAGACCGAACAGATCCGAAAAGCCTATTTTAGGAAAATCATGAGGATGGACATAGGCTGGTTTGATTGTACATCAGTGGGGGAACTCAGTACACGGATTTCTGAGTAAGTAACTCGAGATAGCCACTGACGGGAATACATGCCAATAAACAATCTCTGGAAAGTCAGGGGAGGTTTTAAAAAGTCATTTTTGCCAGCTTGATTCTCAGCTGTGCCAACCTGTCCACTGGACTACCACAACGGTAATCCCTAGCAATCCTGCCCAAACTTTTATAAAGTTGACGTTGACAGGGCCTGTCATTACCACTGGCTTGAGAGGCCCTGTTTCTTGCCATGTGAGAGCCAATATTTTGCAGGACTCTTGAGATGTCAATATAATAATAAAAATAGAGAAAACCCTAGATCGGGTGGAAAGTGGTCGAATCCCATGGAGCTAATCCGAGAAAGATGGCATTTAGATGTTTTGCTAGATGGAAAAAAATATTTGAGGCGTGTCCATCTGGCTAGAAGAAATATGATCCTTCCAACCCCGCTCCCCCCCCCCAAATCCTGTCAGAACTAATCCTTCCATAGCCCCCACCAAGCTGCCAAACGGAGGAAGCTTCTTGGATGAGGACGTCATCTTCCACAAGAAAAACAAAACAATTCAGTTGCCTTTTGAAAAAGCACCTTTGAGACAACTGTGACCTGGAGGACTGAAAATCTCCACAGACCTCTATCTCACCAGCCATTTCTCACAAGCTGCTAGTGCTTCATGAGTATCCGTGCAAATTTTATTTTCCCCATCTTGGCCTTGTTAAGAAGAATCTCTGCAAAGGGTTCGACCAATTGTCAGCTATAAGGGCATGGGATGAAAAATAGAAGCCTCCATTTCATAGCATTTGGAATCCCACTGGGAATATTCCAGCAGGCAAAATACTTGAAAATATAAGACCCTCTACCTGCACCAAGTTTAAGGTTAATCTTACATACAGGAAATAAACTCCCCAAATAAAGGAGTGATCAAATGAATAATTACCACCATAAATCATTCTCATCCACATTTCAAAAGTGTGATAATCTTTTCGTGCACACTGGGAATTTGTAATGAAGGAGAAATGTATCTGCTGCTTCAACTTTTCTTGTTCTCCACAGTGACATTAATAAAATAAATGATGCTATTGCTGATCAAGTCGCAATCTTTATCCAGCGCTTCACCACCTTTGTTTGTGGATTCCTGCTAGGATTTGTCAGAGGCTGGAAGTTGACCTTGGTTATTATTGCAGTCAGTCCTCTCATTGGGATCGGAGCTGGCATAATTGGCCTGGTACGGAAGAATGTCCTGCCTATTGAAATAAGGCTCCCTGAGGTTACTTAAAGGGGCTTGGGGATATTTTGGGGGGGGCAGGGCGGGGCGAAGATTCTCTCAATTGAGGGAAGTTGGGGAAATAAACTACGCCGCCTTCGGTCCGATCTAAATATGGTATATAAAATCATACATTGCAATGCCCTACCTGTCAATGAATACTTCAGTTTCAACCATAACAACACAAGAGCAAACAATAGATACAAACTCAAGGTTAATTGCACCAAACTTGATTGCAGGAAATACGACTTCAGTAACAGAGTGGTAAATGTCTGGAATACTCTACATGACTCTGGTTTCTTCCCCAAACCCCAAAAACTTTAACCTTAGACTGTCTACTATTGATCTCACCCCTTTCCTAAGTGGTCTGTAGGGGGCGTGCATAAGCGCACCAATCGTGCCTACCGTCCCTGTCCTATTGTTTCTTTTATTTTTCTTATATGTAACCATGTATTCATAACTATGTTTTTACTTATACCTATTATCTGGTAAGCAATTGACAAACCAAATAAAATAATAAATAAATAAATAAATATTTTCAAGTGAAGGACAGGAAGTGCCTTGGTAACCCTCTACTATACCATTTGCTCCTGCTTTTTTCTTTTTTAAAAAAAAGTTAGCAGCCATTTCTTTGGCACAATTTCCCAGTAGTAATTTCTGTTGTACCTTATAAGGACTAATAGATGGGACACCTCAAAAGGAACCATTGATTTGTGCCATTGCTTTATTCCGGAGAAGGAAGAAAACAAGGAAGAACTGACCCCAAATCATTCAGGCCTAGGGCAGGACTAGAATTCACAGTCTCCTGGTTTCTAATCAGTGCCTGAAGGACCAATGGCTTCCATATGCATAAAGACGCCAACACTTTGTTTTGTTTCATGCAACCGAGGGAGAGAATTCTGATGTATGACAGCTTATGCTACAGAACATGGAGTCACCTTTCAAGCACCTCACGATTCTTTGCTGCTTCATACCTCAATGCTGAGTCAGTGTTCCTTGTTTAATCAACATGGTCATCACCTTGAATTTTGTCCCTGTAAAGGCAAGCCTTTAACTTACCTTAGTTGTACCTACACAGAAGTCTTCTGCAAAGCCAGAAGGCTGGAGAAAGCCTTCCTAACAAGTAGATTCTCCAAAGACACAAAATAGTGTGCTGATGAGTCCAGTTTCATTAATTAAGTAGTTTAATTAGACCAATGTTTTTTTTAAAGTCATTTAAAACCTCTCAGAATGGGAGTGAAAGTTCACCCATCTTAAACTGGCCAAATCTGAAAAACGCTGAGTTAGATTTTGGCCTATACAACACCAAACTTTAAAAAGTGACTTTGTGCCACATTCTTTCTTCTTGTCTTTGTTTCTGTTGTGTTAAAGTCTGTGGCAAAGTTGACAGGTCTAGAATTAAAGGCTTATGCAAAAGCTGGGGCCATCGCTGATGAAGTGCTCTCATCGATCCGAACCGTGGCCGCATTTGGAGGAGAGAAAAAAGAAGTTGAAAGGTTGGTTATATATCAAGTTTGTTCCTGAGCACCAAAGAAGCCAGCTGAATTGAAACAGACCATGATTGCTTAAGTGCTAAAGATGAATATTTATTGTGACAATTGAAAATAGGCTCTTTCTAGCAGTAATAGACTTAAGCTGTGTCAAGGAAGACACTCTGTTTTTATTTTAGCTTGTTGTGCCAGATATATGAAATGGGAAGGTTTCCTCAAGATTTAGTTGCTTTCATTATACCAGCAATATTGTAGAGTTGGCCAAGTATTAGGTAGGCGAACATGTGCGCTGCCTGTCACACAGCCTTCTCTTTAATTAGACATCAGATGTGATGGTGATTACTCTTTTGTTGCCAGTATCAAAATCTTTTTAGCTCACCTGGAATCCTCAAAAAACCATCCTGTACTTTTGCCTCAGGGATCAAAATGGCTTGCTGTGGCATTTTTAGTATTCATTCAAAACAAGAATTGGACATGTATGTTGGGAACCTAGACAGCAGCTTTAATCTACGTGAGTCCTGTGGTTCCCTTTAGTCACTATTTTACAAAGTGGATGGCTTCACCCATTATGCTTTTAAAAGAACACAGAGTTAGCCTTGAATAATGCAACATTAGGGAAACATCTACTTAACCCAGAAAGACAGGAGCGGGTGTGGAAGAAATTCAAGTCTCTTTTGTCTTGACTTTCTTTGTTATAAGTGCGAAGGAGCGATAATATCTCTCAGGCTACTTACTTCATTGTTATATAATATAATAGCAAAGTAGAGTGGTAGGCCTAGTAGAAATTAGGCCTTAGGGTGTCTGATTCCTATCTGGCCTACTTTGAATAGCTGATAGTACTAGGTCAGAGGTGGGCAACTATGGCCCTTTCGTGACTTGTGGATTTCAACTCCAGGAATTCCTGAGGTGGGAATTGAAGTCCATAAGTCATAAAAGGGCCATAGTTCCCCACCCTTGTGCTAGGCAATGGATATTTGACCAAAGTTTCTTGATTAATTTGTGCAACAAGTAAGATGGTAAACCAAAGGTTAATAACCACAATGGCTGAGCTCATGCTAAACCAAAATTAAAGAAATCACATTATGACTTAGTCTCATATGCAAACCTAATCACTGATTGGCCAGCAAATCATCAGAGTTTAGGCAAGGGTCTTTTCCAGCCTTTCTTGGAAATGCAGAGAATGGGCTGTGATACCACGTGACAAGCAATTTTCCTATAAAGTATCCCAGTACTTATTTTTCAACAATGAAAGCTGCAAATTGATCCTTCATTTGAGTCAATCTGTTTTTTTAATGTCCTTTTTTTCTTTTTTTCTTTTTACAGATATGACAAAAATCTGGTGTTTGCTCAAAACTGGGGGATCAGAAAGGGAATCATAATGGGATTTTTCACAGGCTACATTTGGTGCATCATTTTCCTGTGCTATGCGCTGGCCTTCTGGTATGGCTCAAAACTTGTCCTTGAAGAAGAGGAATATTCTGCTGGCACCCTTTTGCAGGCAAGTGTTTTCTAAAGCTTTTCCTTGACTTTGAACACAGTCATTCAGATATGAGGAGAGTCAGCAACACCCAGCAGCCCTTCATTTTCTGCCTTACTTCTGGGGTAGTAGACTCTGGAGTCATTATTTTATAAACAGAATATTTTTTTAAAAAAAATGGTTGACCTTTGTAGATATCACTGAGGTAGCCATTTGTTTGGAACCCAGAAATTACAAGAAGAAAACCCATCCACGAGGGTTTCCCCATTTCTTTCCTCCTGCCACAGCGTCCAGTGTTTCCAAAAAGGATTGGTGACAAGCCAAAATGAAGTGAAATTTGCAGAGCATAAATATTGCAGAACCTTTCTGCTGATACCCGGTGTGGGGTTGGATCTAAGCCCTGAAAAGACCAAGTCAGTTTCACTCTTTAGAAGGTGGTTCCAGTAGGGATGAGTTCCTGCAGCAAAACGTTACAGCTCAACCTGCTACTGTTGGCGGACTCTTTCCAGGAGCTTCCATTTGAATGCTATGCAAATCACTGAAAGGCGCTGCTTCCTTTGGGGACACAAATGAGCCAACTCTTTTCCAGCTTTAAAAGCAGCTGTGCCTTTTGTAAAGTCCATGCAGCTGCCGCAGAAATGATTCCCAGATGCTCTCATGCAGAACCAGTTGACTTCAAGCAAACACTTTGCCCAGCCCTGTTCAATTCCATATCCTTTTCACGTATGTTCTTCCCATCCCTGCTGTCCAGTAGCCTTGCATGCTTGCTTAAGCCTGTCGACTGTAAACACAGCTAATTTTTGGAGTTGAGGAGCTATTTCTTTCTTTTCTGAAGATGAGCTTGAATTTCTGTAAGCCTTGCAGTTCAAGCTCTTTCGTGTTGTGTCGTGGTACTACCACAAGACCCAGTAATTAGCTTATTATAATAACAGAATAACAGAGTTGGATGGGACCTTAGAGGTCTTCTAGTCCAATCCCCTGTTCAAGCAGGAGACCCTATACCAGGGGCGTCAAACTCATGGCCCGCGGGCCGGATGCATCACGCACTGGCCAAGCTATTTTATTGAAGGGAGGAAAAGTCACAATATGTCATGTTACGACAGGTTTGACACCCTTGCCCTATACCATTTCAAACAGGTGGTTGTCCAATCTCTTCTTAAAAACCTCAAGTGCACCCACAACTTCTGGAGGCAAGTTAGTCCAGGGATTAATTATTCCATCAGGGAATGTTTCCTTTTTTTCTAGATCAGGGGTGTCAAACTCGATTTCGTTGAGAGCCGCATCAAGGTTGTGTTTGACCTCGGGGGGGCAGAGTGGGCATGGCCAGCTTGGAGTCACTGGACCGCAACAGCCTCCTGAAAACCTCCGCCAGTAAAAATGGAGCTGTGCACTCATGAGCTCCATTTTTGGCCGCAACAGCCTGCAATCCTCTACCAGCAAAAACAGAGCTTGGGGGCGCACGCCCAGTCCCCAACCTCCATTTTTACTGGCAGAGGCACCGCGGGCCAGTCCTTCACTGTTTCCAGGGTGGCCCCACGGGCCAGATCTAAGCACCCCGCTTGCGGGATCCGGCCTGCGGACCTTGAGTTTGACACCCCTGTTCTAGATTAAGACATAGAGTACTACAATTAATACTCTCTTAATACATGCCAAGTATTTTCTAGACCTCTAAAATTTGCTTTGATTTAAGGGATCAGTCCCAGACTTGAAAACTGAAATAGCTTCCTTAGGTTGGGAGGTAAAAGAATCATTCTATCCCTTTAATACTATTCCTAGTCTTGCCTTCTGGTAAAGAGGAAGCTGTTATTTCTCAAAAGAACAAAATATTTTATCTGCCTTCCAGAAATACTGTCTTGGGGCATCTATAGCTACTGATTGTAATTTAATATTGGCAGAAACTAATTTTTCCCCTCTTTATCCTTCTCAGGTTTTTCTCGGCGTCCTAGTAGGTGCCTTGAATCTTGGTCAAGCCGCCCCTTGCTTGGAAGCCTTTGCAACAGGTCGAGGGGCTGCCACAAATATATTTGAGACAATAGATGAAGTAAGTAACCCACTGATTGCTTGTGGGGGGTGGGGGGAATAAATGAGAGTTTCAAGGAATGTAAACTTTGCTTCTGCCAAGAATGCAAATGAGAAATATTATCGTGATTAAAAGAAATTGATTGCAAGTTAAAGCAAACCAGTAATCCTGCCTTGATATTTACAAAGAGTGCATTCATGCAAGTGACATTCCTAAGTGATTTTCTTATGAATATTCATCTTCTCACTGAGCCCCACTCTGTCTGTCAAAGAGGGCTATGCTTTATAAGGAACCTGATCGTCAAGAAAGGCAGTGAGACAAATTGCAAATTAAGTGGTTTCAGGAACTAAGTCATTCTGGTGCCTTAGGCGTGCAATTGTAAGAAAGAAAAGGGGGCCAGAAGCTCCAAGAATGAAATGAATATGTATAGCACTGCCAAGGCTTCAGAATTTTGCAAAGAAAAAAAACACCCACTCAATAATTCTAAGCTATAGAAGCCAATTATATTCTTTCTATTAGTTTTATTCCTTGCTTTCCCAAAAATAAGTGAAATGCATATAAATGGACAACTCTATATATACACTGAACAAAGCCAGTGTGGATGTGTGGTTAAGGCATTAGGCTAGAAGTCAGGAGACCATGAGTTCAAGTCATGGCCGAAAGCACAAAGCCAGCTGGGTGACTTTTGGGCCACTCATTCTTGCTCAGCTCTAGGAAAAAAGCCAATTAATTTCCAGAAAAATCTTGCAGATTAGACTAGGCAGTTACAAGGAATCAGAAACTGACTTGAAGGCATCAAAAGAAAACAAACAATATAAAACACATACTGAGTTGTTGATTTAAGGAAGTCTTTTCTGCATTGGAGCACCAAATCCAAATTTTAGTCTACCTTAAGCCATGCAAACTCCCTGTTGACTTTGGGCCAGTCACCTACTCTCAGCTCAACCTATCTCATAGAGTCATTGTGGGTGAAAATAGGAGGAGCGAGTCCTATGTGTGCCACCTTTTGTTCCCGAAGTAAAGGTGGGATATAAACTAGCAAGCCAATCACTTGTTTGATCTAAATGTTCTGGTGCCATAAATGGATGGTGTAAATCAGTGTTTCCCAACCTTGACCGCTTGAAGTCCGCGTGGACTTCAAATCCCATAATTCCTCAGCCAGCCAGGGTGAGGGTAAGGGGCGTGGATGCTACATTTAGGGTTTCAAGAGTTTGACACATTCCTTAACTAGGAACTAGGTCAGGGATGGGATTCAAATTTTTTAACAACCGGTTCTGTGGGCGTGGCTAGGTGGGCGTGGCTAGGTGGGCGTGGCCATGTTACTGGGTGGACATGGCTTCTTCTTTTTTCTTTTTTTGCAGAAAACTGCGCCCCCCCCCATTTTTTTGCCACCTGAACCTCAGACAAGCCTCCTTGGGGGTGTTTTTGCTCCCAGAAATTTTCCCTGGGGCCCAGGAAGGCAAAAAGCGGAGCATAGGGAGGGCACGCAGCACCCCATCCCCACCCCCCACACGCCCCTTTTTGCTTCCTGGGTCTTGGGGAAGCCTCCTGGGTGAAGCAGTAAGACAGCAAAGGGAATCCCGGAACAGCTGATCATCGGAACAGCTGATCATCAGGAGGGGGAGAAAAAAGAAATACCTTCAGTGACTGGGCGGGGAGAACACAGATGTTGGGCATGCATGCAATGTTGTGCATGTGCGGTAAGGACTGACTGGGTGGGGAGGGATGGAGTGGGCGGTGAGGGGCAGGACCAGCCAGGAGCACGATTTGTCAGTTCTCCGAACTGCGCAGAATCGTAACAACCGGTTCTATAGAACTGGTGCTGAACTGGTAGAATCCCACCCCCGGACTAGGTGGTCTATCAAAACATTCGTGGAAATGTTAAGTAATGTTAAACAAGTTGGGAGTGGAAATCAATGAGAGATAGAATAATCAGAAGAGCCTTCTGAAAGTCTGTCTGTTCAAGGCCTGAGAGCCAGCAAGGGAGTAAAGATAAATCCTTCAGACAGAGATGTGAAACTAGCTACTGAAAGAAAGCTTCTTGAGAAAAAAAACAAAAACAAATTGAGTGATCTGATTAATTCTACCCCAGAAACCTAGAATTGACTGTATGTCAGAAGATGGCTACAAACTGGACAAAGTCCGGGGTGAAATTGAATTCCATAATGTAACCTTCCATTATCCATCCAGGCCCGATGTTAAGGTAAGAACTCAAAAGGTCCTATTCTGCAGCATTGCCATAATTTCCAAATTTATTCTGGGAACCTAGCTAGGCCTTTTCAAATACAGTGCCATTTATTTTCTTTCTTTCTTTCTTTCTTTCTTTCTTTCTTTCTTTCTTTCTTTCTTTCTTTCTTTCTTTAATCTAGATTTTAGATGAACTCAGCATGGTTATCAAGCCAGGTGAAACCACAGCCTTTGTTGGTCCAAGCGGCGCAGGGAAAAGTACCACAATTCAGCTGATCCAGCGCTTCTATGACCCTACCGAAGGCATGGTGAGGCTTTGACCTAACTCTGTCATCTTTCTTTCATTGGGAAAATCCTGAAGCCTGATCCATTCTTGTTGCATATTTATCTTTGCAATTTACTATGAAGCCACACTCTTAGCCTCCTCTTATCAACTGGTCTTTGGACTCAAAGAGCAAAATAGCATTTATTGGTTTACCAAACTCAGATGGCCTCATCTGTCTCATATAATGATGCTAGACAGCTCATAATAATCAATACATACAGAGATAGAAACAGAACCATTTTTTCCACCAGTTGTCAGACCAAACAGTCTCCCAGCTCAACCTCCATCCTAGTCCAATGCTTGGAGGAAAAGTCATCTCTTCATGGCCTTCTGAGTGCTAAAAAGGTAGGGAATCCTCAAATCTCAAAGAGGAGGCTATTCCAAATAACAGGGACAGCTACTGAGAAGATATGCATTTGAGGTCCCATCAGAGGACAACATTTAAAAGACTGGAGCATAGACACTGTACCAAATCTCGTAGATGGGCAAATCACCTCAGGGACTTGAAACCTGACAAGGAGGAATGAGGCCACATTCATATTTATATGAGAGATGCCTGGGTTTCAGAACTGGAAATGGAAAACTTTAATACATGTATAGAATACAATCTGTGAATAGGATATTTGATACAATGGGAAATGTATCTTGACAGGTAGTTCTGTCAGGGCTCAGATCAGGTAAATTTCATATTTTGTGGTAAGCTTCATGAATCTCATTAATTTGCTTAACTCTGATTTTGTTGAGGAAGTTAGCTGGGTACATATTTCTTTAGGATAAAAATGAAGAAAAATCCATTATGAGCTGGTCCAGGATGTGGCACAATCCACCTGTGTAAAAATATTTTAAAATTCTTTTCATAGTCTTTTAATATCCAATCCACTTTAGGTAAATGAAATTATTAAGTAATGTTATCTCACAGGCTGCATCTGAATTAAAATATCCAAGAAAAGAACATTAATCTCTGAAAAATTCAGAATTGGTTTGCACAGCCGCCCTAAATAAAAGTACCAGCTATTGTATTGTTGCTCATTTCATTCATTGCTGACCAACTCTCACATATATTAGTAAGAAATTAAATAGATATTTTTTGTATTAAGGACAACTTCTGGGGTTCTTCCGGGGGACATCTGCAGAGGTATATCAATACAATGATCAGAATTCAAAAGAATTGGGAAGCTAAAGCTATGTATCCAGAAAGACCTTATAATATATTTGTCAACTCATAAAATATTTCTATGGTCTTTTTAGAGTTGCCAACAGAAAGAGTGGGGGGAGCAGTGCGGCAGCTTGCAAACTAAAAGTGCATTCCATAAATAGTTTTCAAAGATAGTAACTAGGTGACTGAAGTTTTTCCCATGCAAAATTCTAACTGGAGAGCATGATTGATGACTCTTGGCTATGGATGTGTCCCACTGGAGAATATGAGTTACGATAACACCCAGGGGGTGGGGGAAAACCAGGGTCAAGGCTGACAATGAATTATATGTCTCAGAGTCGGCTACACCCAGACAGTGCCGGACATTTTAACTCCCAATAAATCCTGTTGAACTTTTGGAAGTTTGGCTCAAGACTCATGATTTATGTGGGGTAACTGCCAGAATCTTGACAATATTACTCTTCCTTCCTTCCTCCTTCCTGCAAAGGATGTGCAGGTGCTATAGAGCAAATGATGTTTGAAACGAAGACCATATGTGGTTTGAGATGAAAGGAAAATTGTGGAAAATTAATAATCTAAGCTAAGCCTCAATCGCTGTGCTTTCAGGCATTGTATGTAGGAATTAGACACAAAACTGGAAGCAGTGCAGTACAGTGTTGCTATTTTAAGAAGCAGCTTCCATTAAGAGAGGAAGATGTTGACCTGAAGGTACAGGTGACCATAGTCTTTATCTACAAACTGTTGTTGTGCAGGTTACTCTCGATGGACATGACATTCGCTCCCTTAACATTCAGTGGCTGCGCTCTTTGATGGGGGTGGTGGAACAAGAACCCGTCCTGTTTGCCACCACTATAGCAGAAAACATTTGCTACGGTCGGGAAGATGCCACTATGGAAGACATCATCAGAGCAGCCAAAGAAGCCAATGCCTACCACTTTATCATGGATCTGCCTCTGGTAAAAGGAACTTCATCATATCCGTTCTCAGTCCTCTTCCAAGACTGTCTCTTATACCACATCTGCGTAGTTTGAGATCACTAAATGAGGGGTTGGCAACATGTTGTCCTCTATGCCAAAGGTGCTTTTTTTTTTCAAGGGGCAACTGGACTTTCTGGTTTCTCTTTGAAGACATTTCACTTCTCATCCAAGAAGCTTCTTCAGTTCTGACCAGATTCAGAGCTTCAGGATGGAGCTTCACCATCCACTCAGAAAGAAGAAGCTTCTTGAATGAGAAGCAAAACGTCCTCAAAAAGAAACCAGCAAATCCAGTTGCCTTTTGAAAAAGCACCTCTGGGACAACCATGACCTGGAGAACTGAGAATCTCCATAGACATGTTCTGTAGTGTCAAAGTAACCATGAAGCTCGATATTACTTTGGTTAAATGATCCCTTCTAAGAAATGACCAGCATCTCAAGACCTTCTTAACTCTTAAGAAATCTCACATACAATCTCATGTAAGTTCAGGTGAGAGGGGATAAGCTTTTAGCATCCTCTATTGCTAGATTTTTACTAAGGGTTTTGAGGGTGGAAGCCATATAATACCATGCCAGGCTGAAAGGATTGTTGGCCCCTGTATTAATTTAAGACAAAAACTCACCACTCTGCAAGACTTTTGTTACTTTCTTAGCTGTTGCTGGGAAACTTAAAAGTTGTTGCTAGGCAATTAAAAAGAGAAAATTAGTGGGGGGGGGGTGGATTGCCATACAGGTAGTCCTCAATTTAGAACCATTTGTGTAGTGACTATTCAGAGTAACAACAGCACTGAAAAGAAATGATTTGTGGCCGTTCCTTACACTTATGACCATCACAGTGTGTTCAGGGTCACGTGATCAGAATTTGGGAATTTGGCAACCAACATCTACTCGCATTTTTACATGCTTTCGAACTGCAAGGTTGGCAGAAGCTGGGAGATCATTCCGTTATGCGATGCTAGGGATTCGAACGGCCGAACTGATGACCTTTCTGATTGACGAGCTCAGCATCTTAGCCACTGAACCACTGCATCCTTAAGAGGCAGGGTAGGGATTAGTAAATCTCATGCTAGGTCACAGTTTTCTGCCAGGTCAAAGATTTGAAGAGCAGGACCATCTCAGCAGTGTGGAGAGTCCTTAGGACCTCTATTTTCCCATGCTGCAAGAGTTGTTACAGGATTGGCAGCCCCCTCTTGGCAGGCTAGCCTTGCTATGTTTCTCTTCTTGGGCAAAACTTACTGGACATCCTTGCTTCATGAGCCCATAGGCCTTCTCACGGAAGCAATAGGTTTCTTTTTCACCATATCTTTGGCCAGAAGACCAAGGTCCCAGTTGTTCCTGGGCTGCTTCTCCATCTTACCCCACTCAACATAATATTTATGATTGACCTAAGGCAGGGCTGGCTCAGGAATTCTGGGAGTTGAAGTCCACAAGTCCTAAAGGGGCCATCGTTCCTCACCTCTGACTTAAGGGAACTGAGATGAAAGCGCTTTGTAATGGTTGGACCGAACTTAACAGTAACCTTTTGCTCTTTCCACTATTTCAGAAATTTGACACCCTTGTTGGAGAAGGTGGCGGCCAAATGAGCGGAGGCCAGAAGCAGCGAATTGCCATTGCTCGGGCTTTAGTTCGAAACCCTAAAATCCTGTTGCTCGACATGGCTACATCAGCGCTGGACAATGAAAGCGAGGCTACTGTGCAAAAGACACTTTCCAAGGTTGGCGATGTTACTTCAGTTCAGTGGGGTTAGGAAGCCTTGGCTTTTCAGTTTCTTTAAGTATGACCTCTTTTACAAACAGAGGTAATTCTTTTCACTGGTTTTAAACAACAGCTCTGGGATATAACATTACGATTAACCCGGTAAAATGGTTGGAGTCTCAGATGAGGAATAGGAATTTCTTTTTGACTTTTCCATCTGCCACTTAGGCAGAGGTTGGCTGATTTAATACAGTGCATGAAGCATGTGGTTTGCCTAGCTTTGGTTTTGCATGCTGTATGAATACAAACACCATTGTCTTTTAATGACCCTATAATCCCTTGTGGGGTGGAGTCTAGGTAAGTGAATGGAGCTGAGTGTTTACTGGCCAGATGCCCTTCCTGTCACCAATGCGGAGCTATATTCAGTAGATATGATCTCAATGTGCCCAGAGAGAGAAATATCTGCCTCTACCTAGGATCGAACTCACAGCCTCCTGATTGTGAGGCGAGAGCTCCAACTCTAGGCCACTGCACCACTGTATGAATCCAGTGTACTGTATGTGAACTATATGTCATGTTTTGTAAATGTGGTTTACAGCTTAGTTAAGTTTGTTAATGGCAACTATTCTGTTTTATTCAATTTAGATTATGGTTTAGCATAATCGATGAATTTGAGCACTCTTTTAACTGTGGTGAATGGGGAAGAGAGGCAGCTACAGTATTTAGTCTAAAGACTTTGGGGAACAATAACCTAAAATGAAAATGTAGAGTTGATTTAGATTTTGCACCTTCTCCAATGCACACAAGCTACTGATCGCTGCAATCTTCCTTTGAAATGAACGCAACAGCTCTTGTGAACAGAAAGACCGGTGGGCTTGTTTTTTTGCTAAAAAAATAACGGCAGAGACGAATTTCAAAAAATTTAAACCTCACAAGCATTCTCTGTCCATCAGATGGGCTTGGCAGTTTCCAAAGAACTACCCTGTTTCTCCAACAATACGGCCTCCCCCAATAGGAAGTCCCAGCATGTTTTATAGGCATGAAATGAAATTAAGCCCCTCCCCCCAAATTAAGGCCTATATTAAAACATGCAAAATGGGGGGAATGGTGGGGGGGGCTTGCCATTAGGAAGTACTTTTGTTGCACACCCAGATATGGTGCTGCCTGTGTTGATCCTGATACTAAGTGCCTCACCAACGCCGAAGTCAACATCCAAGCCGTCGCCACGTGCCTGCCCAAAGATGCAGGGGGGGTTAATTAAGTCACCCCTGAAAAGACGGCCTAGCCATTTTTTCGAGGCTCAAAAAAAAAAAAGACCCGGCCTTATTATATGAGAAACACGGTAGGTTTCAATAAAGAATGGGTTGCAGGACAGGATCTGAAGCTCAAGAGATGCTGGCAAAAAGTATGTAGAGATATGAAGATCAGTTCACTTGACGGCTCTTTTTCACTCTCTGGATTAGTTGGGCAAGCACTCTGGCCCACTCAGGTTTTGCTATCAGATTTTCCTCTAAAACCTCCTTCTGTTTTCATCTACAACTTTGCTTAAGATAAGAAAATTTTATGCAGTTTCCTACCATGTACACATTTGTTAACAAATTTTCTGGAAAATTGAATGCAACTCTCTTTGATTTCCTGAAGCTTCTGCGAGCATCATTTTCAAAAGAGGGCTGGTTGAAAGACAAAAGGAGGGTGTCTTTATAGAGAAGGAAGTAATCCTTTACTTCCTCTGCAGCTTTTGTATTTAAGAGTTTTTATCATTTTGAAAAAGGACAGATGAGAGATGTTTGCCTCCTTTGTCTGCTGTGGTTCAATCAAATTACTCTCTTAACTTAGGTCCTGGAAATATTTGATTATTATTGTTTAAAATACATTTTAAAAATTGATGCACAAATGCTGAATACACAGAGCATGTTTCACGCATGCAACAAATTCTATTTTTCAAAAAACATTCTTAGCTTGAACTACGGTAAATATGAGGCAGTACTTCAAAAATGCAATCACCCAGAAACAGCTGTGCTATTAAGAAAGAGGGGCGGAATACTCCATGCGGATTTAATTGGGGCTTCAGCAACACCGCTTATTTTATTTTTTTAAATTTGATTTTGTTCATTTGCATCTATCCAGATGGCTTTCTCTGTTAACAAATAGGAATGAGAGATTTTCTGACTTCATGGAAACTTAAATTCTGAAACAGATAGAGGTAAACAAAGAAGAATATTACGTTGGAGGGGGCGGAGCTGGCGTCGTGACGATACGGCATGCAATCTTGGAGGTCTGAGACCGCTGCCGATATCTTTGCTCCTGGACAGTCCATTTGGATCTAAACCGTCCCGAAGAGATGGTGAATGTAAAGAGCGCATCCTGTCAATCCCAGGGATATCACAAAGTCCCTGGTAGATCCAGGAGAAGCTCTTCTTGCCAGCGGCAAAGAGGCAGCCATTAAAGCTGCTGAAGTTGGCACAGCTCCAAAACGAAAGAGAACAAAAGAAAAAGTGTGCCGGTTTGGTGAGAACTTTTCTTTATTTAAAGATTTGAGAGGACACCCTAAGGGAAAGAAAGAATCTGTAAAAGTTTTTTGACAGAAGTGAATAAGCGGCGATTTTAAACAGGGATGTCAAAGTAATATTTTTATTTTTTTTTCTTATTGCTGATGATCCTATATTTCGAAACTGGACTGGTTTTTTCCTTTTTTTTTAATCTACTCTTTTCTTTCCCTTTTTTGATTTTATAACATATTAAGCCAGAGACTCCCTTTTAGTCTTTTTTTTTTAAATATTTTCTTCCTTTTTAAACTAATTCTTATTATACTCTGCCAGAAAAGTAGGGGGAAAGTGAAAGCTAAAGGAACTTTGTAACACTGCCAACTAGAGGCTTGGAAATATTCTACTTTTCCTTTGACCAGACAAAGCTGAGAAAAAATTGAGACTTTTTTTCAAGGACACTGCCTGTTTGATAAGACAGGGTGGAAGAGCATGGGAGAGTATTATTGCAGGTGCTCTTCTGGGTTTCTATCAACAGCTGAAGTCTGGTGTTGAAACCTAGTGGGGGAAAAGGTGATAAGGTTTTGGAGAAGAGAATTATAATAAGAGCCTTGGATAATTAAACAAAGTGCAGTGTGCTCTTTTTACTTTTTCTAAGTTGTGCTATCCCTCCTCACCAGCTTTATTTTATTTCATTTTATCTTTTTTTTTTTTTGCAATAGCTATTTGGATCTTTGGCTTTGTTGGAGCTTGTCTTTTCTTTTTTTTTCTTTGGAAGTCTAATCTCTATGCTTGCTTTTTATTTTAAAGGGAAAGCTTTAGTATTAATGTTTCCTTTTTTTTAAGGGAATAGCCTTTTTTTCTCCTTTCTTGGTATTTTTGTTTTTTCATCTACCTTTCTGGTTTATTTTTATGCACTCTTTTCTATTTGAGACCTCTCAATTGGATTAAGGTGTTGAAGAACCTGAAGAATTTTTCCTTTTCTTTTTTTTTTCAAGAATTTTTCTTCATTTAACCACCGATTGGATTAAGGTATACAAGAACCTGAAGATATTTTGTCCTCTCCCACCTTTTTTTTATCATTACTATTTGGCTTTTTTTTTCTACTATTTTTATTTCGAACTACAATTGGTTATTTCACAATTGGATTAAGGTATAGAAGAACCTGAAGATTTTGAATTGCTTAAAATGAGTAGGAAACTAACAGCTCCTGGTTCTTCAACTTCTACTTCCTCCTCTCCACCATCTGGAGGACAACATTCAATACAATGTTAAAGCAAGAAAAAGAACAAGAAAAAGTGACTCTGCAGATGATTATGCAAGGAATTCAAAATATTCAAGCAAGATCAGAGAATATTAAAAAGAGAATAGAGAACATTGAACAAAGAACAGAGAACACTGAACAAAGAATGGAGAACATTGAACAAAGAACAGGGAAAACCGATGAAAAAGTGGAGAACATTCAACAAATGATGTTGAAGTATGATGAGAGATTCCAAAAAATTGAAGAAGATAAACAAAGAGACAAGAAGATTGGAGATATTGATAATAGATTAACAGTGGTTGAACAAGATAAAAGTGGTATGTTGAGATGGGAGATGTATATATCAGAATTCTATCTTAGATTCCAAAAAGTAGAGGAAGAAAAAGGACAAAACTTAGCTGAGATAATGATAGAAATACTGGTTGAAGCTTTGGAAATAACTCAAGAGAAGATGATGGATGGAATAGATGAGGTTTATCGAGTTTTCACAAGATATGCGATGAGAAATAGCTTACCAAGAGAAGTTCACAGTAGATTTACAAAGAAAGCCATTAAAATGCAAATATTGCAAGTGGCAAAAGAGAAAACATTGAAATATAAAGACAAGGAGATTGTGGTCTTGAAACAAATACCCAGAAGAGTGAGAGAGATGAGAAGAGAATACTGATTCCTGACTAAAATGCTACTTAAAAAAGAGGTGAATTATAGATGGCTGATTCCAGAAGGTTTAATGTTCACATGGCAAGAACAGAGACATAGAATTGACTCAATTGAGAAAGCGGAATTATTTTATACAGAATTTTTTGGAGGGAAAGAGGAAGAGGCAGAAAAAGAAATCTCACTAATTGAATTCCAAGAGGACTGCCAAATGGCGATTGAAAAAGAAGAAGGTGCAGTAGGTGGAAAGGTGGAAGCCAAAGAACAACGTGAACCAAGATCTACGAGAGCTGCTAAACCTAACTACAAAATATAACTATGGAAGAGAAAAAAAACTGATTACAATTAATATAAATGGACTTAACTCAGCCGTTAAAAGAAGGAAAACCTTTCATAAATTAGAGAAATTAAAATTTGATATAATTTGTCTACAAGAAGTACATATTAAAAAACAATATGAACAATTGTTGATACAGCCAAAACTAGGGAAAATATTTACTTCCTTGACACAATGTAAGAAAAGAGGAATGGTTTTATATATTAAAGAGACCATCCCAGCAAAATTGATTTATACCGATGATGACGGAAGAATACTAATGGTGGAAATAATGGACAATAATATGAAAACACTCCTGATTGCAATCTATGCCCCGAATGACAAACAAGAAGAATTCTACAAAAAATTACATATGAAAATAATTGAACTGGACTATGCTTATATAGTTATGATGGGAGATTTTAATGGAACTGTAGACAATAAATTGAACTATACAGCACAGAAAACAATAAAGCAAAACAGAAAGACTCTCCCTAAATCTTTTTTTAAAATGGTAGATGAAATAAACTTAAAAGATACATGGAGAGAAAGAAATGCTAAAACTAAACAATGCACTTTCTATTCAAATAAACACTTATCATGGTCCAGAATAGATATGATATGGATGTCAACAGAATTAATAACTAATATTCAAGAAATAAATATTGAAAGAAGTACTTGGGCAGATCACAATCCAATGACAATTAAATGGAAAGGACAAAAAAGAAGGTCTAGATGGACGTTAAATAATACTATTTTAAAGGAAAAAGACTTCACACAGTGGATGGAGAAAGAATTGGCTTTTTTCTTCAGAGAAAACAAAAAAGAAGATACATCAATTCAGAATGTATGGGATACAGTGAAGGCATATGTTAGAGGCTTGATAGTAGACTATACAAGGAAAAGAAATACTATGAAAAGATTAGCCTCTAAGGCCTTAGAGGATGAGTATAAAAGACTTGAAAAAGAGCCACAGAAAATGCCACAGAAAAAGGACATCAAGCTAAAAATGGAAAGAAAGAATCAAGGAAAATATTGCAATTAACAGATGACCAAGGCCAAGTTTGTTATGATAGTAAAGAGAAGAAGGAAATCATCCAAGACTTCTATGGGAAACTATATATGCAAGAGAATATTGATGAGGAAAGAGTTAAACAGTACTTACAGAATGCTAATTTACCTCAGATATCTAAAGAGATTGAAACAATGTTAGAAAGCAATATAACGATGATGGAGTTAACTGAAGCACTCAAGAAGCAAAATAATGGAAAGGCACCAGGCCCAGATAGACTTCCGGCAGAATTTTACAAAACATTACAAGAATCGTTGAATCTTCCACTGCTAGAAGTTATGAATGAAGTTATGTTAAAGAAGAAGATACCTAAATCATGGTCAGAAGCCTATATTACACTTATTCCAAAAGAGGAGGCGATCCATTACAAATTAAGAACTATAGATCTATTTCTCTACTAAATGCAGATTATAAAATCTTTGCTTCAATATTGGCAGAAAGACTTAAAAAATATCTAAATAATTTTATTCATCCTGATCAAAATGGATTTCTGCCAAAGAGACAAATTAAAGATAATATGAGAGTAATCTTGGACACCTTGGAATACTATGAGGCACATCCTGAAAAACAAATGGCTCTGATATTTCTAGATGCACAGAAGGCATTTGATAATGTGAATTGGCGATTCATGTTATTACTGCTGGAACAGATGGGCTTTGCTAGAAAATTTATTCAAGCAATAGAAGCTATATACTATAAGCAAACGGCAAAGATAATGATAGAGGGAGAACTTACAGACTATCAATATAAGAAAAGGAACAAGACAAGGGTGCCCACTATCACCTTTGTTGTTTGTGTTAACTTTGGAAGTGCTGGACAGAAATATTAGAGATGAAAAGAATATAAAAGGAATGAAAATCAAAAAGGAAGAATTTAAGCTGCAAGCATTTGCAGATGATCTGGTTTTTATCTTAGAAGACCCTCTAGAAACAGCACTAAAATTGATAGGAAAGATAGAGACATATGGAAAGGTGGCTGGTTTGAAAATAAATAAAGATAAGACAAAGATCTTGACAAAGAATATGCTATTAAGACAAAAGGAAGAACTGGCAGACCTATTGAAAATTCAGGTCACGAATAAGATCAAGTACTTGGGGATATATTTGACAGCAAGATGTAGTACACTAAAAGAGAATAATTATATCAAACTTAAACAGCAGATAGCGCTAGATCTGGCGAAATGGGAAAATTTACAACTGTCACTAATAGGGAGAATTTGAACAATCAAGATATTACCCAGAATTTTATATTTGTTTCAAACAATTCCAATTAGGCTTGGAAAAGATTACTTTGAAGATTTAAATAAAATTGTGTTGAAATATATATGGCAAGGTAAGAAAGTGAGAATAAAGTTAAAACTTTTGCAAGATGCTAGAATTAGAGGAGGATTTGGTTTGCCTAATTGGGAGTTGTATTATCAAGCTACAAATCTGGTGTGGGTTAAGGAATGGATAACACTAAGAAATACTAGATTGTTGACATTAGAAGGACATGATTTGTTGTTGGGATGGCATGCTTTTTATGATATAAAGGAACTAAAACACAGGGGTATTTTAGAAGACATTATATATGGGAGTCTCTGTGGTTAAACTGGGAGAAGATTAAAAGACAATGTTATTTGAAAATTCCAGTCTGGCTATCGACTATGGAAGCATTTTCTTATCCTACAATCTATAAAAAGGAACAGTTAGATATGGTGAAATATTGAATGAAAAGAGAGAACTCAAATCTATACAAAAACTAGAGGAGCAAGTTATAAAGATGAATTGGTTTTCATATGCGTAAATACATTCAAGGTATGATAAAGATTCTAAAATGGAAGGTTTCTATGATAAATTGACTGATTTAGATAAGATTTTGACAGGTACTGGTGAAAAGGTGATTAAAAAATTGTATGGATATTTATTAGAAATTAAATTAGAAGAACAAGCTAAAAAAACTATGATTGCTTGGGGGAAGAAGACTAAAATCCACATGTGGTTGGAAAAAATGACAAAAAAACATATAGACTTGAAACCAGAGATATTTTTATTGGGAATTTTACCTGAAATATATAGTAAAGACTTGAAATATTTGATTTTAAATGTATTAACAGTGGCTAGGATTGTATTTGCCAAAAACTGGAAAAATGAGAAAACACCATCACAGGAGGAAATCATTAAGAAAATATTGGAATGTGCTGAAATGAGTAGATTGACATTTGAAATTAGAGAACAAGAGGATAAACAATTTTATAAAATTTGGGATCTATTCTATCAATGGTTAGACAATAAAATATAGTAATGAATTATGTAGACTTTTAGAAAATAATAAATATATAAAGATGAACTTCTTTCTTATTATATCTACAAAATGATTTTAGGATAGATTTGGGATGATAATATGAACTGTTATAAAACAAACTAAGTAAATTATGATTATCTGGTAAAACATGAATGAATAAAGGTATAGTCAAATGATTGATTAATAATGATACTAAGGTATTTAATTTTTGATTGAAAATACGAGATTATATGCCATGTAATTGTAATTGAAGACTAGGAAATGGAAGCACAAAACAATTTGTAAACCAACCGGCACACTATGTATACATAAGGAAGATGGCTTGATGTTTTTATGTTTGTTTGTTTATGTTTGTTTTTAAAAAGCAATAAAAACTTAAATAAAAAAGAGGAACATTACGTTGAAATTAGCAAGGGAAGACTATGTGATTTCTTTATCTTCTTACAACGAAGATGTAGAGGAAGATTTGGCAATAACCGCTTCTGTAGCCTCCAACCTCCAAAGATTGTACTGTCAAAGTCATTTTTTTTTTTTTGCAGTGTCATCTTCCTTCCTAGGCTAAAATATGTGCGGTGTCACCACCATGCCTTCTTCAGATCACAGAGACTTTAAATGATATGAAAAACTGTGCCCCAGCAACCAAGGAAGGTGCCCACCTTAGCACTGAATATTACAAGGTTCTTCAACATAGTATATGTGGGGATGAATGTCGTTGTTCACACCTTTCTTGGAATTCTTGGAAATTTGAACAATAGCTATTATATTCTAGCTATTGTAGCTATCTTCTGGTTGAGCACGGGTGCCACATGGTTGTGATGGCAAATGTCATCGGGTACATTAGCTATTGTATTCTGCACAAATTGAAGCTTCTGGATAGTACCGCATCTTGGATTTGCTCTTTCAGGGGAAACGCCTCCCATCCCACCGCTGGAGAATGACAGTCATAGCCATGAAAACAAACAAACAATTTCCATCAATGCTAGGACGTTGGTTCATAAAATAACACAGTCCAAGCATTCAGGCCACACAGGTTTATTAAGGATATTTTGCTTTTATTACCAGTTCTTGAGTTCCATGGCACATCAGTTCCCATGTCACTTTAAGGAATCTTTTGACATTTGTATAGAGCATCCATACTTGTAGAGAGAGATCAGTCAATTAAGGTTCATTCCATCCTCTGGGATGACAGAAGTACAGACTGAACTTTCATGAACGGTGGTGCCTCCAAAAATCTTTCTTTCCTTGCCGTAGGCTCGTTTTGGGCGCACTGCAATTTCCATAGCTCATCGCTTGTCCACGGTGAAATCTGCTGACATCATAATTGGGTTTGAACATGGAAGAGCTGTGGAAAGAGGGAAACATGAAGAGCTGATAGAACGGAAAGGGGTGTACTTCACGCTGGTAACGTTGCAAAGCCAAGGCGACAAGGCACTCATGGAAACATCAATGCAAAGTAAGTACCTGATTTTGTATCTTTAATGTGCCTAACTCAAATCATTAACTTCCTATTAATAAAGCTTGAGTTTTATTTTATTTTATTTTATTTTGGTTCCACAGAGAATTAGACTTCACATATTTCATAACCAAGGAATCTGTCCACTTTAGGATCAAACGATTTCTTCTTGTACTGTATTAAACATAACTCAGATATTATTTACTCTGGTATTAACTCTCTTAAGGGACCTTAAAAACCTCCCGCTTCTTTTAATTGAAGGTGTCTAGGGCTGAAACTTGAGCTGTGAGCATATATGTAACACAGGCCCTGTAAAGAATTGATGGAGTGGTTAGTGGAAACATACAGATACCTTCAGCCAGAATTTTCTACATATATCCAGTAACCAAATCCACTTGCGATGCAACAGTTCTTCTAAAGCATTTTTTTTGTCTTCACCTAATGTTCTGAAAAGCACTTCCCTTCCCAAAAGCAATAGCATTTAGACTTATATATTGCCTCATAGTGTCTTAGAGCTCTGTTGGGTATATGGATACTCCAACTGGTTTGGGTTGAATAAATATGTAAACCTAGGATTAAGTGCTATGTAGCTTTAAGCACAAGAAACTGCAATGTCATTGTGGGTGCGGTTCCAGGCAGCAATATAGGTAGGAGGGGAAACGTAATAGCCCCAGCTTCTGGATGCAACTGTCTGAGTCCTTCTTCTGGATGCACCTGGTTACTGTTCCTGGTCTGCTGTGTGCTGGAAGGTCTATCTGCTTATTTTGGAGGCTACTGTGCCAGATACCATTTCACCTGAACACAAGGACTGTTTACTGGTGAGCTGAGGATTCAGCATTGTCTTGGTGAGAAAGGTATCAGAAGGAGAAGATTATAAGCAGATAAAGACATTGTATTTACTGTAAATGGACTTGATAACTGGATGGATAAACTGGATACTGACATATGGACTGAATGACTATTCTTAATCTCTGTATGAATTAAATATCTATTTAAACCACAAACAGTGTATTTGTCTCAAGTGTGTGTATACTCTTGGGCCCAGCCTCTCTCTCATTTGCCAGTCTGGCTTGACTGCTGCTGTGCACTCAGCTCGGGGGTTTATCCCCAAACACTAACATTGGTTATGGGCCCAGCAGTGTGCACAGTCTAGCTAACCAGGTTATACCAGTGAGAGTTTGGTCAAGAGTTACACATTGCTGTAAAGACAAACTGTTTGTTAAATAGTTATTTTTCTCCAGAGCAATGGCACAAGTAAATTTGCCAAGTCTGTCCATGATAGCCAGACTAGATGGAACAAACTATGTTTCATGGTCACTGAAGTGTAGTTTACTGCTACGAAGAGAAGGTTTGTGGGACATAATTACAAACCCACCAGATGTATCAAACTTAAATCCTAATGACGAAGAGAGGATTATAAACTGATACAGGACTATGAAAGAAAGAATGAGCAGGCTTTGTGCATCATGGGTCTTACCCTGTCTGACCAGCAACTCATTCATATCCGAGGAGTGGAAAATGCTGCAGACTGCTGGGATAGTCTTAAAAGGATTTATGTTCGAGACAGTGTAGGAGCTCATATCAATCTTACACGGAAGCTGTTTAGAACACATCTTGAGATAAATGGAGACATGTTGACTCATTTAAACTGTATGAAAAGCATTTTTCAACAACTGCAAGAAAAAGAGCTTGTATTTAATGAGTTGCAACAAGTATACATCATATTGTCTTCTCTGGATCGAAGCTATGATGATTTTGTGACTGCTTTGGAGGTATTGCCAAAAGACAGTTTATCAGTAACTGAGATAACCGGCAGGCTATTAGAGGAAGCCAGGAGAAGGAGTGAGCGAACAGCTGAGGGAAGATAAACATAAGGAAGAGAAATTATCTTCAAAGCCTGAGAGAAACCAGCTGTGTAAGTAAAGCACCCCGGAAGAAGAGAAGTTATCTTCAGCGGCATACACAATTAAAAAGTGTTTTAATTGTGGAGGCAGAAGGACATTTGGCAGATTCTGCAGAAAGGAAACGCCAGGATGTAAAGAAGCCAAAGAAATCCTTTGAACTGGCCATGTTTAGCAATTGTGATATGAAAGAAAAATAATAGTGCATACTGGAAAGAGATAACAAAAGGTAACTGCAGCTTTAATGGAACATTGTATGTCTTACATGATAGTAAGAAAGGGGAGGCACAAACTGTATTTAATAATACCAAGCCTCATGATGAATGTATCCATTTATTGCATAGACGTTTGGGGCATGTAAATTTTAAAATGCTAAAACGTACAGTAGAGTTATCTGAAGGAATAAGGTTAAAGCCCTGTGATAAGTATTTGCGTTGTAATGTCTGTTGTGAAGATAAGAGTAAAATATTGCCTGCAAATAGGCTAAATGGTTTTTAAAACCACAGAACCTTTGAGGTAGTATTTGCAGACATTATAGGTCCAAAAGAAACCCAGTATGGGGGTGCTCGATATATACTGAGCATTATGGACCATTACTCTAGATATGGGTTTTGCTACTTAATGAAAAGCAAAACTGAAACATATCAACATTTCTTCAACTGGTTAAAGTTTGCAGAAAGGAAGACTAAACGGCAACTGAAACCTGGTGACAGATAATGGCACGGAATTTGTAAATAGCAAATTCAGAATAGGTTAAAGAGCAGCTGGAATAGCTCATAAGACATCTACCATACAGACCACAGCACAATGCATTTGTAGAAGGCGAGGCCAAACATTGCAGGCGATGACCCAGTACTATCTTAACTGATTCTGGGTTACCTGATTCTTTGTGGGGAGGCAACAATGTGTGCTAATCATTTATTAAATAACGTGGTTAACTCAACCACTGGTGAAATACCATTCACCATGTGGCATGGCAGGAAGCCTGATCTGAGTTACCTGCACACATTTGGTGCACCAGCATGGAGTGCATGTCCACACCTGCACAACTCAGGCGTAAAGGGCAACATAGAGAGCTAAACAATTATTCTTCGATTGGTTTACCAAGCTAACCATAGGGCATATAGATTTTGGGAGAAAGGCACATCTAGGTGTTATGTAGTGCCAATGCCCAATTTCTAGAGCACGTAGGATGGGATAAGTTAGAGCAGGATAGCAATAACAGAAGTGGTTATTGAATCTAAAATCCCATTAAAATATCCCTGTAACTTTAAGAAAACTGTAAAGGAAGAAGTACAGGAAGATAGTGCCCATAGAAGAAGAAATAGAAGAAATAGCTGAGCAAGATGAGGGCAGGTAGTAACTTAACAAGCCCTGAAATTCCCAGAAGAACTACCGTGTATCTGAGCCGCCCTGATAGATACCAGGCTAATACAGTGTGCCAGGAAAATAGAATCCCAAGTACTGTGGATGAGATTAAAAGATATCCTTCTAAAGAGAAAGAAAAAGTGGTATGCAGCAATTAATAAAAAAGAATTGAAGTCTCTGAAGGATATGAAGGTGTATGAAAATGTGAGATTACCTAGTAATGAAAAACCCATTGGCTGCAAATGGATTTTTAAAATAAAAACAGACAAGGATGGAAATACAATCCATAAGGCAAAATTGGTAGCCCAAGGTTTTAGACAAAGTGCAAAAGACTATGATGAAGTATTTGTACCTAGTCTGAAAGCAGCAACTTTAAGGGCAGCCTTAGTGTGGGCAGCAAGCAAGAAATATATAGTTAACCATTTAGATGTGGAAACTGCTTACTTGCATGCTCACTGGAGACATACTATTAATATATGAAAAGGCCTAATGGATTTAAGGAGACAATAATAATGATAATGATTGTTGGTTATTAAAGAAGAGCCTCTATGGTCTTAAACAATCGGGCTATGAATGGAACCAGTATATTGTAAAAGAACTGAACAATATAGGGTTTTTAAAGCTGGTTTAGCCGACCCATGTCTATTTAGAGAGAAAAGAATGGGAAGATATCGATTATTATTTATTGTTTACTGATGATATTGCTCTGATAACTAAGACTAATGATGAAGCAAATGAAATAATTTCATCATTAATGAAAAAAGTAAAAATCAAAGCAATTAGGGAGATAAAAGATATCTAGGTTTAAATATACTGAGAACACAGAAAGGGTTTAGGATATCTCAGGAAGATAAGATATCGAAAATTGCTAATGGATTATAAGATGGAACTTTGTAAGCCTGCAAAGACTCCAATGAGTCAGGATATTTGCAAAATGGATGCTCAAAGTCCCAAATGTGATAAGGAACTGTATCAATCTTTGATTGGTAGCTTATCATATATTAGCAATTGGTCAAGGCCAGATATTGCTTTTAGTATTAATCAAGCTGGCTCGGCACAATAATGACCCACTTCAATGTCACTGGATAGCATTGAAAAGAATCCTAAGATATCTTAAGGTACATTACCTTGCACTGTATTTAGAACAGAAGGTGATCTCATATTGAGTGCTTATGCAGATGCTAGTTTTTGCAGCAGAAGAGACACAAGAAAGTCGACTTCAGAGAACAGCCATAATGCTGGGTAAGACATTAATTGGCTGGAAGTCAATTAGACAACAGCACATATAAGTTTGTCTACTATGGAGGCAGAATTCTCCTGTTTATCATTTTTGTGTACTGAGTTGATTATGTACAAACAAATGTTGGAAGGATATGGAGTATAACTGTAAATTACCCTATAGTTGTACATGAAGATAATCAGGCAGCAATTAAAATGGCCACAAATATTGCAGTTAAAGCAGAGAAAGTAAACATACAGATTTGGGGTATCTTAATGTAAGAGAATCTGTACAGAGTAAGATTGATACAGCTGGAGTACTGCATGTCGGAGGACAATGCTAGCTGATCATTTACTAAAGCCCAAGGTGCTATTAAGCATATAGAGAGTTGTCAAAAATATGGGTTTAGAATGTAAAGGTTATATATTTATATCACCCAAAGGGGAGAATGTTGGGTATATGGATACTCCAACTGGTTTGGGTTGAATAAATGTATGTAAACCTAGAGTTAAGTGCTATGTAGCTTTAAGCACAAGAAACTGCAATGTCATTGTGGGTGCGGTTCCAGGCAGCAATATAGGTAGGAGAAAAGCGTAATAGCCGGCTTCTGGATGCAACTGTCTGAGGTCCTTCTTCTGGATGCACCTGGTTACTGTTCCTGGTCTGCTGTGTGCTGGAAGGTCTATCTGCTTATTTTGGAGGCTACTGTACTTGCCAGATACCATTTCACCTGAACACAAGGACTGTTTACTGGTGAGCTGAGGGATTCAGCATTGTCTTGGTGAGAAAGGTATCAGAAGGAGAAGATTATAAGCAGATAAAGACATTGTATTTACTGTTAATGGACTTGATAACTGGATAGATAAACTGGATACTGACATATGGACTGAATGACTATTCTTAATCTCTGTATGAATTAAATATCTATTTAAACCACAAACAGTGTATTTGTCTCAAGTGTGTGTATACTCTTGGGCCCAGCCTCTCTCTCATTTGCCAGTCTGGCTTGACTGCTGCTGTGCACTCAGCTCGGGGGTTTATCCCCAAACACTAACAAGCTCTCTCTAAGTGATTTACAGAGTCAGCCTATTGCCCCCAACAATCTGAGTCCTCATTTTAGTGCCCTTGGAAGGATGGAAGGCTGAGTCAACCTTGAGCCTGGTCAGGATGGAACTCCTGATAGTGAGCTGAATTAGCTTGCAATGTTCATTCTAACCACAGCTGCCTTTTTCCAATGATAACCCATCTCCAACTATTTACATTTATAGTGCAGGATCTGATTGGTACAGAAGCTCACGATGAGGCAGACTTTCTGCTCCTAACAACTACCTGTTTATTAACGTCACTAGCAGCACCTTAGCACCACCTGTTCAGGGTTCTTCCTTGTGTATTGAAATCTATTATCAAATATCTCACTGGAAATAGGCTTTATTTTAACAATATCAAAGAAAACAGGCAAACTTTGTGCCGGGCTGTTCCATTTGAGAGGGAAGAAATTTTTTCTCCATATAAAACATGGAGTGGTATTAGATTAACTGTGATGACCCGTAGTCACTCAAAATAACCCAAAACCCAAAACATATATTAAAGTCCGGCAAAGCCTTCAACTTAACTTCACTGTTTTATTAGGCAAAAGTAAATAATGTCACAAAAAGTAAATAATGAGGCAAACAGAAAATCAAAACAAATCGCATTGATGAGAGTTCTAAAGCAAGCCAAGATAACTAATTATAAACTCTAGGAAAATAACTGAGAAAAGTCCATGGGAAGAACTCCAACAAAGATAAGCCTCTTTCAAGGTGAACACTAATTGGCTTCAGCAATTCCAACAGCGCAGTTGCAAACTTATATACATAGCTCCCACCTGCAAGGAGGAGGATCATGGTAATCTCCTCTTGAGTAGACCTCGCTTTTCCCTGGTCCTCTCCTCCCTGCGTGACCTAGGATGGATAGGGGATGGGCCTGGGTCCTCCTCTGTCTGCTCAGCCAGCCTCTGCCCTTCCCCAGCCTCCTCTACCACCTCTGGAGCCACACTCCCACTCCCTGTTGGCTGTTCCTCCTCTTCCTCAGAGTCAGACTCCACCAGGGGCATGACATTAACTTTCCTCTTGACTTTCTTGTGGTGAGTTTGTAATGATAGTTTGGTAAAGGGGAGGGCTTAAATAAACCCAGTTGGCTACTTTCAACATGAAATGATGCAACCATGAACAGCATCTCTCTGCACCTTTGCTCCTGGTGAGCAGAAGACAATTAGTCTTCTTAACATTTCTGTAGAAAGTTCAGTGTTACTGTAAGTTATGAAAATTGCCATATGGAAAAGAGATGACTGCTTGTTTGCCAAGTGAGAAGAGCTTAAAAGGTGCTTTATCAACTGTTTAAATGATCAGGAAAAAAAAAACCAGGCTGGAGATGCACGTGTTAAGTACCATACAGAAATGTTCAGTCTTATAGTCTATGGAGATTCTCAGTCATCCAGGTCATGGTTGTCCGGCTTTTTCAGGAGGCAACTGGACCAGTGGTGGGATTCCATTTTCTGTGGGCGTGGCTTGGTTGGGCGTGGCAGGGGAAGGATACTGTAAAATCTCCAGTCAGAGGTGGGATTTGCCGGTTCTCCAAACTACTCAAAATTTCCACTACCGGATCTCAAGAACTGGTCAGAACCTGCTGAATATCACTTCTGAACTGGACTTTCTTGTTTCTTCTTTTGAAAATGTTTTGCTTCTCATCCAAGAAGCTTCTTCAGCTCAGAGTGGAAGGTGGGGAATGAATATGAATCTTTCCATTCCCCAACATGTAGTCAAAGCTGAAGAAGCTTCTTGGATAAGAAGCAAAATGTCTTCAAAGAAAAAAAAAACCAGAAAGTCTAGTTGCCTTCTGGAAAAAGCATCTTTGGAACATTCAGTCTTATAACAGATTTTGTCATGCCCCTGGTGGAGACTGACTCTGAGGGAGAGGAGGAACAGCTGACAGGGAGTGGAGGTGTGACTCCAGAGGTTGTGGAGGAGGCTGGGGAAGGGCAGAGGCCGGCTGAACAGTCAGAGGAGGATCCAGGCCCATCCCCTATCCATCCTAGGGCACGTAGGGAGAAAGAGGATAAGGGAGAGACATGGTCTCCTCAGGAGGAGAGGGCCTTGATCCTCTTCATGGGCTGCAGGTGTCACAACTGAATAAGAGGACGGACCTGTGTACTGGCAAACACTGGAAACAAATTGTGTAAATATCTCCAGTTTATAGTTCCTCTCTGAGTTTGGCATCCTTCCCAGTGTGTGTTATCTGTGGACGTCCTCCAGCCTTTATCTTGCCTGGTTTGTGTTGCTTTTTTCCTTCTCTGTGTAACTGTGTAGGAGTTTTTTTTGTCTTCCATCAAAGATATTTGGAGCTTGGAAGCAAAGTGAAGGAATAAAAGGGGCTTCACCTGTTTTCTGTGACTGTGTTTGTTTTGTATCCCACCCTGGGTCATCACAGATTTCCTTGAAGTTAATGTTACTTGACTAGATTTTTTTTCTCTCTCTTGGATTCTCTTACCTTTGACTGTTGCCATAAATCTTCTATTATTGTATTTATAGTATCTGACCCGAGACTTGAAAAAATGCAGTCTTTCAGCAGGGGAAGCTATCAAGCAAGCTTGCGGTAAGCCTGATTGATCCAAAATAATCTTAGAATTTAAACAAGAACATATGGCAAAACATTTGATAACATCTGGCTGTGTGAAGGTTTGAAACTTAAGAGAATCTGTTAGAAAAGGAAGTAGATCCATACCCATGTCTATAAATAATGTAGTGAAATTTTCTTTGTTCTTTACAAGTACAGAATCGGAAGCTTCTGGTTCTGAATAAAGATAATGTTGGTAATAATGGATCCCCCCTTCCATTTTATGATATGTTGAAGGGAATGTCAAATATGGTTTTCAGGCTTATTTTGCAGGAAATGTTATCCTAAAAAAAGTGTCTGGTTTCCCCCTACCCACATCTGTATTTCCTTTGAATTCTTCTTGGACCATTGGAAAGGAAAGGGAAAAGGAAAGGAATTGGAAAGATACTAGATCTAGGACATATAAGGATGAAATATGACAATATATAACCTACAGGCATTGCCTTGAAAGCAAACAAAAATATCGTAGATCAGAAATCCTTTTAGACTTTCAAAACCCCAAATAATTCAAATTATATGGCTTTTAGCCACCTAAATTGTAAATTTTTAAAAAAGTTAATTTATTTGGGGGATCTGAAAGTTTTATTTTGGGACAATGGAGCCCTGGCCCAAGAAATGGCAAAGATGTGATGTCTTCTCCCCCTGGATACGGTAACCTGATCTTTCCAATTTCTCTGCCCACATAGACAATGGAGTTTTTTGAAGGGATTTTTTAAATCCTCTCTTAAGTTGCAGATGTGTGAGAGACGTGGGCATGGAACTAAAAAATTCATTTATGCCAACTATCATGAATTGAGACCATAAATATTAAGGCTGTGTGCCTTAATATTAATACTGAAAGGAGGAATGTTTATAGATGCAGTACCTCCCTTCTTTTATTTTTAAAGAAAAGGTTCCTTTCTGTGCAAAACTGGGGGGGGAAAGGGACTGCTGCCATACCAAGTGGATTCCTCAAGTGTATTGACCTTTTTTTCTGGCCTTGAGGATTTTTTGTCACTCTTTTGTGTGAAAAATGAGATACTCTGGGTCTGTGGATAGCAAGAGCACTGAGACTTATATACCGCTTCACAGTACTTTACAGCCCTCTTTGAGCAATTTACAGAGTCAGCCTATTGCCCCCAACCATCTGGGTCCTCAGTGCACTGACCTCAGAAGGATGGAAGGCTGAGTCTACCTTGAGCCGGAGAGAATCGAACTGCCGGACTGCTGACAGACAGCAGTCAGCAGGGTTGCCTGCAGTACTGCATTCTAACCGCTGCACCACCGCAGCTCTTAAACTGATGACTTAAACTGAACCATAATCTCAAATATCAGATGCAATAAGAATATAGCAGTGGCATCAGAACAAAGCTCATGGCGGCATTTTATAGTGTATAATAAAACTATATAACAAATGCATCATTTCCTGAACTCCTGAGACAGACAAGAGTGTGACTGGACTTTTCTCTCTTTCGTAGAGCATCTCTTCGACAGCGTTCCAGATCTCAGTTGTCAAACATAGTCCCTGACCATCCAGCATCAATTGTAGGATCCTATTCAGAGTGCAACTGTAGCATATCTCACTATGAAGAAGATGAAAGGCCATTTATCAAGGTCAGTCAGAGTCACTGCAAGACCAAGAGAAGCTTCTGTTTTAAGTCTCTTCCCATCTCATTATACTAGACCTGGCCTCAGTGATACTTTTGTTGGGACCAAATGTTTGCAAGCCGTTCTCCTGGAGGCATCCAGTGAAGAGTCTTTGGAAAATATAATTGGTTCAAACGTAGCAATGACAAGATTAGTGACTGTTATGGGTTGGAATAAAATATTAATTTCGACTATTAATTTGACTACAAAGAGTGCGTGATGATATTAAAGGTCTACACAATATAAGTCCACATCATCATCATCATGTTCTTTTAATGACACCATAATCCCTTACATGGTGGAGTCAGGGCAACTGAATGGAGCTGAGTGTTTACTGGCTGGATGCCTTTCCTGTCGCCAATGCGGAGTTACATTCAGCTGATATAGTCTCATTATTGTGCCCAGAAAGAGAAGTATCTGCCTCTACCTGGGATTGAACTGACAGCCTCCTGATTGTGAGGCGAGAGCTCCACCTCTAGGCCACCTCAACGCTCGATGTAGGTCCACATCAATTTAGGAAACAGCTTGCTCAAGGCCTAAAATCCAACCGAGAGACCCTTTCCTGTATCCCAGGGGAGTCAGAAGCTGGGTGGGGAAGGACAAAGAAAAGGCTTTCCTGGTGGCTGCACTTAAATGGGAGTCCCTCCTGCTGAAAGAAGTGTTGACAACCTCACCTTTGTCAGGAATACTGTGAAGTGATTCCCTCAGAATCTAAAGATCTATAATGAGGCAGAGATGTCTGCTGCTCCAGAGGCCTTCATAAAAATGATAAAAGTAGCATTGGGCTGCTATATCCCATCCTCACCTTTTTATGTACGTGCGTGGGATATTCCCCCAGCATGCAGGAAAGAGGCAAAGACTTTGCCTCATAATGTTGGAAGCTGCTTTCATTTCCCCTCTCTTTTTGATTTAATCCTGAGGAAAAATGGCGCGGGGGTGGGGAAGGGGAGGTAATGGAAAGCCATTTGCTGTTGTCCTCTGGTATCAACAGTCTTGAATGCTAATGTTTCTCTCTTTCCTTTTCCAAAGGAACAAATTCATGAAAAGGATGAGGAAGAAGTCGCACCTGCTAATGTGACCAGGATTTTGAAGTACAATGCTCCTGAATGGCCCTACATGGTGCTTGGATCCCTTGGGGCAGGGGTCAATGGGGCAGTCAACCCTCTCTATGCCTTGCTCTTCAGTCAAATTCTTGGAGTAGGTCCAATGACGAGTGTTCTTTGCCTTGCAATAAATGATATTGAGCATCCTATGTTGTATAGGAAGTGGTGTGCAACGTTGACATAACAATTTCCTTTCTGTTATTTTGAGTTTCTCTCTCTCTCTCTCTCTCTCTCTCTCTCTCTCTCTCTCTCTCTCTCCCCCTCCCTCCCTCCCCCCTCTCAAAGATTTCACAAAATTTTCACAAGCCATTATTGGATGAATTCACACATCGCTTTAAGCTACAATGCTGTTTCTTTGGTTCGTCCCATAGTTTATAAACTCTGGCCTACCGCTCAGGGTGAAGCTAGAATCTTGCCTAACATGTGGCTTATCTAAGAAGCCACTGTTTAAAAAATGTTCCTTGATGCAATAGGGAAATCTAACCACTGTGCCCATGTATAAACAATGACATGTTCTGAAGACAAGTTTAAGACTGGTTCTCCAAGCAGGCCCTGTTATCCTGCCAGCAGTATTCTAGGGAAACAAGGAATAGAAGATATGACTGTTTCATTAATGAGCTCCAGATCAAAATGAGTCTCTGGAATGTAGCTGGCAATTCAAAATTCTGTGGAAAAGCCTGTTGCATATTGTTTATCTGAAGGCTGGTTTTCCCTGTCAGTTTTGCTTTTAGCACATGAGGAAACAATCATGCCTCTGATCTCAACACAGTTCAGCACTTTTTTCCATCTCTGTGCACAAAGATGTTAGAGATGCTTGTTTGGGGGAGAGCCAATTGACCCGCAGGTGGCAAGACTTGTATAATTAGAGCTCCTAGCACTTCCTTTTTCCTTTAAAGCTTTCAAAAGGGGGTGGGATTAGACATGGATTTTTATTTTATTTATTATTTCCCCAGTGAGTAAATGGGCAAGTGGGGAGTAAATGGCAAATTAGAAGCCCCTGTGGTGAAGGGGTTAGAATGTAGCATTGTAGGTTGACTCTGCCCACAGCCTGGAGTTCGATCCTGACAGGGCTCAAGGTTGACTCAGTCTTCCATCCTTCCGAGGTTAGTAAAATGAAGACCCAGATTGGTGGGGTCAGTATGCTGACTCTGTAAACCACTCAAAGAAAGCTGTAAAGCACTATAAAATGATATATAAGTCTAGTACTTTTGCTAAATGTCTCCGCTTAACTTGATGAGGATTCAGGGACAATTTCATTCATATAGTTGCCAAAGAAAAGAAAGGGGGAAAAATAGAAAAACTTGACCTCATCCTGCTGGGTTCTCCTCTGAAGAACCATTAATAGGTGTTAGACTTTTAAAGGTTTTGTGACTTTCTGATTCTCTGTTCTTTTTATTGCTCTCTCTTACACCTCTTCAGAGCTGCATGGCTTTATCTGATGCAGCATTACTTTCTTTCCACTTACTAATAATACCTAGATTGCTGCCTTCTCAACAGATGTACATTTCTTCTGATATATTTCATAAGGGGGTGGGGAGGGCGCAGTGTTAGGTTTCCTGGAACTACAGCACTGGTTGAACAAACTTTCACTTTTAAAACTGGATATATTTAGGATGGGATAATACACATTAAGTAAGGTGCGCTCAAACTGGGAAGGAGAGAAAGAGGGGAAAACAAGATAGTTGCTAGCATGGAAGGAGCATGATGGTTCACGTGGTTAGGATGCCCATGTTCGGGACCCAGCTGCTGCCATGAGACTGAACTCATGTCATGCCCTTGATAGAATCAAACTCTGAGAGAGAGGAGGAACAGCCAATAGGGAGTGGAGGTGTGGCTCCGGAGGTTGTGGAGGAAACTGGGGAAGGGCAGAGGCCGGATGGACAGTCAGAGGAAGAACCAGGCCCATCCCTTCTTCATCTTAGGACACGCAGGGAGGAACGGAGAAGGAAACAACTTGGCTTACAAGAGAGGAAGCAACCATGATCCTCAACATTGGTTGCAGCTGGGGAGGCTAGTATATAAGAGAGACGATTACAACACAGCGTTGCCAGAAGCAAAGCTTGTTTTATTTTGGGCTGAAGTTATCTTGGTTGGCATCCTTCCAATAGACTGCGCCTTGTTATCTCCTTGAAGTTGGTAATTACTTATCCTGGTCTGTTGTGGAAATTTTGTCATTGTAGTTTGTTTGGTTTTTTATTTGACCTTTGTCTGCTCATTAAGTTCGGACTGCATTGTTTTCTTTTGAAGACTACTTTTGAGTAAGTTTTGATCTCCAACTGAGAATAATTGAACAGTGGGGCCAAGTTGGAGACATTAAAGGACATTTATTTACATTTTGGATTTTGTTACATTTGTGTTACATTCCGGGTCATCACAGCTCCCATCCTTTGCTCCAGTTCCTGCTGGGGACAGCAGAAGCCTCCAACTGGGCATCCCCTGGCAACGGTGAGGTCCCCAGCTAATCTTTTCAACCCAGAAAGGCCTCGAGCACAACGTGACTAGCATGGGAAACATTAATACTCAGATTCTGCTGCCTGATATTTATTCTTTACACCTAATGATATGGCCAGCCCTGTTGATTAACCATTTCAAACACCATGCTGAAAGGAACAGGCATTAGGCTACACAAGCATGTGGTTTTTTTTCTACATCACTGTACCTTTTGGCCCAAATACTGAACAAAAACTCAATAGCGTGCGCTTTCAACTGCCTTGTGCAAAAACTTACCTTTAATCTTACAGCACTTCCTTTTCTTTCCCCAAGACCTTTTCCGTGACTGATGAAGAAGAGCAAAGAGCTCAGATCAACGGTGTCTGCCTGCTCTTTGTGGTTGTTGGAATCGTATCGTTCTTCACCCAGTTCCTGCAGGTGATGACAACCAAATAGTCTTCTCAGCATGAGGGCCCCGTTCCCTTGCTACTCTCTCCCCCTCCCCTTCCCTTGTGTTCTTCTTCTTTTGTACATGTGGACAGATGCTTAGGTTTACACTTGTTCAAAACCCCTTGCAGGGCTATACGTTTGCAAAGGCCGGAGAATTGCTTACACGACGCTTAAGGAAAATTGGCTTCCAGGCGATGTTAGGCCAAGAAATTGGTTGGTTTGATGACCATAGAAACAGCCCAGGGGCCTTGACTACGAGACTAGCAACGGATGCCTCTCAAGTTCAAGGGGTAAGAGGTTTTATTTAATAGTCGTCTCACAAACCATCCAGTATGATTTGCTTCAGAATGAAGCAAGATAATGATTGCTGCCAGCAAGCGGGTGTTTTGGAAACCTGATAAAGGAAGAGTATATAATTTGAGTCCCTCCTGGGATGGCAGGGGTGGGCTTCAAAAATTTTAGCAAGGGGTTCTCTCCCTGGTTGCTAGGTGGACATGGCCATGATGGGGCCTAGTTGGCCTCCTGCACCACAGTGGGGGGGGGGGTTCACCCTCCCCGAGCCTCCATGCACGCCCTGCACTTACCTACATCCAAAACGGGCCACGTGGGGACTCCTGGGAGGGGAGGGGCGGGGTGGGTGGGGCCAGCCAGGAATGGGATTTGGGGGTTCTCCAAACTGCACAGAGTCTTAGTTAGGGGCTCTCCCGAACCCCTGCGAGCCCCCAGCAGCCCACCCCTGGCCACGGACACAATATCCAGTATATTTATAATTATTAATGTGATAAAACAAGAAGCTTCCAAGGCATTATGAATACACGGCATTCAGATCTCTGAAGCATTTAAGGCCCTACTTCTCATTGCAGCTGTAAATCTGTATCTTCATTATAGCCTTTTCATCAGCCGGTGGAAGGCTTGCATGATTTATTCCGACGTATTTTATGAAGCCTTTCTCTCCTGCTTTTCTGCGGCAAACGCCGCTGCTCAAAGCAACTTTATAACATTTAAAATTATGATTTCATCAAAACAATCATGCAAAACAATGAGAGGAGACAAGGCTAGCCATTAAAACCCAGTGGTAAAATTATTATCTGCCCATCCAAGGGCACAAAGCAGTCTTCAAGAACTGGGTGTTAAAATGAACGAGAAGCAAAGATCAGCTGCAATTTTTGGAGCAATACTTTCTATAATATAAGGCCTTTGTCTTTGCTCATTCATTCACGCCCGGGCTCCGCAGTGTTTCTCAACTTTGGCAACTTGAAGATGCGTGGACATCAGTTCTATTGAAGTCTACTGAAATTTATCTTCCCTGGCAGGAGAACACTACAACCTATTCAGAAAAAAAACCCAACCCACACACTTTCCTTAGTCATCTTCTGTAGCACACATAGGGAAAACTATGTTTTCCCCTTTGAAGCTCCGCTTCTGGTCTGATAGTTGGGAGCAAAACATTCTGTTTACATCAGTAATTGTCAGACACATGGAACCAGAACAATACTGTGAGTAGACCAAAGTAGTTTCTTTATTGGTGACCACTTATTTATTTACAAGAGTCTTGCCAGGCTAACTGTATTCTCTCAGGAACAGGCAGATAAAGCTTTCAAGAGTCTGGCCTCTGCCGCTTTCTTCCCATGGAGTCAGAGGTGGGATTCAGCAGGCTCTGACCAGTTCTGGAGAACCGGTAGTGGAAATTTTGAGTAGTTCAGAGCACCGGCAAATCCCACCTCTGACTGGAAATTTTACAGTATTCTTTCCCCTGCCATGCCCACCAAGCCACACCCACAGGACCGGTAGTAAAAAAAAATTGAATCCCACCACTGCTCTGGAGCCATTCCAAGCTAGACTATCTTTTTACTCTAGCTGGCGATTCCGCCATCGTAAAGATGACTTTACACCAATTTTGCCTTTGCTACCCCTCTTGTGAGGTTACTACAAGTTGAAAAACCAAGAATAAAACAGAGCAGTGAATATAGCAGAGAAAGAATATAAATAGTAGTGAAGTTGTAGCTGATGGGCTTGTTTTGCAGTTAGAAAAACAAGAGGTTGTCTGGGATATATGTAATCCTCAGCTTACGACCACAATTGAGCCCAAAATTTATGTTGCTAAGTGAAAAATTTGTGAAGTGAACTTGTTTCATTTTATGGTTTCTCTTGCCACATCAAACTCGATCATATCGCTTGATGTATCACAACATTTTTTGCCTTTGTGGAACCGGGGTGAGCGTGGCCTGCGCATGATTCATCCAGCCCGTGGGCCGCCAGTTTGACACCCCTGTGTTAAGTGAATCATTGCAGTTATTAAATTAGTAACATGGTTGTTAAGTGAATCTGGCTTCTCCATTGACTTTGCGTGTCAGAGGTCGCAAAATGACTCCTGAACACTGGAACCGTCATAAATATGAGTCCGTTGTCAAGCATCTGAATGTAAATCGCATGACCATCAGGATGCTGCAAAGGTCCTAAGGGTGAAAAATGGCCATAAGTCACTATTTTCAGTGCCGTTGTAACTTTGAATGGTCACTAAAAAAACTGCTGTAAGTTGAGGACTACCTGTACATAGGTGAGAAAAATAAAAAGAGCTGGCAGTAGGTCAGATGGAAGTCATGACCTTTTCATTCTTCCAGAGTTTGCTGCTAATGTGGTTGCCCACATTGCAGCCCTGGTCAAAAGGGCCCAGCAGAGATTATACCACCTGTGGCTTCCCAGAAAACAACAACTGAATGAGAAATTGCTGGTGACCTTCTACCGCTGCACCATAGAGAGCATTTTAACATAGTGCACCTCTGTATGGTTTGCCAATTGCACAGTGGCTGATGGGACAGCACTCCGGAGGGTTAGTGTCATTGCCCAGAAGATCATTGGTTGCCCTCTCCCCTCTTTGGAAGAGCTTTATAGCTCCTGCTGCCTTAAGAAAGTTCAAAACATTCTCAAAGATCCATCTCATCCTGGGAACCCTTTTTTTTGAACTATTACCATCTGGCAGACGGTACAGGATAATAAAAACAAGGACAAATAGGTTGAAAAACAGCTTCTATCCCAGGGCGGTAGCTCTTTTGAATTCTGCTGTATAGTGCAATGTTGGTCTGGTGTTGGGGGTTTCCGGTTCAATGTGTGGAGGGTGAAGGATGTTTGTTTGTGTTTATTTTCATGTTCATGATGTGCACTGATTTCGTTGTAGGAGGTGCAATGACAATAAAGTAAACTAAAAACTAATGGCACTTCTCATGCTTTTCATGAGAGAATAAGGCCAGCCTAAGATACTCCGAGATCTGAGATAGATGCCAAAATGGCTCACTCCTTTTCATGTAAACAAATGCAGTGATTTTCTATGTCAGTGACTGAGTAACAGAATGGAGTAAGGCAGACGGTGGGACATATACAATGAAATATTGTGTTGCCTCTATGGTATCTGTAGAGCCAAGCTTGGTCAGAGAAGCTGCAGATGATTGACTGATTGATCTCCTTCCTTTCCTAGGCAACTGGCACACAGATAGGCATGATTGTGAACTCGCTCACCAATATCGGAGTGTCCATTATTATCGCTTTCTACTTCAGCTGGAAACTCAGCTTAGTCATAACCTGCTTCTTGCCTTTCTTGGCTTTGTCAGGAATGGTGCAGTCTCGAATGCTGGTAGGCTTTGCATCTCAGGACAAGAAAGCGATGGAAGCTACTGGAAGGGTAATGGCTTTATTTCTGTTTTACTCTTAAAACTGACTGAGACGATGAATAACTGCTCAAGCAATTGCCTTTGTTAGGTAATTATATCTGTATCTCTCTCTATATATATATCATGGGTATCAAACTTGATTTCACTGAGGGCTGCATCAGGGTTGTGTTTGACCTCGGGTAGGATGGGTGTGGTCTGGGGATGTGTGGCCAGCTTGACATCACTTGTGTTAGGGCCATTTGGGGTGGCCTGAGTACTCTGCCAATGAAAACGGGCTCCAAATCTCTGTTTTAGGCTGGGACAGTCTCCTGCAACCCTCTGCCAGTGAAAACAGAGTTTGGGAGGGCCGCATGCAACCCTAACCCTAACTGCATGCGGCCCTCCCGAACATTGTTTTCACTGGCAGAGGGTTGCAGGAGGTTGTCCCAGCCTAAAATGGAGATTGGAAGCCCATTTTCACTGTCAGAGGCACTGCGGGCCGGTCCTTCGCTTGTTTCAAGGCTGTCCCCATGGGCCAGATCTAAGCATCCTGCAGGCCAGATCCGGCCCGCTGGCCTTGAGTTTGACACCCCTGTGCTATACACATAAAGAGAGCTTGTTAAGAACAAAAGCTTCCCAGATGTTACCATTTCTATTGTTGGGAAGATGACTTGCTCCTTAGAGAATCTGTGACTTCAAAGTGTCTACTTCTAAACCTGAAAAAACACTTTTATTATGAAGTGGGAAAATTGTAAATTGCAGCTGAGAAGCACCTGTGGCAAACCAGATTCAAGGACAGACCCTCTCAAATCTTGTAATATGGGCTCTCTCCCGACCCAATGGGAGGTCCTTGTCCGCTTGAAATTTGGATGTTCACTGATTTTAATTTCTGAAGGCATAGATGTGCAGTACAAGTGGTCCTTGACTTATGATGACAACGAAGCCCAAAATTTCCTTTGCTAAGCGAGACAGTTGTTAGGGGAGTTTTGCCCCATTTTACAACCATTCTTGCCAAAGTAGTTAAGTGAATCACTGAAGTTAGGTGACTCACACGGTTGTGAAATCTGGTTTCTCCAATGACTGTGCCTGTCAGAAGGTTGCAAAAGGGGATCATAGGATCTCGGGACACTGCGACCGTCATAAATTTGAGACAGTTTTCCAAGCATCTGAATTCTGATCACGTGACCATGGGGAATGCTACAATGGTCATAAGTGTGAGGACTGGTCATATGTCTCTTTTTTCAGTGCCGTTGTAACTTTGATGACTCACTAATAAAACTGTTGTAAGTTGTGAAGCATCTGTATTTATATTTATGTAATTATTGACCGAGAACCAGTTTGGTCTGATAGTTAAGATGCTGGCATAGGAAGCAGGAAATGGTGAGGTTTATACTTGCCTTAAACCTGAAAGCTTGGGCCGGTCCCTTTCCCTCAGTCTTATGAAGAAAGCTGTGGTAAACCACCTGAAACATTGCCAAGAAAACAAAAGAGACTTCTCTATTTAGTCACGGCCGGGGCAAAGACTAACATAAACAACTAAAAATACCTCACTTATTATAAAAGTCTCGGGGCCTTCGATACCAACCCATGTCTTAGGATCTTGTCATTTGTACTTTTATTCTGAAAAGTGGAACCTACTGTTGAATGTAATTGTCACATTTTCCCTTCATCCAAACTTCTTGTTCCTTTCTTGAGACAGGGAGCTGCTGCTTCAAGGAAGTGCAAGAGAGGTGCCATGTTTGTGCCCCTGGGCCCTTCAGTATATCTTTTTGCCTTGCAGTCTAAGTGCTGTATAATCCTGATAAAGGAGCCCCTGCAAATTTTACTTAGCTAGTTGTTGCAACTCATCTCCTGTTTCAAGGCCATTGAGCCAGCATTATCCAAAGACATTTTCATGGTCATGTGGCCAGCATGACAGCACAGAGCACTGTTACCTTCCCACCTAAGTGGGTGCCTATTTATCTACTTGCATTTGCATGCTTTCAAACTGCTTGTTTGGCAGGAGCTGGGGCAAAGACGGGACTCACCCTGTCATGTGGCACTCAGGTCTTGAACTCAGGCTGCCAGCTTTCCAGCTGACAAGCCCAGCATCTTAACCACTGAGCCACCAGGCCACCATAGTCCTTTTTTTAAAAAAAAAAAATTATATACAAAAAATCCATTCCATTTCAATTGTGTGTCGATTAGGTACTTATTTCAAATTACATATCCATTATTAATAATATTCTTATTCATCTTAACAACATAATCACATTCCCATATAAGTAGTATAAATGAGATCCAATATATCTATTATTACATTAATTCCTCTTATTACTTTATATGTACTTTATAAGTATATCTAATCCCTTTTAGTTTGTTCCAGTGGTAGGATTCAAAAATTTTTACTACAGATTTTGTGGGCATGGCTTGGTGGGCATGGCAGGAGAAGGATACTGCAAAATCTCCTATCAGAGGTAATATTTGTCAGTTCTCCAAATTACTCAAAATTTCCGCTACCGGTTCTCCAGAACTGGTCAGAACCTGCTGAATACCACCTCTGTTTTGTTCTATTTTCTATCCATTGTTAAATCAAATCCCATACCATATAATATTCAGATTCTTCTTTTTCTTTAATTTCTAGTGTCAATCTATTCATTTCTGCTCATTCAAATATTTTTTCAATTATTTTTCATCATGGTCCTGATAGTCGCAAATAAATTCAAGTTCTACAATATTCTGCTTGGATGTGATAATGACTAGATCCCAGTGAAAGAAGCAGTATCTAAATGATATTTGGATCTAAATGTTCCCACTTTAATCATTCGTTGCTGGTTGGATGCCATCCTTATTAGCATTTCCAGTGTAGGCAGTATGTGCATTCATTAAAGAATACCAAGATTTGCAATTCTGGGAATATAAGTTACGTAGATGGCATATGACTCTCACCTTCTCCCATAAACAAGTCAAGGAGTCTCTTGTAAAAATGCACATTGTTTGTTTTTTTTTACCTCTTCCTAGAGGAGGCTAAAGGCCTAAAAGTTTCCTGTCCGGCATTTTGCTTCTTTTCTTCTAATACTGCATTAGACTGGTTCCAGCAAGTCTGCAACATTTGATCAATAAAAACACAGAGGAAAAAAGAGAATCACTAATGCCAAAATGGACAAATAATGGACAAAATGCCATCTTTCTGCTCATCTATTTTTCATTCATTTTTAACAGCATTACAATTAACATTTATTGAGAAAACAGTTATTTGTTGTAATGTTATATCTAAATGAAATAGCTTTATAATGATATAATTTCCCACCTGTCCTCACTGGGTTCCTGATAAAGATGATCTCCGCACACCGACGTACAATATTTTCAAGAGAGCTAAAACAACTTTCTGAACCTGAAAGCTTCTAAAACTTTTGAAATGTAAGCCCTAATCCATAAATTTTTTATTTTATTTATTTCTCGCATTTAGAAACCACCCGTCTCCCTTAAGAGAGAGAAGCCCTGGGTGGCGTACAAATGTTAAAACGCATAAAAACCGAATGTAACAATATTAAACAGGGCAAGAATAATTAAAAATGTAGATTTGAAATTCAAAATAGTTTGAGACAATTTGCTGCCAATGTCTCCATCAGAGGTGGTATTCAGCAGGTTCTGACCACTTCTGGAGAAGTGGTGGCGGAAATTTTGAGTAGTTTGGAGAACCGGCAAATACCACCTCTTGACTGGAGATTTTACAATATTCTTCCCTTGCCATGCTCACCAAGCCACACCCACAGGACTGCAAATAAAAAAAATTGAATCCCACCACTGGTCTCCATCTAGGAAATAGAGTGATTTTGTCACAAATCGTGCCACTGGATAACTTCATTCATGCACTCTTCATGCTGAAAAGCAGTTAGGAATAATCCCATGTTGTTAAGAAAAGATGGGCGTTGGCAGAAATAGAACAATTTTCAAACTACAGGTAGTTCTTCACTTACAAACACTTGTTTAATGACCTTTCAAGCAGGGGTGGGATTCAAAATTTTTAATAACCGGTTCTGTGGGCATGGCTTAGGTGGTGGGTGTGGCTTGGTGGTCATGTGACTGGGTGGACATGACTTGGTCGTCATGTTATTGGCTGGGCTTGACCAACTCAATATCACAACGAGGCATGCATCTCCTTACTTGGCTTCTCTTGACTGTGGGGATGCTGCAACAGTCACAAGTATGAAAAACGGCCATAAGTCACTTTTTTCAGTGCCATTGTAACTTTGAATGGTCACTCCACACAAGCAAAGTACCAGCAAAGGAGGGGAAAAAAACTCCAGGAAGTCTAGTCCTTCCAAGAATGTAATAAGGTTAACGGAGAGGCAGTTTCTGTAAGCAACACCAGAATGTTTCGTTCCTGCCTTCCTTACAGGATTAGGCCAGCAATTTCTTCTAACAACTGGTTCTCTGAACTGCTTAGAATGTTAACAACCGGTTCTAGCGAATAGGTGCGAACTGGTAGAATCCCACCCCTGCTTTCAAGGTTACAAGGGCACTGAAAAGAGTGACTTATGACCATCTTTCACACTTATGTCTGTTCAGCATCTTCATTGTCACGTGATCAAAATTCAGGCCTCCTGGCAACTTCTTAGTGCCATGAAATCACAATTTGTAACCTTCCCACCTGGCTTCCGTCAAGCGAATGGGGGGAAAGCCAGGTTTGTTTAACGACTGCTTGATTCCCTTAACAACCGCAGTGATTCTCTTAACAACAGTGGGGAAAAAGGTCGTAAGGTGGGGCAAAACTCACTTAACAGCTGCCTTGCTGAGCAATGGAAATTTTGGACGCAACTGAGATTGGAAGTCGAGGACCACCTGTAAAGGAACTTTAACCATTGCTTAGCTTAATATTTATTTTTATTTTATTTATTTGTTTTGTCAAGCATGTTTTAGATAACATATATAATTTAGGAACGTGATTATTAGTACATGAAATGGGTAACAATAAAAGGGGACGTTAGGACAGGGATGGTAGACACATTGGTGCTCTTATGCATGCCCCCTTACATCCTTAATCAATTATTAATATATAATTAATGTAATTAATAATTACATCCTTAATAATATTAATAAGGATGCCAAAAAGAAATCTTGCCTACCATAAGATCTGAATGTAATTTCATTTCCTCCTTCCTCCTTTTAGCTGTGTTACATGATATAATTGTTTAAACACTGTATCCTGAATTCCGAAGGATATATTTGTTCTCAGACAAATTTGGTACCAGCCAGTCTTCTGGGAAATGGCTGTCTAGCTTGTGTTTGGTTGATTATACTTCAGCATAACGATACGAAGAAGGGAAAGGTGTTTGGAGAGCACCTTTATGAGCCTGGGGCTTGGTTTAGCTGTTCTGAAAATGCAAATGATATGAAAACAACACCTTTGTGAGCCTGAAAGAGAGCAGGCACGCTCCTGGCTAATGCTAACAACTTGAGAACAGAATGAGCAGGGCAAGTCAACCACAGTCTGACAAGGTTACGTGCAAACAAACAAGGTATGCCTGTAATGCAGGATGGCCTGAACCTTACCCAGATGAAAGAGTTCGTGCCACATGCTACCAATTACAATAATAGTCTTGCCCCAAATAGGAAAACTCATCTCCAGAATAATTATAGTCCTTGAATTAACATTGTGTCAAGCCTTAATTCAGTTTTGGCTGCAGCCGGAAAGTAGGCCTGGTCTCTTCTTGGGAGGCCAACCAATGAAGGATAGAGGAGCAGAATAAAAAAAAAACCAGGTTTTAGAAGCAAAGGTGGACTCAGCCTTCCATCCTTCCGAGGTGGGTAAAATGAGGACCCAGATTATTGGGGGCAATAGGCTGACTCTGTAAACCACTTAGAGAGGGCTGTAAAAGCACTATAAAGCGGTATATAAGTCTAGTGCTATTGCTATTTAGGGCAAAGCCAGCCCAAATGGTCCCCATGTCTATTCAATAAGACATTTTCCCCAGTTTAAGGAAATGGCAAGAGTGTTGCAATCCCAACATGTGATAGAATGAGGTGGAAGGGAAACGTGTTTAAAGATATGGGGAATATTTTCGTGAACAGTAATATAACATAATTTAAATATGAAATTAGCTGAAATCAAATACCGGATTTTCCCCTCTTCTGGCTCTGCCCACTTTGACTTACACTTATCTACTTTTTAGAGTTATCCTCACAAAGGAAGGGAGGGAGGGAGGGAGGGAAGGAGGGAGGGAGCAAGAAAAGAAAGAGAAAGAAAGAAAGAAAGAAAGAAAGAAAGAAAGAAAGAAAGAAAGAAAGAAAGAAAGAAAGACTATCTTCATTATCCTTTGAGGTTAGCAGGCTTACCTTATAACTGGGAGGTCATCTTAAACAATCAGGACTTATTCTTCTGTCAAGAGTCAGATTCTTGACAATAAATTAATTAGTATTTAGTTTGCTGTTCCATAGAGACCACCTGAACCTGCTGTGGATGATTTGCTTGCTTTGGATTTGCCGATTCCTACTTCGGAAGTCATGGCACCCCCACTTTAATATGTGAAAACCACAATTCTGTAGTTCTTTAAAATGAAATGCCTATATACAATCGTTGATAAACCTTGTATAACCTTGTATAATCCTTAACAGATTTTTCTTTTTCTTTGGGGATCAGATTTCCAATGAAGCCCTTGCAAATATTAGGACCATAGCTGGGATTGGAAGGGAGAAAACTTTTATCAATGCTTATGAGAAAAAGCTAGAAGTCCCCTACAGAGCGGCTATTAAAAAAGCAAACGTTTACGGAGTTTGTTATGGCTTTGCCCAGTGTGTTTTGTTCATAGCCAATTCTGTCTCTTACCGATACGGAGGATTTTTAGTCGAAAAGGAAGGACTTCACTACAGCTACGTATTTAGGTAAGAACCCTCCTACATTCAGTAGGTACCATTTCTTTAAACACAACGGAATCTATGAATTCTCATATTGTTACAAATATCTGACTGGAGGTAGATGTGCAAATGGGCAAATAGAATAAAATAACAGAGTTGGAAGGGACCTTGGAGGTCTTCTAGTCCAACCCCCTGCCTAGGCAGGAAACCCCACATCACTTCAGACAAATGGTTATCCAATCTCTTCTTAAAAACTTCAAGTGTTGGAGCATTTACAACTTCTGGAGACAAGTTGTTCCACTGATTAATTGTTCTAACTCTCAGGAAATCCCTCCTTAGTTCTAGGTTGCTTCTCTGCTTGATTTAGTTTCCACCCATTGCTTCTTGTCCTGCCTTCAGGTGCTTTTAGAGAATAGCTTCACTCCCTCTTCTTTGTGGCAACCCCTAAGATATTGGAATACTGCTATCATGTCACCCCTGGTCCTTCTTTTCACTAGACTAGCCATGCCCAGTTCTTGCAACCGTTCTTCATATGTTTTAGCCTCCAGTCCCCTAATCATCTTTGTTGCTCTTATCTGCACTCTTTCTAGAGTGTCAACATCTTTTTTAACATCGTGGAGACTGAAACTGGATGCAGCATTCCAAGTGTGGCCTTGCCAAGATGTTAACATATAATTTAAAATCAAATTCTGGAGACTAGGCTAAAAAAAGTGGGGAGGGCTCTAATGTTTACTTGTCAGTTTCTCAATCCCAACTTGCTGATCCTGGATGAAAACCCAACCAGAAACTGTTCACCTGATTCAACAAGGCTTTTTCATACATGCATGCATACATACATACATACATACATACATACATACATACATACATACATACATACATATATATATATATATATATATATATATATATATATATATATATATATATATATATATAAAGTGTCCTGCAAATTGAGACATGTCTTTTTCCAATTTCAGGGTGATTTCCTCCATTGTAACTAGTGGAACGGCTTTGGGAAAAGCATCCTCTTATACCCCCAATTATGCCAAGGCTAAAATAGCAGCTGCCCGTTTTTTTCAGCTGGTGGATCGGATTCCCCAAATCAGTGTGTACAGTGACGTCGGAGAAAAATGGGTAAGAAAATAATTGCTGTTATTCGAATCACATAATTGTAGGATTGGAAAGATCCAAAGGTCAGACAGTCCTCTGCCACCCTCGAGCAGACGAGATTACAGTGTTCTGTATGCCAGGAAACTAAGGGGAAAAGAGCAAAGTGTCCTGGTATATAACTGGGGGGCACAAATGTCAGCTCAGTGTTGAGCAAATTACATATTTAGGACACTAGTGAGGCTTTCTAGTGCCAAGGCTGAATGGTATAATATTTGCTCTTAGACACTGATTATGGCTTGACTCTTTTTGTCCTTTAGATCCCAGAAGACATAATACCCAAGGAGAACTGCTTAGTGTCATAGGTAAGGTGCCAGATTAGGAGCAGGAAGAGTCAGATTCTAATCCACCCTTGGGCACAGTAACCAGCTGTGTGACCCTGGGGTAGACATCATGTCTCAAACCTGGATAGGGAAATTAAAAAACATCTACCTATCAATTTGCACTGGAAACGTATGGTAGATTTTTAATGAAATGTTCTTGTTAGGAATGTAAGTCACCTAAGAGTTGGGTTAGAAAATATATAAACCAGGATAGACATTTTAATACTGTTACTTTAAGGGAATGCTAAAATTGTAATTGGGTGTGGTTCCTCAAATGGCCATAAGATGGAGCCACAAACCTGGGTTGTTCTGTTCTGTTGTTTCTGAGGGTGTTGCTGTTCCTGCATTTCCCTATTGAGTTTTACTGATCATCGTTATTCTTGGATTTGATGTGAGTCTTTTACTGAACTATTTATGATACTGGACTTTGTTTTTGGATTATCCCTGAACTGAAAACTGACTGCTTTAACCCTGAATGGCTTGGACTGTTTGTTGAACTTTGCTTAACCATTTTACTGGAAGTAAAACCTACCTTTTACTATACAGTGTATCTGTGTGCTGGTTGTGTGTTATTCTTCACCACTCTTACTACGTCTCCCTGTGTGCACTCATTCTCCTAACGGGGAATTACCTCAACAGTTCTCTTTTCAAGTTCTGGATAATTTTTACTTCCCAATGCTTGTCTGGTCCCTTATCAAAATCTGCCAACCAGTCCCCAATTTTATTCTATTCCTCCAGTTAGAGAACTTCTTAAGTCACTTTCGGATGGAATTGTCCTCAAAACACCAGATGAATTCATGCAACAATTACAGTCAACAAGTAAACCAATGTTGTGCACAAGAAATACAATCAGAACTGAGGTACAGGTAGTCCTCGGTTAACAACTGCTCTATTTAGTGACCATTCAAACTTAACCACCATGCTGAAACAGTAGCTGTATGATCAGTCCTTGAACTTAAGATTGTTGCATTACCCTTATGTCATGTGACCAAAATTCAGGCACTTCACATTTGTGATGGTCACGGCATCCTGTGGTTACATCATCACCATTTGCCACCCTCATAGCTGTCTCATGACAAATCAAGTCATTGCGGGAGTCAGGCAGGAAGCTGCAAGTGGTGGTCGCATGATGTGAAAGGATTCACTTAACAACTGCAGCAGGACTGATGTTGTAAATTGGGCAGGGTCGCTTGATGTTTTCCCTTCAGGATTGAATTGCTCGGTGATGGAGTGTCTCACCCCAATTAGCGGTCGTTAAGTGAGAATGACTTGTACCGAAAATAGCAAATAAATCTAAATACGTCCTGTACAAACTTCTTTGTTTTTTCTAGGTCAGGATTACAGATTTCCTTTCTGTGACTCTGCATCAGGGCAGAAAGAAACGGTAGCTGTGTTTTTCCGCCCCCTACCCTTGTGATCTGACAAATCTGCCAGGAGCAACGTTTCATTGTGCTTTTGCTTGGGAGTGCTGGCAGAGTTAGCCACCCAGCTCAGTTGCCCCATCAGCAAAATGGGGAGAGATCAGTGCCTAGAGGGCAGAAACAACTATTTCCCTTTATTAATCCCCCTTACAATTAAAGCAGTCTCAGGGGATGGGAGGTTTTTTTCCGGAAAGTGTGCTTTTCCTTGTTATGTTGTTTTGAATGCCCCGGGCTTGAGTACTTCAGTCGGTTACAAGCAGTTCATTGTCTATTTCGTAGCAGGATACTTCTCAACATGCGCGTGCACACATGCACACACTTTAACTGAACCAGTGCTTACCATCCTCCATAGACCACTTTCATGGCAGCCTTTTCTATTATACACATTATAATGAACACCAGCAGTAACGGTTGCTGTAAGGGTTAGGGTTTCCCAAACTGTGATATGTACCTCCCCTCCGGAAGGAGGTTTCAAAGTATTTCTAGCAGGACTTCCAGATTCTGTAATGGCTTTGTTCCCTATGCCATCAGTCTGGTAAACTCACAAGATTTGTTTCTCTCGCCATGTACAAGTATACATCCGAACTAGACTGGGTCGTTTCTCTGTGTCGTATAATTTATGTGGGTATATGAATAATTTTGTATGTATGTATGTATTCGCTTTCATTTATTTTGTCATGGTTATCTAGTGTGTATTGGAGGTGTGACCCTTAAAGAGCTGTATGCAATGAAATTTCATTTTAATGTATGCTGATTAGTGTACATTTAAAGTGACATTAAAGTTATCTATTCTATTCTATTCTATTCTATTCTATTCCATTCCATTCCATTCCATTCCATTCCCTACACTACCCTACCCTACCCTACCCTTCCCTTCCCTTCCATTCTATTCCATTCCATTCCAGACATGCAGTAAAATATATGGTACACTGGAGAATCCTCTGTTTAGAGACATTGGCCAGTAGGATTTGTTTGACATGTTTTGACCTGAGGCAAAACCATAAACTTCAAAACTCTAGTGCAAGTCCTAATACTGCACTGTGGATTCGTTCAACTCTTGAAGTTGTTAGACAGTAAACAAAGCATTCATTTAAGATTTAAGATTCATTTAGATACTTTCAATACTAATTAGTGATTTTCTGGTTTTAGTGTCATCTGTAAAAGGAAAGAGTCAGTGGCAAATGGTGACAATATATATATATATTTAAATTTAAATCTCATACAGTGCACTGATAGGCACTGAATCTGCTAATCTCTGTCCTTTCATTGAAGTTGTTCAATGTTCAACTTTCCTTGAAGATTTGTTAGTATATGTACAAATCGGATTAAATATTATTGTTCTTTTTTTCTTGTTCTCCTTTCACAAAATATTAACTTTTTACAAATGAAAATGGAATAGGAAATCTTTGCACTGTGCTGAATGCAAATGGATTTCAGTTTTATCTACTTCCAATCGATTGATTTAAAGAGTGACCTCTTACAGCTTTGGGATCTACAGAAATAATAATCATTAGCTTCCTAAGTACCTTTTGCAAATTCTGAAGCAGGATTTTCTTTTTGCTGTTGTATAATCAGGATAATTTCCATGGAAGGATTGAATTTCTCAACTGCAAGTTCACGTATCCATCTCGTTCTGATACCCAAGTGCTAAACGGCCTCTCTGTCTCTGTGAAATCTGGGCAGACCCTTGCATTCGTTGGCAGCAGTGGATGTGGGAAAAGCACCTGTGTTCAACTTCTGGAAAGGTTTTATGATCCTGATGAAGGAAAAGTGGTAAGTAGCCTTTGTTGCTTTGATGGCATAAAAGTACTAATGACTGGATCTGCAATTCAGTCTTCATACATCAGCTGTATGTTCTATGACCTAGACCAGTGTTTTTCAACCTTAGCAACTTTAAGACACGTGGACTTCAGCTCCCAGAATTCCCCATCCAGCTTGGGAATTCTGGAAGTTGTAGTCCACATGTCTCAAACGTTGCCACGGTTGAGAAACACCGCTTTTCAGATTTAACATCCCCCTTTTTTTAAAAAAGGCCTCTTTGAAATCCTTGTAAAATCCTTTTAATTCAATTTTTCATCAATCAATTTCTCAGTGCAGTTTCTTTTGCAGTAATAAAGATGTGCAAATAAATTTATAGATAAATAAATACATTATCCGTTTCATATAGATGCCCGTTTCATTTTTAGCGAGTCTGGGCAGTTTAAAGTAAAACAAATGAAGTACATAAAATACACAGTATTAAAAAAGCAAATAAAAATAAAACATGTAGTAACCAGGTATAAAAATAATTGAAGAAATGAGTATTATGTATGTTCACTCCCTTATAATGTTGTATATATATAAAACATTACTTTCCTTGAAGATTTGTTAGTGTACAGCAATGTACAAATCGGATTAAAAATCAGATTAAATATTATTGTACAAACCTGAAATTTGGCATGTATGTTCCTCTTGGTTTCTAGAAAGGATTTTTCGAAATGGCCATCGGAGCATTGGTATTTCGCATATTATTATTAACATGCTCTGATGCTAAGAAGTTCTACTTCCCCTCTCCACCTGAAAAGAAATACAGTATATTCCAAATGCAAAACACAAGCAGAGGAGAGGAGTTTCAGTTTCAGTTTCACAGCAGCAAACAGCTTTAATACAGAACAGTTGAGCTAAGCCACTCCCAGACTCCTTGCTGTCTCCTTTTTGCTCACACAGCAAATACTGTTTCAGTTTCCAAACAACTCTCTCACACACTGACAGGACTTCTGTTAGCCAGGTGAATACTGATAGATGCTGGTAAGCAGAGGCAAAATCCACCCCCCCCCCTCATTTTCCTCCCCAAAAACTAAGCCCGACCACATAGTTTCGTAGCGAAGCATGGGTATTGCGCTAGTAAAATAAAGGTGTGATAAAAATCAAATCAATCAAAAAACAGAACCAATCATCCACACAACCAAGAAATCTATGTCATTCCCAGGGCCCCAGACTTGGGTACAAAGCCACATTTTCAAGGCCTTACAAAAAACCAATAGGGATAAAACTAATCTAATCTCTTTCTTTCTGGATCCTGCCCGCCAACTCTCCCTAGCTCATGGTACCCAGAGCATGCCTCTCACGCCACATTGGGTGGAAACAGTTGGGGAGAGATGGTCTTATAAGTAACCAGTCCTTTTGGGTTTGTTTGTTTTTTGCTTTGATTTTTAAAAACTTCTCGTTGTACAATCCTGATATTTCCCAATGACTTTCCATCCTAAATACTAAGTAGATCTAATCTAGTTTAACTCTTTGAAGTTAGACAAGATCAGGCAGGCTGGCCAAGGGTTGGTATGGGAAGATGGATCGTATCAGAGGTGGTATTCAGCAGGTTCTGACCATTTCTGGAGAACCGGTAGCGGGAATTTTGAGTAGTTCAGAGAACCAGCAAATACCACCTCTGACTGGAAATTTTACAGTATCCTTCCCCTACCATGCCCACTGATAGTAAAATAATTGAATCCCACCACTAGACCTCATAGAATTGATTTCACATGTCAATATTTTGTTGCAGAGGGCCAATGCTAAAACATGTGTCATGGGTATCAGTGGTGGGATTCAAATTTTTTTACAAACGGTTCTGTGGGTGTGGCTTGGTGGGTGTGGCAGGGGAAGGATACTGCAAAATCCCCATTCCCGCCCCACCTTCTAACCTGCTTTCCAGCTCCATTCTCCTGTGTAGCTGGGACTCGGTAGGCAGAGAAGAGATGGGGACGGGGCCAGTCAGAGGGGGTATTTGCCAGTTCTCCGAACTACTCAAAATTTCCACTACTGGTTCTCCAGAACTGGTCAGAACCTGCTGAATACCACCTCTGGTGTGTATGCATGCATGCTTGAGCCATGTCACTCATCTTATCGTTCTGATAAAAGCCCTGAGATTCTGCAGAACTCTTAGCTTGCAAATGTATTCTTTTTAACTGATGAACAACCATGCAATTCTCCACCCAGATTGTGGTGCTCAAATTGCACATGTGTCAGCAAATACAAGCCAAGGTTTGAAAAAGAAATCTTAATTTTATAACCAAAGACATTTTGCATGTGGTTTTGTGTTTTTGATGTACAGCTGATAGATGGCCGCGACACTCGGCAAGTGAACATCCAATTTCTTAGATCTAAAATAGGGATAGTTTCTCAAGAACCGGTGCTGTTTGACTGTAGCATTGTCGACAACATTAAATACGGGGATAACAGTAGAGAAATATCTATGGATGAAGTGATAACAGCTGCCAAGAAAGCCCAATTGCATGAATTTGTGATGTCACTCCCTCAAGTGAGTACTATTTTTAAAATGTTCTATGTTATACAACAGGGGTCTCCAAACTTGGCAACTTTAAGGCTTGTGGATTTCAACTCACAGAGTTGAAGTTCACAAGCCTTAAAGTTGCCAAGTTTGGGGACCCCTGTTATGGAAAGAAGAACTGGCCTAAACGTTTTCTTCACTGTTGATTTAACATATTCTCCATATTTCTGCCTCACAATAATGTTTTGAGTCAATATTTCTGCCTCACAATAATGTTTTGGCTTTCATTCCTTCTATTGTGAATTGTTTGGCTTTCTCACCTATAGATCTATATTTATGATAACCTAATTCAGGAATCCCCAACCCCCTAGTCTATGGACCGGTACTGGGCTGAGGCATGTCAGAAACCGGGCCACACAACCCAGCGAAGCCCCATCCGCGGGATACAAGCAGCAGATGAAACCACGCCTCCTCCGGTCCGCTGAAATACCTCTCTCCACGGAACTGGTCCCTGGTGCCCAAAAAGATTGGGGACCGCTGGCCTAATTTACTGTCCCAATTAGGTTTGCTCACTTCTTTAGAATCCAGGAATCCCCTTGAAAATATCTGCATGGTCTCTTGCTTGTTTCCTAATTGACCCACCACTGGAAAGATGACTAAAAAAGAAAAACCCAGCCGCCGAATCACACGTTCCAAAAATGGCTTCTCAGAACTATGAAAGAGTTGTTACATTCCAGCCGCACGCTTTAATCATCAAGTCTTTTGAAGTGTGTTCATGAAGAGTAGGAAGCCACACTCTTCACTTAATCTCTCACGGGGTTGTCATGAGGATAAGATGGGAACCGAAATCCTGTCTCCTGCCTGTTGTGATTGGTGGGATAAAAATGTCTTGTTAATAAAACAAAGGAAGGAACCCTTTAGCTGACCAGAGACTACAGCTATGTGCCTTTCTAACAGTTTCCCATTGAAGTATTAATCAGGACAAACTCTGCTTAGCTTTTGTCCTCCGTCAAAGCCAAGTTGTGAACTGCACAGTCTATCCTCCAGCCCTGGGGTCACTTGGTGGTCTCCCATCCAAGCAGTAACCAGACCTGATTTGCTTCACTGTTTCCAAGATCAGCTAGCTGCTGTCACTTGCTGTGACTATAGAATCTCTGTGACTGTAGAATCTTTCGGACAACTTTTACCCTGGTTAAACTAAAGCTCATTCTATCTAATAATATAAGTCCATTCATTTTCTTAAAAAAAAACAAAACACTTGGTAACTTCCCAAGGCTTACTTATAAAGCATTTCAATAAAAACACTCAATTTCAATACAAAAATTAACACACACTTAATGGTAATAATAACACAACAACACAAATAATAACTTTTTCCGGCTTGCTTCTTAATTGAAGGTTCTTCCGCCCATAAAATAAAAGAATGTTAGAATAAAAGCGATGAAGTAGCTTCATTTTCTCACCACTCTAATTGTATTTTTGTTCTTGGGGTAAACAAAGTCAGTGAGCCAATAAATATTGTGGTGTTTTTGTTTTTGCAGGAATATGAAACCAACGTTGGGGCTCAGGGGTCTCTACTGTCTCGAGGGCAAAAGCAGCGCATTGCCATCGCACGAGCCATCGTTCGAGACCCTAAGATCTTATTACTGGATGAAGCTACTTCTGCACTGGATACAGAAAGTGAACAGGTAAACAGCAATGGATCTAGAGCCCGTGGTGGTGCAGTGGTTAGAAGGCAGTACTGCAGGCTACTTCTGCTGACTGCTGGCTGCCAGCAGTTTGGCAGTTGGATCCTGATGGAGCTCAAGTTTGACTCAGCTTTCCATCCTCCCAAGGTTGGTAAAGTGAGGACGCAGATTGTTGGGGGCAATAGACTGACTCTGTAAACCTCTTAGAGAGGGCTGTAAAGCGCTATAAAGCGGTATATAAGTCTAAGATATTAATATTGATAGAGAAAGAAATGCTGAATATCAAAAACCAAAAACATTTCCCTTTTATTATTTTATTCTTTTATATATTAGGTTTTTTTTTAAAATCCCACCTTTATAAGTAACTCAAACTGGAGAACATATATAGCCTACTCCTTCCTCCTCTGGGAGGCAGGCGGGCTGAGAAGGACTGGCCCAATATCTGGCTTTCATGTCTAAGGTGGGATTAGAACTCACGGCCTCCCGGTTTCTAGGCCAGCACTTCTATTCAGTACTATACCAAACGGGCTCTAAAATAATTTTATGCTTTCAGGTATCAGATAATTAAGAGAAAATACATTCCACGGAGCATTGAGAATATGTATTAATTCAATCCCTTGCTGTTGAGTTCAAAAGCAACTTAGTCTCAAATAAGTGGATATAAAATCTCAGCCTGAAAAGGAGGGAAGGGAAGGATGTCCTCACTTCATTGTTATTTGGAGGCTATTTTGGGGTATGAAAATTAAAAAGGGCTGTAAATTGTAACTGAATCTGAATGCACATGCACAATAGGTAAAGTATAGTACAATACACTCATTGTACAGAGTCACAGCTGGGAAGGGACTGTACTGGAAGCAATTCAAAAAGGCACACTTACCAACCTGGCCCTCTGCTGTTACAGATAGCGTTGAATCCAAGAAACTCCCCCCAAACTGCAAACTTAGGCTGCATTCATACAACACATTGAATGGCCCAATCACTTTAGCCACCATATACCTAGCTCACGTAATTAGCGCGTAGTGAGAATTCACTGTATGGAGCCAACACAGCAACATGTAGGTGGCTTCTTCTAAATCCATCAGAGCCAGCTTTGCCCTTTGATGGCAGTAGCAATAAATGATGATCTACTTCTCTGGAAAAAAAAACAGTAGCGATGGGACCTTCACAGACTTCCACCACTGTAAAGAAGGCAAGTACCATAGGCCAATGTTTCCAGAGCCATATTACAACTATGCTGTGATATTATTATCCAAGCTTAACTTTTGTTAACGTTCTGGATGAAGATCTTATCGGTGGATTTGCCATTGGAATAGATTGGAGTTTGTTGCATCCCTGCCAGGTTGCTCCGTCTTAGCCATATTTTGATCCACCTGGTGACGCTTGAGTATCTCTGCTGTTACCAATATTCCACAATTGATGGCCTCTGAATGCCTTTTGGTCCACCAAGAAGCTAAGGGGAATGTTGCGATCCTGGGAAGATTTGAGAAATGATAGGACAGGAGATGACTGCTCCGTGTCCTTTTTCCCCCAACTTTTCTGGACTGCTAAGAGAATGACATCTCTGAAGAGCAGAGTTTATTGATACCAGTCCCTGGCAACACTGGAAGGGGAAGCAGATTTGCCATGCTTGCAAGTTACTGTATAACCCCACAGAGCCCAAATACAGTGGAACCTCGGGTCACGACCATAATACATTCCAGGACTATGATCACAACCCGATTTGGTCATGACTGAAAGCACAACCGACTGCAAATGGGTGGAATGTGCATGCGCGGAAGGGGAAATCGCTGCGGCAAGGGAATCTGCTGCTTGCTGGGTTGGTTTTTGAATTGTGACCCAATTCAAAAATCGGGTGGATTGTTTGGTTGGAACCGGATTTGGTTCACATGACCCATGGAAACTGGAGTTGTGGGCAGTAGGACTTCTTCTCTCCTCCCCCTCTTTTAATTCACTGAATATTTGAGGAGGGTTTTCAACACAACTGAATTGAGTTGATCAATGCCTTTCCCAAAACAAAGTGACCTAGAGAAGCCAAATTGGCTGTGTTTGTATGAATGTAACCTGTCATGATGACCATGTAAAGACTCCTTCTCTTTCTCTTTTCCTCTTCTCCCTTCAGACTGTGCAGGCTGCCCTGGACAAAGCTCGAGAAGGCAGGACCTGCATTGTCATTGCGCACCGCTTGTCCACCATTCAGAATTCGGACATCATCGCTGTCATGTCTCAGGGAGTCATCATTGAGAAGGGCACTCATGAAGAACTGATGGCCCAGGAAAGGGCATACTATAAACTGGTCAGCACGGGGGCACCCATTAGCTGAGCCTCTGCAGTCCCTGTGTGGGTTGTGTTCATTTTCTTAAGGGACGTGCTAAAACCATTACGAACGTATCAACCAGCAAAAGATGACTGTGCTGTGATATAGAACGATGCACCTATGTTGGCAAAACCACTTTAATTGAGAAAGTGAAGCCCTGGAGGCCAGCTTTTGACTGAGCTGTTCCCTCAAACCACTGCAACTGTTGGGGAAAAAATGGCAGCCATCTCCTGGAGAAGTGAGATTATACAGGAAGAGGGCTCAGGAACCTTTTCAATAATGAAGTGTCCATAGATTTTTTTTTTATACCTAAATTTCCATTGCTTCTGAATTTGCAATATGAAAAAAAACCTAATGAACTTCATTGTGGATCCAGAGGGAGGCTCTGTTCAGCATTCAATGCAAATGGTGGCATTGAGCTGTATTTCCTACTACTACATCATCATCATCATCATCATCATCATCATCATCATCATCACCTCACTCTCAATGATTCTGGGTGGTTCACAACAATCAAAGAAGTGACAATGAAATCAATAAAAGTGACAAAAATTAAGATAAAGGACGGCAAGAGCGATGAAGTAGGTATGTCTCTCTCCCTTACCAAAGACCTGGGTGAAGAGCCTGGTCCTCCCAGCTTTTAAACAAGAGTAAAGTAGGGGGGACATCTACATCTTGGGGGACCCTCGCTCCAGAGGGCCAGTGGTGCAACAGGGAAGGACATCTTCACCATTTTGACGGGGAAATATCAGGCACAGATTCTTACATCTATAAAAGGGCAATATTGAAACCTGACTCTGCATATCTCTAGAGACTCTCTTATGTATATAATGTCTTCTGTGTGTAATGGTTCTCTGCATAGTGTTAAAAGCACTCTGGCCAGATTAAAAAATTACAATTATTCTATTCATTGCCAGCGAGACAATTAGCCATTGTAATTTCCCAAAGGGTTGTCGTTTCTTTTGCAGGAAAAAAACTCTGGGCTCTTTACAAAACAATCCATTTATTAATGTATGTGATTGTCGACTAACCTAGAACCTACAGTAAATAGATTGAATGCATCTCGCTCATAGATGAGTGTCTCATTAAAGGACATTTGATAGAGAAAGCCTGATCTCTGTGTATAGGACAGAACAATAGCAGGAAAAGAATAAAAACTCAGAGAATTAAACAACAATGCAGCCCGGCCACATTTAATGTGCGCAGAGAAATACAGCGGGAGATTAAATCATGCTTGAGAAATAGTGTAAGCAGGTGGTAAAGACTGTTATTAAATCAAGCAGTTGTACTTTATTGAATCCCTTTATCCAAAGCAGCTGAATCTACTTTGTCAGTGGATTCCTAAGGGGCCTTTCGCAGTCTTGCTGCCTAATATCCTTCAACAGGAGATCCTTATGAACCAGTCCAGAAGCATTTACACACAAGAACCTGCATTCTACTGCTGGAGCTCATTCTCTGGAGCTGAAGCTTCTTTGTCAAAGTCCCCTTATCTCAAAAGGGGATGAGAAAATTCACCATGGCCAACTTGCCAAGTGGCCAACTCGCTGTGGGACAATTTAACAGTTTAATTATTTTAAAAAATTTAAAAACTTTAGCTTTTGTCATTCACATTTCATTTTGTCCCTCCTTTTGCAACCGTTCTTTAATGATTCGGTTCCACTGTTCCTTCAATATTAGTGTAAATCTTGTTCCCTGGCAAGTTGTTCTGCAGCGAGCTGGCCGTGGTGAGTTGTCCTGTGGCAAATTGGCCACAGCGATTTGGCTGCAGCAAATTGTCCTAAACCCATCCCAAAGCCGTGCTCCATGCGAAAGCCTGTACCTGCGTAGAGCCATAAACCAGAGGAAAACTGGATTGTTTCTGTCAGTGCTGCAGAAACTGGAATCTTGTGAATAAAGGGAATTGAAAGGGCCGATAAAGGCAAATACCCCTTCGAGGGGAAGGTGGCTTGTTCACAGAGTATCTAAAACAATAAAACAAGCGGCAGGTCGAGTTGTGAAAATGTTACACTCAGGAGCTGTATTATGAGGACAGAGAAGCAAAGACACTGCCAAGATCAAGATTGGACCATCAAGTTACACTGATGCTTTTCAGTTGACCATTTATCTAACTGGGTCCATAAATACTAATTTCAGTTTTTTATTTAAGCAGTTACAGTTCCTACCTTTTTATCTTTGTCCAGCTATGAGCCTTTTAGCACCAAATGCTGTTGTTTTGTGTTTTGATTCTTCCATGTAGAGCTGCCGTATGGATATTTTTGTCCTCTTCCTCCTTTTGCTATATGATCAAATGACTAGATCTTATAGCAAAATGTCAGACAGTGCTTATCAAATTGTTTGATGGAACTTTATTTCCCTGGTAGCCAGTGTATAAAGTTGTATAGATTTGTTTGATGTGTGTTTTCATGTTAGTGTTGATTGCTGGCATCTGCCTGGACAAGTCTCTGCAGTTTTCTTGGCAAGGTTTCAGAAGTTGTTTGTCATTGCTTCCTTCCTAGGGTAGTGAGAGAGAGAGAAAGACTGGCTCCAGATCACCCAGATGGTTTCATGTCTAAAGCAGGACTGGAACTCATGGTCTCCCAGTTTGTGGCCTGGTGTCTTACACCAAACTAGCTCCCCTATAAAGGTACATTGCCTCTGAATCTAGTGGTTCAGTTTACTATCAAATCTAATACCTGTTGCTTTTATCATAACAATTCCTTTGTTAAAGCCATTTAAGCCAAATGACCATATCTTGGGTTCTATAAATTAATGATGAAACCAAGTTGTTTGATTGACTCTTTTGCAAAGTGGTGCAAAATATGGCGAAAGTTATTTTCTTCAGATCATTAATAACTTTATCAGCTCATTATCCACTTATGAGCCTTTCTGCATATGGGTGAGTAATTCAACATTTTATCATTTTGATTCTCTTATTCTGCCTTCTGTGTATGCTGTTGTTTTCCAGAAATAGCTGGACCATCAAGTTACATTAACCCTTGATGATAAAGCCTACTTTTCCTGGATAGCCACACAATGATGAGGGATATTCTGCTATAATCCTGTATTCATCACGGTATTTTGGGGCACATTCCTTTATTGCTCATTCATTTCCTTTGGAGCTGTTCATGGTCCCGTTGATTTGGACCATTCTGAATATTTTTTGTGCCATTTCTGTTCATGACCACCTCATTGCTCTAGAGCAGGGGTGCCAAACTCACCACGTCATGGCGTCACGTGTTGTTTCGTGACATTTTTCCCATTCGCAGAGCTGTGGTGGACGTGGCCTGAGCGTGATGAATCTGGCCCACGGGTTGCAAGTTTGACATCCCTGCTCTAGAGCAGCATTTTTCAGCCTTGGCAGCTTTTAAGTTGTGTGAATTTGTTTGTGTTTTAGTGACTAAGGCCATTCCTTAGGCAGAGCAAAACCAAGTTTCTCCAGTTTTTCCCCCCACAAAGTTTCTGAAGGCTACTGTGATGACCCAGGGTGGGATACAAAATAAACACAGTCGCAAAAACAGGTGAAGCCCCTTTTATTCCTTCACTTTGCTTCAAAGCTCCAAATATCTTTGACTGGAGACAAAAAACTCCCCCACAAGCAGTTACGAAAAGGAGGAAATGCCATTTAAACTAAAAATTCCTATAAATTATAAAGAGTAAAAACAACACAAACCACACTGAAGCAATTAAGGGAACCAAGCAAGATAAGGGCTTGAAGATGTCCACAGATATTGGAACACACACTGGGAAGCATGCCAAACTCAGAAAGGAATGACAGACTAGAGATATTTCCACACTTTGTTTCCAGCACTGGCCCATACGCATGTCTGTCCTTTTATCCAATTGTCACAGCTGTAACCCATGAAGAGGATCAAGGCCCTCTCCTCCCCCATAGACCACTTCTCTCCCTTATCCTCTCCTCCCTGCGTGCCCTAGGATATAGAGGGAATGGGCCTGGGTCCTCCTCTAACTGCCTAGCTGGCCTCTGCCCTTCTCCAGCCTCCTCCACAATCTCTGGAGCCACACATCCACTCCCTGTCAGCTGTTCCTCCTCTCCCTCGGAGTCAATCTCCAACAGGGGCATGACAGCTACCTCAGATCTAAGCAAGGCAATGGTCCTGATCTTGAGTGGTCCTTACCCCTTAAAAGCTCAGACAATTGAACACATTTGATGGTCTAGAGGGGGACAAATCACAGTAGAAGCTTCGCTGGATGCTGCCTTAAGTGAAAGGGTTTGAAACAAACATCAATTATAGGGATTGTCATCAACTGGAACATCTCCTTATGTACCCCTTTAAATATTACTTGGCGATTTCCAAATCTTAATACCTGCGGGAACACTTTTCCACCTCACTGGGAAACATTTGTGTAGCCAAAAAAAAGGGGGGGGGAAGATTCAATTAAAAACTAGAATCCCCTTGGGTGGCTATTAGCCATTAATGGGGTGAAAAATAATTGGGATTGCAGCGTACACGATTCAACCGTAGTTCCTAAATCCTTTACTCCAAGCTAGAACTCTCCATGCATTGCAAATTAGGTTCACAAGGTGACATTCTGCCAATTGTAGAGTGGGTTGTTTCCTCCTTTGCTTCAAGCAGCAAAATAGCAGGGGCTGGTTTTGTCTCTCATACATTGAAGGGTCTGCATCCCGTAGCTATCCTGTTTAAGAGGGTAGACTGATGATGTCAGCTATCCCAACAAGCCTTCTTGCCGTTGAATTAAATCCAGAAAGATTGTATGCGTAACCATTGTTTGGGGCATTTGGTCTATGTATTCATTTAATATTGATTCAGCTGCATTCAGGAGTTGAACATTGCTAAACTATGGCGTTCAGGATGTGAGGCTATTTAACAGATGTTTAATATATAAATTCCATTTCTACTTTCCGCTGTACAGTTGCGAGAAGCCAAGGGAGAACACTGAAATACAAGTAGGATTTTCAGAGAAAGAACAAATGGCTGCAAAATATGGGCCATTAGTATAGGCCTGAATATTCACGGAGTGCAATTCTTAAAGAAGCAATCTCTTTTCCTTCACATAGTACTAAAAAATCTGAAGACTATGTTTACAGTCACAGTTAGGATAAACTATGCTTCGTTTTCCTAACAATATAGATGATGCCCAAACAAAATCCTCCAGAAAAGAAAACATTTTTCAGCAGTCATAAAGTGCCTGCTATATGCCATTTGGATTAATTCCACTTCAATGACAATCATAATTTGGTTAAACAAATTGCTTTTTTTAAAAAAAATGTAGAAACCAACAATATTCTAAAAGAGCTGAACTTAGCACAGCTCCATTCTGTATTATATGAAGTTTCCAAAGATTAAAATATTTGCCTTAGTATTTAAATAAAAGATGCATTTACTGATAATTGTCATCCACAACATTTTTTGTCCCAGTCACTTAAGATGGGATCAGGGATGAAATCTGAAACTGTTAATCCAAATCTTCTAATACCTGATAATAATTGCAGACAGGTCTTGTAAAGTCTGCAAACTTTCTGTAAATTCTGAATTATGACCACTCCATAGCCAACACAAAACCACCTGAAAATAGTTAAAAACTACCAAGATTGAGTACCTCAGATAAGTTCAATTTCTTTTGCTCTACTTAATTAGTAGAACTCAAAGCCTGTTGTAGACGTTATGAAGTAGCATGTTTTGCATTTATATCCCTGGTGGTAGATTCATTGCAAAGGACTTTTAAGTTTAAGAAATAAGAATGCATTTTCTTGTTGATTGGTGATGTCACTAGATGAGTGGCAAATGTTAAGACTTCTTGCCTTTCTTTGCTGATATCTACTGCTCACTTAGAGCTTTGCAGGCAGATATTTGCAACCCAATTTTCACTCAAAATCTAACACTTCTAATTAATTAATTCTAATCTGCACTCTTCTAATTAATTTCACCTGCTGCTATACAGGCTGGGAGAAATACATTAATAATTGCTCCCAGCAGAAGTAATTAAAGCTTTGCATTTTTATTCCAAATTAAAAATTGCCAATATGACCACATGCATCACTTCGTTCGGCAATGCCTTTAAAGTATGAGCACCAACAATAAGAAAGTATAAGAAGTAAAGAAGAGGTTTGAAGCTGGTTGTTCCCAAACATTATTTGCTTTGCGCAAGTCATTATTTAAAACATTCTTCTTCTTCTTCCTCTTCTTCTTCTTCTTCTTCTTCTTCTTCTTCTTCTTCTTCTTCTTCTTCTTCTTCTTCTTCTTCTTCTTCTTCTTCTTCTTCTTCTCCTTCTCCTTCTCCTTCTCCTTCTCCTTCTTCCTCCCCTCCTCTTTCTCCTCCTCATCCTTCTTCCTAGTGTCTTCCTAGGGTCTGCTTTTTGGATCATTGAGCATCGTGGCTTGAATACCTTTGTTGATGGTGTTTGGGCACCCGTGAGGTCGCCGGCCACTGACTTCTAGTTGGTAGGCAGTCTTGGCAATGGTTGAAGGTGCTGCTTTCAGGACAAATCCATACCAGCGGAGCGGGCCTTCTCTCATCTTCTCTATACAGTAGAACCTCTGGTCATAACTGCTTCTGACCACGACCAAATTGGGTTCCGACCAAAAAAATCACAAAATTTTTGAATCTGGTCATGAACACATACTCGGGTGGCGATCAAACATGACCCCTGACCTCAAATTCCTGAAGGTGAAACATTAGAAGATGAAGAAATTGCCAAAGTTATAGAACAAATTATAGTTGTGACCAGAGGTTCTACTGTAATTGGTGCTATCCCAAAATGTTGATGAATGGTGTCATTTGTGATGTGATCAAGAAGGAAGATGCCCGATATCCAACAGAGCATTTGCATTACCATGGCATGGAGATAGCTTTCAGTCCCTGTTGTTGCTGCCCAGCATTCAGTGCCATACAGTACAACATGGAGGATGGTTGTCTTGTAAATCTTAGATTTAAGACGGACTGGCATTCGTCTGTCACATAACACACCAGTGAGTTCTCGCCAACACATCCAGGCGTTTATTTATTTGCTGCTTCCCACTAAAAAAAGTTGAAGTTTCCAAATAAAAAATTCAAATAATGAAAACGTTAGGTTATAATACTGGGAAAAAATAAGATGATTAAAATAGAAAGAGTCAGCGATAATGTAAAAGTAGCAATAGCATCTGTTTATCAGTGTGTGAGTCACCCAGAATCTTATATATGAGATGGAAACTATATAAATTGAATGAACTAATAAACACAACGTTTATCAACCTATTAGTCAAAAGCTGAGTGTGTGTGTGTCTTTGCTTACTGCTAAGAAGATAATGAGAAGGGCACCAGGCATACCTTCTTGAGAAGGACATCCCAAAGCTGAGGAGATACTACTGCAAAAGGCTTCCTCTTGGAGACCCATTTGGTCAGTATGAGAGGATAACTGGAACAGCCTGAATACACTGTATGCTTCTTCTGACCAAGGCTTGTTCATACAAGGTCATACAGAAAAGAGCTAGAAGGGACCGTGGAGGTCTTCTATCTAGTCCAACCTCTTGCTCAAGCAAGAGACCCTTCAGAGTTGAAGAAACTTCTTGGATGAGAAGCAAAACATCTTCAAAGAAAACCCCAAAAGTCCAGTTGCCTCTTGAAAAAGCACCTTTGGGACACATCATGACTTGGATAATTGAGAATCTCCACAGACAAGACAGCCTATACCATTTCAGACAAGTAGGTTGTCCTTAAAAGCCTCCAGTGATGAAGCACCATAACTTCTGAAGACAAGCTGTTCCACTGGTTGATTGTTCTCATTGTTAGGACATTTCTTCTTAATTCTAAGCCACTTCTCTCCTTGATTAGTTTCCACCCATTGCTTCTTGTCCTACCCTCAGGTGCTTTGGAAAATAGGCTGACCCCATCTTCTTTGTGGCAGCTCCTCAAATATTGCAACAGTCATTTTAAAAAACAGTCTTCATGAAGCTGTAATTAAGATGCTAGCCCTCCATTGTGCTCTGAATTCAGAATGTCCTTCTATTGGCATTAATTCACTTTTTCAGAGCCAACTACATCTACCTCTATTATCCTAGGTCCATTGGGGAGAGTTTTGAATTGTTGAAATGAAGTTTAATTTACCATACATCTGTTTATTTTCTTTTTCTTTTTAATGCTTGCTTTATGTTTGTTCCCCTATTTAACTTTTATTGTTTTGTTTCTTTAACTACGAATGCACATTGCTCTGAAATTGCGTTTGACAATGCAATAGGGGAGAAATATTTATAATATGGGTGACGGTGGAGTCGAAAAGTGGTTGATGGTAACAGAGCCTCGGTGGCGCAGTGATTAGAGTGCAGTACTGCAAGCTACTCCTGCTGCAATTTGGCAGATCGAATCCCACCAGGCTCAAGGTTGACTCAGCCTCCCGTCCGTCCGAGGTGGGTAAAATGAGGACCCAGATTGTTGGGGGCAATAGGCTGACTCTGTAAACTGCTTAGTGAGGGCTGTAAAACACTATAAAGTGGTATATAAGTCTAAGTGCTTCTGCTATACAGATAATTATTTAATAGAAGCATAGAAAGCTGTGTACAGCAAGCTTTTAATAAATAACGAAAGGACCTCCTTTATTGCTTCTCTGCTTTTAAAGAGATAAATGGGTTGAAGGTTTTGCACATTCAGCTTTAGCCTGTATAACATTTGTAGAGTTCGGGGTCTAAAAAGGGTTTCTGTTAACTACAGTTGTCTCTTCCATGCTCCTCTAGGTTTCCTGTTCATTGGTTATTTCTATTAGCTATCCTGTTTTTGTGACGCAGCATCGATTTTTGTTTATTCCTTCAGGAAATAAAGGACCTGGAAGATTCATCAATTGTTTGAAAAGCAACTAAAACTAGTTGGATAACATTTTCTTAAGTGTAGGCCGTTTAATAGGACTGGGGGTAGAATGCTTTTAAGAAAACCAGTTACTGTCCTACTTAAAGTATTTACTATTGTACTTGCTAGGTTTTCATTCCACGTTCAAAACCCTTAAAAGGGATTATATATTTGCTGATTTTTTAAAAAAAATATCATATATGTAAGTATAGATGCATGTATGAATATGCATATGTATATATATTATATATTGATATATTATATATTGATTTTAAAAATTCCACCAGATGGCAGCATGCATCAACCTTGATTGATCCCCCAAAAGATAGGCAGAATCGGAGCTGATTCTCTCTTTGAGACCACATGGATCTGGGATCTTGCCTTGAGTCCATTCAGACAGGGTGCCCACCAGGTAGAACAGGTGTTGGGTAGATCACCTTGACGAACTCACATCAGCATTCCATCTTCAGCTTTCAGCGCCCATTAAATCCCCGTTATTCCTATCGGTTTAATGTTAACTCACCTTGTAGGAACAGCAAAAACCTCAAAGAGGTTTTTCAACCCACCTCCATGTGGTTGTTGCTGCTGTGGAGAAAATAGGAGGGAAGTGTGTTGATGTGTTTAAGAGTTATTTGTAAAAATAATAAAGACAGAGTGCAAGTAAGTAAAAACAAACAAACAAATGCTGGGTAGTTGTTTGCAGGCAAATCAAACCCACGTTTTTGCAGGTCCTCCACTTGCAGAACCCAGAAATCAAGCCCTCTGTAGCATGAACGTCAAGGACCAAGGAAATTGGGAAATTCAGCCAGTTCAAATGAATATAAAGGCTCAGGTTAAGCCCTCTACAAGAATTTGAACTACTAACAGTCAAGACAAATCAGTGGTAGAAAAGAGTCAATGGAACTCAAGGTGGGCTGGACTTAGATCTCTTGTGAACATAAAGGGATTCAAGACTGATGACGTATTTGACCCCTCCCTCAGGCTCAGCCTGGTCATCTCCTGCAATGAACCCATTAGTCCCAACATTTAAATCAAGACTTTTCCTCCCATCGTTTCAACTCCATGGCCTTTGGTGTTCTTGTCCCAACCTCAAGTGCACTGGCACCATATTTACACAGTGCTGTGGCCAGTCTAAACAATGTTGGTTCCCCTCTTGCCAGCTGTAGCCCTTACACAAGCAGTGCAAAAGCAAAATAGACGTAACTTGGGAGTGCAGGCTGAAAAAAATGTAGACTTCTCTTTCTGACCTAAGAGAATCCCTTTCGGATGTTCAGTATTGCCCACCCAGCCTCCTGCTGCCAGGTATCTTTCTGACTTGCTAGTCAGCAGCTCCTACCTGTATGGAAATGCCCTCAGTGACCATGTAGGTTGTGTTGCACTCAGAGAGATACCCACACCATTTTCAACGAGCTCATTAATGATTTCCCATAAAGGGTTGCAGGCTGCCCTGCTTGGATAAATTAAATATCCCAGCAGTGCTCCTGACTCATTCCGCTGCGCATTTGTAAATGTGTAATGGTTGGAGAGGAAGAATGGAAGAAGGCATACTCCACTGAACTTTAAGCCAAAGTGGCATTTTTGCTTTTCTCTGCTGATTTCTTATTTAAACCACTTAAATCTGGATTTGGGTCACAGCTGCACTCTGAGCACAGCAGCTCCTGGAGTTGTCCATAATGTGCCTGAGATCTGGTCCCTGCATGAATATGGCTAATTTAAAACTAATTAAACCAGCATATGCATTGCTCTACATTTTCTTCCCCTCTGCGGCATATCCATTTGCATTTGCAAGTAGTGAATTTTACCCTTCAAGTATGTTGTACATTTACTGGGGAGGGGTCCCCTCACTCACTTTAATCATTTCCTCTAGACTTGCACTATCGAACTTTGTCCAAATAGAGCTTTTGCCACTTCACTATTGAATTTAAGAGTTGTACTACAGTTGTCTCCTTTAGTTACTCTGCATGGGATGGGATGAGATGGGATACTATTAAATCCTTATGGATCAACCTGAGAAACATCAATATCCTAATTGCATTACCAGGTCATTGCTAATGAGCTACTTCTTCAGCAAATGCAAAAGAAAAAAAAAACCCATCGTGCAATCTTATTTTTTTAGAGATAATAGAAAAATGGCAGCTTGAATCAAATTTTGTATTTTTTCAGACATCAATCCTCTGAAAATGCATCATCATGTATGTTTGAAAACAGCCTAACAAAGAGGTCCCCAACCCGTGGGCCACAGACCAGTACTGGTCCGTGACCTGTTAGGAACTGGGCCACGCATCCAGAGCTGAGCAGTAGGCGAGCGAGCAGAAGAGAAACCATCCCCCCAGTGGTGGGATTAAAAAAATTTTCCTACCAGTCCTGTAGGTGTGGCTTGTGGGCATGATCAGGGAAAGGATACTGTAAAATCTCCAGTCAGAGGTGGGATTTTCCGGCTCTCCGAACTACTCAAAATTTCGGCTACCTAAAGCTAAACTGGCCAGAATCTGCTGAATATCACCTCTGATCCCACCCCCGCCAGTTGGTGGAAAAATTATCTTCCATGAAACCGGACCCTGGTGCCAAACAGGTTGGGGACCGCTGCCCCAAAGAATGAGCTGGCTCTTAGCAAAGTAGATTGTGGCTGTTACAATCTTGAGTAGCGAATAAGGAAGATGATCTTGAATGGAGATCAAAAACATGAAAAGGACTGAAGAATGCTTTAAGTCTAAAATATCGAAGTAACATTCAGAAATACTGTAGCTCAGACAGATTCCTCCCTATGCCAAGCAGGTGGGGGGAATTACAGCAGAATCCAGTTTGCAAGATTCTGTTACTACAGCCACTCTCATTTTTAGCTTTCTTGTCAAGTTGATTTTCTGGTCTGGTTTACCTAACGGGGCTGAGAGAAACCAGTTTGAGAATGAAAGGACAACAAATAATTATTTTATCCATGAGTATTTTATTTTGTCTGCTAAAAAGGGGAGAAGCATATGTGTGATTTACATGCCAGCGTGATTTGGTTGGTTCTCATATGTCTTGATTTTTACCATCTATTTATTGTAGACTTGGTTACCAAAATATCTTGAATTGGTGCCAAGTACCCCATCTCCCAAGCTGCTTCTTCCCAACTTTACCCTAAAAGAGGAACTAGGGTGCCCACATTGCAGCCCTGGTCAAAAGGGCCCAGCAGAGATTATACCACCTGAGGCTTCCCAGAAAACAACAACTGAATGAGAAACTGCTGGTGACCTTCTACCGCTGCACCATAGAGAGCATTTTAACATAGTGCACCTCTGTATGGTTTGCCAATTGCACAGTGGCCTATGGGACAGCACTCCGGAGGGTTAGTGTCATTGCCCAGAAGATCACTGGTTACCCTCTCTCCTCTTTGGAAGAGCTTTATAGCTCCTGCTGCCTTAAGAAAGTTCAAAACATTCTCAAAGATCCATCTCATCATGGGAACCCTTTTTTTTTGAACTATTGGCAGACGGTACAGAATAATAAAAACAAGGACAAATAGGCTGAAAAACAGCTTCTATCCCAGGGCAGTAGCTCTTTTGAATTCTGCTGTATAGTGCAGTGTTGGTGCTGTGTCAGGGGTTTTTGATTCAATGTGTGGTGGGTGAAGGATGTGTGTTGTGTTTATTTTCATGGTCTTGATGTGCCCTAAAGATGGTGTTTGATTTTGTTGTACAAGGTGCAATGACAATAAAGTAACTAAAACTAACTTCAGCCTTGGTGACGAAAAAAAAAGTCCAAAAGTTTCATTGACCTTTAAAGACTAAAGACTGGTGAATGTCTCCACCTTGTCAAATGCATGGAATGAATTCCTGACTGTTAGATCTCTATGAGTACCTACGATTACAGGGAGATAAAAGAAAGACGAGGAGGAGGAGAGGGAAGTGCTGAAAATACACAAGATTCTGCTAGAAAACTGAGAAACAAAGAAACAAAATTGCAGAGATAATGCTCATCAATAAAACATGGGTTTCTTCCGCAGTGATTATTTGATATAAAAGCATTTGCTTTCTGTTTCTTTTTGCTTTGGCTCTAAATCAGAAGCAGTATCATCCATTAGATGGCTTGTTGAAAACAATAAGTTTCCTCTGCCTGAATATCTGATTTAAAAACAAAAAACAAAAAATTGTGTCAATAAACACATTTTCCACAGTCGTATGTCTATAATAGGTTTTAATTTTTATTAAAAAGTTCAGTTGATTACTGGTCTTTTCTACATTGAAGGAAACGTGAAAAGCTGATGATGAATCTTTTCCTTTTATATAAAATATCAATTGCTAATTGCCAAATTCATTACTTATACTTTTTAAAGCATCAATAACTTTTTGCAGTTGGTAAGGTACTACCAATTCAGATTTCGTACCAAGAGTTTCACTGTTTGCAAGATCCACCAAAATCAATTAAACACAGTCCTCTTTTCAGTTTTAGAGATGTTTTATTGTCCGGTTTGGTAAAACCTTAAGGATTGAAAGATACTTACTATTAAGTTTGATAAATCCTGCTTTACGGGACTCAAACAGAAGCATCTTGAAATGTTGCCACTGTTTCTGATTGAAGGAAAAGCATTTGGTGTTATAGCTAGAATCAACTCCTAAATTTGGCTTCTGATACTTAAGGCTATAACATGTTGTCATTTGTGCTGGTCAGTTAAGTTGTTAAGAGAAGTAAATGACATTTGGGATTTGATTCCACAAGGAGGTTTTGGCACATGCAGGCATGCAGATAACACCTGCCTACACTCTTTAAAGCAGCCACATCTTTCCTCAGGAATAGGGCCCTCAAACAGATGTTGTGTTTCTGCTCCTGCTTTCTCCAAAGCAGTTTTTTTTGGGGGGAGGGGGGTGTTTAATAGCAATTTTATTAAAAATTACCATTACCATGATAATAGAAACTTAGAAAATAAAAGAATATAAAAAAATAGAAGGTGCAGAAAAGAAAATTGAAACAAAAAAAATAAAGAGCTAGTAAAGAAAAAGAAAATACTTCCTCTTCATTGCAAGTATAAACAATTTTAGTAGATTGTCATCTCTTAAAATATCATAAATTATCTGTTTTTCCCATATCCAATCTCTCATCTATAAAACAAAAGTCTTAGATCTCTATCATTTCAGTCCTGATCATCAAAAAATCTATAAGGGAAACGACATATCTGTTTTAACATTGGTAAAATAAACCAATTTCCTGTTCTTTCCCTTTACTTTTCACGATCTACATCATTAGTCCCTTCATACAATGTCCTACAATTTGCTGTTGTTTTTCATTCATTTTTGTCTTGTCTGTTCCCACAAAATTGTTCAAAGTTTTATTAAGCCTTCTTTGTAAATTCAGTATAGGAAAATTATGCAGGTTTGTTTATTATTTGTATATTCCTTTTAATTATTAAAACAGGAGCGTGGCGAGTTGTGTGGTTGGGACACTGGCTTGACAAGCAGCAAGCTTGTGTTTAAGACCCGAGGGCTGGTGTTGGGCAGGGTCCCGTCCTTCACTCCAGCTCATTCCAGGGACATAAAAGGAGCCCTCAACTGGGTGTCCCCTGGACAAAGTTGATGTCACTGGCTAATCCTTTCAACCTGGAAGTGCCTTGATGCCTCTAACATGAATGCAAAAAAATTTTTTTAAACATCAGCTGACCATTGGATATGCAAGGCACTTTTCTGTAGTCAAATTCTGATACAAAAAAATTAGCAAAGTTGCATACTGTGGAAAAAAAATGTATACAAAATTTGGAAACCAAACAAAAATTACATTTCTTTAAAAATCATTGGTTTCTGAACACATGCAGTTTCTCCTGGTATGTGCGAGACGATTGTCCTGATTTCTAATTTTAAAACCAAGAAAATATAGTAGGCATCTGGCAATCTGATTTTTAAAAAAGTGAATGTAGTGAGTCATTCTCAGTATATTAAAATTGTCCACATGTTCTGCTGTGCTAATTAAGAAAAGCCTAAGATTATAAAAATTAAGTGGTAACTTATTTTATTAAAGCCTTTATATGAAACTTACACATTCGAGAAGAAACCCCCCACAAACACACACACAGAATGTCCATTGTTGAAGATTCATCTCCGGGTCAGTTAGAACAGGGGTCCCCAACGACCGGGCCACGGACCAGTACCAGGCCGTGGAACATTTCCTACCGGGCCATCAGTTTGCTGGGCGCCGCCATTTTGTTTGACAAGAAAGTGCTTCCGGGTGAGCTTTTCCGGTTGGAAAGCGGCGTTTGGGTCCTGAAGGAATCCTCGCGCCTTAGTTTCATCGAAGGGGGGGTGAGCTTCGAACGAAAATAAGGCGCGAGGATTCTTTCAGCACCCAAGGCAAGGCGAGCCGAGCGACCGTCCCAAAGCCGTCCCGAAGCGAAGCCCATCGACAAAGGTACAAAGGAGGAGTTGAAGGTGGCGGGGAGAAGCGGGGGATGGCTGGCTGGCCGGTTGCTTGGCTCACCTTGCCTTGTCATGCGTGCTGATGCCGGTACCAGGCCGCGGATCATTTTGTGATGCCAGTACCGGGCCGTGGCACAAAAAAGGTTGGGGGCCACTGAGTTAGAAGAAAAAGTGGAAATTCTTCTGTTTCTGGCCATTGATTGTCACTTCATCTCCCAGCTTGGAACCAAGGTTCAAAAAATTGGAGGGGATGGTTTGAGCCTGATTGCTGTGGCTCAAATTATACCAATAATTGAGGGTTTGGGCATCCAGCTTAAATGGACATTCGCTCTATAAGCCAAAGCCAAGTAGGAAAATTTAAAACAGTTTCTGCAGCACCAGTAAAAAATAAGCTCACCTAAGTAAAACATGTCCTCTTCCCACGCTCAGCCTAAGTCAGTTTAGCAGTGTGAAGCCTGCAGATTTAGAGCGTCAAATGGACTTTTTTTTTTCTCTCCAGTGATTCAACCCAAGCCTCCTAGCAGGATTTCAAACCACTCTAAGGCTGCCCTCCCATTTAAATGGAAGCATGTCACAATTCAGGGATTCATGTGGAGAGGGCAACAATGTGATGTTAAAACGAAAGATCAGTTCAGAGATCATCGATCCAAAAGCTGGGCACCAACTGTGAGCAATTACTCTACATTCAAAGAATCCCTTGTTAGTCTCTATTTTACTTAGCTCAAGAGTTCCTGGACACATTTGGCACTGTCACAATGTACAATGCCATCACATTTCTTTGAGGACATGTATCTCTGCAGGATCTTAAATGCGCAGTGCTTATCTTTAAATCATTCCCTGAGGAGGTGTGTGGGAAAGGGCTTCACTTAACTAAAGCAAAAAGCCGTTACATATTAAAACAGGAAAATTTAGGGGGAAAAACATTAGAAGGGTAATTCAGCACAATGCAACATTCACACAGCATGGAATAGCTAAGTAATTTCTTCATGAAAGCTTGTGAAGTGATTGCCTCACAGCCTATCTGAGCCCTAAGTAAGACTCAACTGAGCTGACACTTTTTGTATCGAAGATATTTATCAGTACTGTTATGTCCTTAAGACTGACCAAAGTTCCCAACCAGGTCTGTTCCTATTGCGGGGGCGTTTGCAGCTCCCATTGGCTGGCTCCCTTCGACAGCCGGCTATAAAAGCCGGCTGCAAGGTTGAGCCAGCCGCTGTTCGCTGAGCAAGTCTGCTTGTTAGCCTGCAGACGCGACAGCCCTTTATTCCATTGAATAAAGCCATTCCTTGTAATGCTCTGGTCTAGCCTCTCATTTCTTGATCTATAACACTGGCGACGAGGATGGGATCGGCTAACCAGAAGCATTCGATTGAGCTGAAAATCACGATCGGCAACTGAACCGCAGCCGCGAAGCAGAGAGCTCGGTCAGTTCGCTAGTTAGCTAAGTGAAAGTGAAGCGTCTGTAGCCGCTCGCACAGGAAGCTACAGAGAGAGAGTGAAGTCAGGCGCTGAAGCTACTGCCGCCCTGCTCAGAAAAGAGCGCGAAATTCAAACTACTGTCATTTGGATTCGGAAACTTAAGCAAGCTCGGCGCTGTGTCCACAGCCGCCAACGCGCCCAGAGAGCGCGAAATTTGAATCTCTGTCAGTGCATCCGCCAACGCTCTCCGGGAGCGCGAGATTCAAAAAAATTGCTGTTAGTCACGGCGTTACAGCAAGAGCCTCTAACGCTCGCAAGCACAGAGCTGAAGTCATTGAGCCAGGTGAGTCGCTGCAGCCACAGCCGCCTGCGCTCACGTTAACGTTTATTGGGCCACGTATACCCAGAGAGAGAGAGCAGTCTACCCAAGACTGAGGCGCCACTATGAACACTAACCCAGCATTCCCGCCTTTTAAGCCGGATGAAGAGAAGTGGGACTCTTACAGAAACCGCTTCAATCACTATATTGATGCCATCGGTCTGGCTGATGCAGCGGAACACCGGATAAAGTCATATTTCCTCAGCTTCTGCGGGGCTGCAGTCTTCGATACCGCAACAGCCCTTTTTGCTCCACGAGAAATCAAGAATGTTCCATGGCCAGAGCTGCTGGAAACACTTTCTAATCATTACTCCCCTAGACCATCTCGGATCGCGAGGCGTTTTGCTTTTCGAATGAGGAAACAAGCCGAGGGGGAGTCCATCAATCAATACATGGCCGCCCTGAGGACAGCAGCACTCCACTGTGAGTTCAAAAATTACCTAGATGACATGTTGCTTGACCAACTCGTCTGCGGGGTCAAGGATCTAAGGCTCCAGAGGCGTTTGCTGGCCAGGAAAGACCTCAACCTCTCCCAAGCCGTTGAGGAAGCCTTAGCAACAGAGCTAGCATCCCAGTCAGCCGCTGAGATCCAGGGCACAATACCCAAACCCGGTGCCACCACTGTTCACTCCGAGGAGGTGGTAAGTGAAGACGACCTTACCGAACACTCGGAAGTTCATCATCTCAAGCCATCGAGGCAGCCACAGGTAGGGGCTAGGCAGGATAACAGCAACGCTCCAAAACACATTCTGTTGTGCCTATCCTGCGGAGGTTCCCACTCACGGACAACCTGCAGGTTCCGGAACGCTACCTGCAACAACTGCCACAAGAAAGGCCATATCGCCAGGGCCTGCCAAGCAACACACAGTGCTCCACAAAGGTCATCTTTTTATTCTCCTTCTAGGCCCCAAAGGCAAGTAGAAAGCTGTTACACTTGCTATCACGCTAATCACACTTTTCATACCACTAATAAAATCACACTTTCTATCCATTTAGAAGGTAAACCTTGCCGCATGGAAGTGGACACGGGGTCAGCGCTCTCAATCATCTCGTGGGGCACGCTCAAGAAAATCCAACCCAGCCTATCGAAGAAACAACTTCAAAAGTGCCATCTCACCTTGAGGGATTATCAAGGGAAGAACATCCCAGTACTCGGCAAAGGCAAGTTCCTCGTTAAATTCAAAACCTTCAAAGGCCATTTGCCTTTAGTGGTTGTTGACGGTACCCTCCCTAGTCTTTTGGGGTTGGATTGGTTCCCCTATCTCGGCCTTAGTATAATGGGTATCCATGCTGTCTCAGCTTCTGATATCGACTCCCTATTTTCTGACTACTCTGATGTATTCAGCAGTGAATTAGGCTGTTACAATGGCACACCCATTTCCTTCTCAGTAGACCCCCAAGCAGTTCCCATCCGCTTAAAGCCACGTAGAGTCCCTTTTGCTATACGCCCTAAGCTGGACGCGGAGCTAGACAAATTACTCAAGCAAGGGGTAATTGAACCCACGGATTTTGCTAAATGGGAGACCCCTATTGTCACGCCTCTCAAAAAAGATGGCAGTCTGAGAATTTGCTCGGACTATAAGACCACAATTAACCGCTACCTACAGGTTAGCGCTTACCCAGTCCCGGTCATTCAGCACCTTCTACACACATTCGAGCCTGGCACCATTTTCTCCAAATTGGACATGTCACAAGCATATCAGCAGTTCCCTGTTGATAGTCAAACAGCCGATCTACAAACTATCGTGACTCACAGGGGGGCGTTCAGGTGCAAGCGTCTCCAATTTGGCGTTAGTGTCGCCCCAGGTATCTTCCAGTCACTAATGGAACGAATTCTTCAGGGCCTCCCTGGCGTGGTACCTTATTTCGATGACATATTGGTCTCAGCCAGGGACAGACCCCAACTATTCCAAAGAGTCAGGGCGGTATTAGACAGGTTCAGACAGCATGGCCTCAAACTAAAAAGGGAGAAGTGTGCCATCGCCACTAAGCAGGTGGACTTTCTGGGGTATAGAATTGACGCCTCTGGCATCCACCCACTGGAATCGAAAGTCAAAGCTATTCACGAGGCTCCCACTCCGTCTACAAAATCAGAGCTACAAGCCTTCTTGGGTTTATTAAATTTCTACGCGTCATTCCTACCCCACAAAGCCACAGTAGCTGAACCCTTGCACAGACTCCTAGACAATAAGGCACCATGGCACTGGGGACCGAAAGAAGATTATGCTTTTAAAGCTGTCAAATCTCTACTTACATCAGACGCAGTCTTAATACAATTCGACCAACGCCTTCCTTTAGTCTTGGCCGCAGATGCATCCCCCTTTGGGATAGGAGCTGTTTTAAGCCACAGATTGCCCAACGGCTCCGAGGCACCAATCGCCTTCTTTTCCAGAACCTTTTCATCTACCGAGCGTAATTACAGTCAAATTGATAAGGAGGCCCTAGCCGCAGTTGCTGCGGTAAAAAAATTTCACGAATTCCTTTTTGGTCACAATTTCGAACTAGTCACAGATCATAAACCACTTCTGGGACTTTTATCTGGGGACAAACAAACCCCTCAAGTATTGTCACCCAGGATGACGAGATGGACTTTATTCCTGGCGGCATACTCCTACAAACTCGTCCACCGCCCGGGAAAAAATCTGAGCCATGCCGATGCCCTCAGCCGCTGCCCTCTGCCTGCACCCGTTGAGGACCCCACACCGGTCCATGCCATCTTTGACGTTACTGAACCCAATCTACCTGTTACCGCTAGCGACATTGCTTCCCACTCTAAGAAGGACAGAACAATCGCCCAGGTCCTGGACTGGGTAAGGAGGGGGTGGCCGGTCACTAACTTTGCAACCGAATTCACTCCCTTTAAGACTCGCCAACAGGAGCTTTCTAGTTTACAGGGCTGCCTGCTGTGGGGGACCAGAGTCGTCATTCCAACCACACTGCGAACGGCCGTCCTAAGAGCACTGCACGAGGGCCACCCGGGCATCATCCGGATGAAAGCGTTGGCTCGTAGCTACGTATGGTGGCCCGGCATGGACGACGAGATCGTCAAGTGGGTAAGCTCTTGTCGCCCCTGTCAGGAATCCAGACCATCACCGCCAATCACCACACCCACTAAGTGGGAAAGCGCCAACGCACCTTGGTCACGGCTACATATTGACTTGGCCGGACCAACGCACGGCAAGACTTTCTTGGTGGTCGTGGATTCGTACTCAAAATGGATTGATGTGGCCCTCCTACCCACGACCACCACCCAGGTGGTTGCCAAAGCCCTGACCCGTCTGTTCGTGACACACGGCCTACCAGATACCCTGGTGTCAGACAATGGCCCACAATTTGCATCGGCAGAGTTCAGCAGGTTCGTCACCAACCTGGGTATCAGGCACATCCTCACGGCCCCTTTTCACCCTGCCAGCAACGGGTTAGCGGAGAGAGCCGTTAGGTCAGCAAAAGAGGCGTTGGCCAGGTTCAACCAGGAAGACTGGCATTCGAGACTCTCCCGTTTCCTTCTAAGCCAGCACACGACTCCCTGTACGGTCACAAACAAATCACCAGCAGAACTCCTGATGGGTAGATGCCTCAGAACTGTGTTAGACAGGCTACACCCCCACTACTGCCCTGATACCCCTCTAAATTCTGACAGTTTGGTCAGGGATTTTGTGTTGCAGGACCTAGTGTTCACTAGGAACTACGCCGGAGATCCATTGTGGGTACCTGGGAAGATCATCGCCGTCACAGGTCCGAGATCTTATCGGGTCCAATTGGAAGACGGACGCGTCTGGCGCAGACACCTGGACCAGATAAGGCGGCGACGGAGCGTCCACACCAACGCAGATTCAAGGACTCCGGTGAATCTCCAATCACCTCTCCAGAGACCAATCGGCGATCATCAGAGAAACCTGTCACCACCACCCGAGCTGAGGGAGCGAGCAACAGGCCAAGTCTGCACACCTGACTTTCCTTCCTTGCCGACCAACGAGGCCTCCGGGTTGGGGGACAGAAACTTGGAGGCGATCCAACCCGGTGGCAGCGACCATGCGCCGGAGCCCGTCTGGTTCCCAGAGCCTGACTGCACTACAACTCCAGCCAGTCCAGGTTCCCCGAACTCTGTGCCACACAGTGACTCACCGGGGCCACGGCGCTCTGGGCGCCAGCACAGACCGCCAGCATATCTAAAAGACTATACATGTTCGCATCTGGGGGGAAGGGGTGTTATGTCCTTAAGACTGACCAAAGTTCCCAACCAGGTCCGTTCCTATTAGGGGTTTGCAGCTCCCATTGGCTGGCTCCCTTCGACAGCCGGCTATAAAAGCCGGCTGCAAGGTTGAGCCAGCCGCTGTTCGCTGAGCATGTCTGCTTGTTAGCCTGCAGACGCGACAGCCCTTTATTCCATTGAATAAAGCCATTCCTTGTAATGCTCTGGTCTAGCCTCTCATTTCTTGATCCATAACAAGTACAGTATATATTTTATGCAAGATAGATGAATATAGCTAAAATTCAGGCACAAGCCTGAAATCTTGTTTTGTGCCATTCATGAAGGGTGAGGATGGGTCAACTCCAGTGGTGGGATTCAACATTTTTTACTACCGGTTCTGTGGGCGTGGGTTAGTAGGTGTGGCGTGGCTTGGTGGGCGTGGCATGGCTTGGTGGGCATGGCAGGGGAAGGATGTTGCAAAATCTCCATTCCCTTCCCACTCCTGGGGAAAGGTTACTGTACTCCGCATCCCTCTAACCTGCTTTCCAGCTCCGTTCCCCCCTGCAGGGCAACAAAAGACCCAGCCGATCAGCTGGGACTCAGGAGGCAGAGAGTAGATGGGGATGGAGCCAGTCAGAGGTGGCATTTGCCAGTTCTCCGAATTTACTCAAAATTTCCACTACCGGTTCTCCAGAACTGGTCAGAACCTGTTGAATACCACCTCTGGTCAACTCACCTCTCATTATGACCTTACACTGAGGATCCAGCTGTAACATCCCAGAGTTGCCCATAATTCAGTTATTGAAAGCAAAAGAGAACATGCATGTGATTATAGGAAACTTAAATTTCAAACTACACACCCCTGGCTGCATTAATAGAGGTGTGGAATCAAGCTCGCGTATAAGGTGAACACCCCTTTATAATGCCTTGGTAAGACCACACATGGAATATCGCCATGATATAAAAACGATGTTGAGACCCTAGGAAGAGTGCAGAAAAGAGCAAGGTGGACTGGAAGCTAAAACTTATGAAAAACGGTTGCAGGAACTGGGTATGTTTAATTCAATGAAAAGAAGGTCTAGGGGTAACATGATAGCCATGTTCCAGCATCTCAGGGGCCACCACAAAGAAGAGGGAATCAACCTATTTTTCCAAAGCACCTGAGAGCAAGACAAGAAGCAATGGGTGGAAACTAATCGAGGAGAGAAGCAACCTAGAACTAAGGAAGAATTTCCTGACAGGTAGAACAATTAATCAGTAGAACTATTTGCCTCCAGAAGCTGTGAATGCTCCAACACTGGAGGTTTTTAAGAAGAGATTGGACAACATTTGTCTGAAATAGTATAGGGCTTCCTGCCTGAGGAGGGGGTTGGACTAGAAGACCTCCAAGGTCCCTTCCAGTTCTGATGTTCAGAGGACAGGTATTGTGGAGGGCAGGTGTTTATGAAGAGAAGGAAAAACCTTCTATAGCAGTCTTAGCCTGAATTTCAATTAACGTTAGTTGTTCTGTCGCCAGTAAAGAGACTCGCAGACCAGACTTGACTTCAGCTCTTTAATAATAAACAGTAACTTCAACTGCAGTCGAACCGCAGCAGCCCTTTTTATAGCGGCTGCTCCACGGCTTGCAACCAATGACATTTAGTTAAACTTCCTGCTGCTATAGGTGGCCAATCAGATACTAACGTTACTAACCAATCGTATCGTTGCTTCTGCTAACCAATAGGAACATTGCCCTAGAAGTCTCTATTTAAATACACTACATTAGTTATGGTATGTCTTCGTGTCAGCACATCAGGCACACTGAATCACATGACAGCACAATTTTGCAGCTGCTAATTTCCCTTCCTTTCTCTAGGGAGTAATTATTGAACTACAATCAGTAGAATCACTCAGGAGATTAAGGGCATTTTCAACAGCTGCTGATTTTTTTTAAAAATCATTATAGATGCTAAACTCACTGAATTTTGTTACAAAATGTACGTAGGTCTAAAGTTATTGCACAGGAAAGTGTTAAGATTTGATGTAACACAGCCCTGGAAATCTATGAGGGGCATGACCTCTGTGTCCAAAGGTTTGGTTTTTTAGTTTTAGTTTTTAGTCTTCATGCCAATATTTTACACACAATTTACATTGTCATGTCATCCCACAGTTGCTTGTTAGTACATTAGGTAAACCCAGCCTTGATAAACCATATTCTTGGCTTTGTAAGAACAAAACCAATAATTTGTTCAGCAAACCGTGGTTAAGAAAACTGTACAAGTTTTGTCAAGAGCTCAGTACTGCTACACAATTGTTCCAAAATATAGGCAGAATTCCAAAGGCCACGTTACCTATTTGAAAACAGAGTTCCTTGCAAGCTTCCCATACAACACTGGTAGCCTTAGGCTCCACCTGATTTTATCTTTACACCTATTCCTTCTCCTATGACTTTAACAGCAACGATGCTTACAGAATGTGAACAAAGGAAGCTTCTGTTGATCAAGGTGAATTAAAGGTACTGGAATTGGACCAATAAATAACTAACTTCTCCATCTCTATGTTCAAAGATCGCCTACTTTCTGCATTCACCCAGGACAGGGGTGTCAAACTCATGTCATTATGGCGTCGTCACATGATGTATCAGGATCTTTTTCCCCTTTGCTAAACTGGGCATGGGCGTGGCCAGCGCATGGTGCATCCGGCCCGCAGGCTGGGAGTTTGACAGCCCTGACCTAAGATAACATGGCTACCTATGAGGTTTTTGCATGGTTTTGGAAAACACCCAATCAGCAAGATTCTGCAGTAGAGAAATAGGATGTCATACATCTAAAGCTGAGATTAATTCATTTTGGAAGCTATCTGAATGGGCAGGTTGTTTTTCCCAAGATCTTTTTTGTATAAACCAAGCAAACAAACTATTTTATTTCTGCTTTCCTTTTATCAGGAAGCTTGCATGTTTTACCCAAATATTGGAAATGGATTCAGAATAACAGCTAAATTTACATTTCCCACTGCTGTGTGTGAGAGAGAGAGAGAGAGAGGGAGGGAGGGAGAGAGAGATATTTTTAACTTCTCTGTCCAAGTAGCCTCAGGACAGGATTGATGCACCCTGAATCATTTTGGGATCCGATATCATCTAGTTTTTGTGATTGCATTCTCCCATTCTAATGAGTTGTATCCAAATAGAAATTCATGATTTGAACAAGTAGCTTTGGTCCCCGCACTCCTTTTTTGTTGTTGTACATTGCAACTGTGTTCACGTAACACACACTAAACTAAAATATGGCAATAGATAATCTTGTTACAGAATACAGGCTTTACCACAGTATTTGTAAATATTTGATTTAAAATATCAGTTTTTCATAAACTGAATTAAAAAGCTCTGTTTAAGGAGTTGCCTAGAAGAGACAAAGACATTAGAACCATTATATACTTGCAAGCCTTTCTAACTTAGCAGCAGGCAATTACAGCTTTGGCCTAATGTAAGTATTTTTAGCCTGAAAACTTATCAAGGTTTTCTTTCTTTCTTTCTTTCTTTCTTTCTTTCTTTCTTTCTTTCTTTCTTTCTTTCTTTCTTTCTTTCTTTCTTTCTTTTTTCCTTCCTTCCTTCCTTCCTTCCTTCCTTTCCTTTCTCTTTCTTTCTTTTCTGTTTTTCTTTCTTTCTTTCTTCTTCCTTCCTTCCTTCCTTCTTTCCTTCCTTCTTTCCCTCCTTCCTTTCTTTCTTCTCGTTTTTTTTTTTTTGAGACTTGAGGTGATCTAATAAAGGTTTTGCCTTGAACTGGTAGGTGACTTTCCCCTTAGGGCTAAGGATAACTAGTTTAGCTCTTTGGCCTTTTCTATCCATCTTTTTCTAGTTAAACAAACAATTGCAGAGTGTTGGTTTCCTTTGACCAGTAGGGTTGGCCTGCAAGGAAATTGAGGGTGAAACCCTCCATTTACACAATAGATTTGCTGCCGAAAGGGCATTTTCTCAAATTCACTCCATTTGAGAAAACGCCTTTTCTGCAGCAAATCTATTGTGCAAATGGAGGGTTGCACTCCAAATTTCCAGGCAAGCCAAATGAGTTTCTACCTGCTTTTATTAAAATCTGCTGCATTTTTAGTTGCTGTCATGCCACGAAGCACAAATGCACAAATGTGAACATGTCTTTATTGTACCCAATGGGGGGAAATGAATGTGGGCTTGAACAATTGATTAGTATTAAAGAACATTGTTAGTCATCATCCTATTTTAATGACCCATAATCCCTTGCGAGGAGGAATCTAGGCAACTGAATGGTGCAGTGTTTAATGGCCGGATGCCTTTCCTGTCACCAATGCAGAGTTTTATTTCAGCAGATATATTCTCAGTGTGACCAGAAGAGAAATATCTGTCTCTACCTAGGCTCGAAGGAGGTGAGAGCTCCACCTTTTCATTTTATAGAAAATTGTTAGTGTGTTGATAAATACTAGTGACCATTGGGGGCATGAAACAACTCCTGTTTTATCAGGAATTTAAAAATATTTGCACTTTTTCCCCATTAACTATCTAATAAGACTTGCTATGGCATGGCATAAAACTGGATGTGGAAGCCTTTATAGTCAAAGAATACAAAGTTTATGCAGGCAGCCCCAGTTGAGCCCAATTTTTTTTGTGTTGCTAGGTGAAACGTTTGTTAAGTGATTTATTTATTTTTTGCCCCTTCTTCTGAGTTTTCTTGCCACAGTTGTTAAGTAAATCACTAAAATTGTTAAGTTAGTAACACGGCTGTTAAGGGAATCTGGCTTCCCCATTGAGTTTGTTTGTCAGAAAGTCCCCAAAAAGGGGACCACACGATCCCGGGACACTGCGACGGTCATAAATAATGAAAACGGTTGCCAAGCATTCGAATTTTGATCACACGAGTATGGGGACTAACAGTTGCAGATGTGAAAAACAGTCATAAGACACTCTTTCAGCGCTGGTGTCACTTTGAACGGTCATTCAATGGAATGTTGTACGTTGAGGACTACTTGTCATTTAAAACAGTTTAGACTCGTGATGGCGAACCTATGGCACGCAGGCCGGAAGTAGCACGCAGAGCCATTACTGCCGGCATGCGAGCCCTTGCCCAGAGCAGGTCTACTGAGCAAGCAGGAGCACCGCCTGCCTGCCAGCTGATTGTCAGGTATCTGGGGCGCATGCGTAGGGGGCGCGGGAGATGCACATGCACGCGCAGAAGCACATGGTGCACAGGGGTCTTGAGTTCATGCACAGAGATGCATGGTGCATGGGGGTCTTGCGTGCATGCACAGAGATGCATGGTGCACGGGGGTCTTGCGTGCATGCACAGAGATGCATGGTGCACGGGGGTCTTGCATGCATGCACAGAGGTGCATGGGGGTTGCACGCGCATACGCAGGGGGCATGGGGGGCATGTGCATTGCCTTCTGGGGGCTGGCATGCGAGCGCATGCACATGAGCGCACGTGCAATTTTCAACACAGGAGCCCTATTTTGCCTTATGATTCACTTGCTGAATATAAAGACAGATAGAACAACTCTACAAATTCTTCCATACAAAGTTTCTTTTTATTGGATTATATTAGGTATCCTCAAGGTGACTCACAGTTATGTTGAGATGCATCTAATGAGTGAGGGAGCCTCCACCAACCCAACAAGGGTCAATTTAGTGACCAATCCGGATTACAGATGTGACCACATGACATGGACTACATTTCCCAAGATGCCCGAACTACATTTACCATGATGCATTCCCTTAAGGGCACAACTCTCAAATCCTAACTAATTGGCCCAAATCCCATTAACTCTAAACTGCCTGGATAGCACAAGCCCGAAAAGGTTAGTCACCACTGGTTTAGACTAAACATTATATTTTTCAACCTCAAGGTTTTCGCGTCTCAAATTGCAGAGAGGTGAAAGTTGTGCAACGAAAGGAGTTTTAGCGGCTTCATAAATTTGAACTCCAAGAATCCTATTTCCCTATGAACAAATCAATATTTAGTTAGCCTCCGAGACCTCCCATAACAGCTTAAAGAGCTATGTTTGAGTGTTATTAGGGAAGGATAAAATAGGACTGCAAAACTCCAGGCGGGCCTATAGAGCTACTGTGGGTTTGCATTCACTTAAGAAATCAATTTACAGAAAATCCGGAACTGGTTTATATGTGATCTTGCCATTAGTACTATGCAAGCTGCATATTAACCGAAAACCCCTAGCACTTGCAATTGCGGAAATGCTTTTTGCCACTGCAGGATGCTTCATCTGGCGCCCCCCAAAGGTTCTCTCAGCAGCCACTTTCCTTATACAGGTGATCAGAGGTGGTATTCAGAAGGTGGCGGAAATTTTGAGTAGTTTGGAGAACCGGTGGTAACCTTCCCCAAGCAGTGGGGTGGAATGGAGACTTTATAGGTGATCAGAGGTGGTTGATGTGAAGTATCCTTCCCCTGCCACACCCACCAAGAGTGGTGGGATTCAAAAAATTTTACTACTGGTTCTGTGGGCGTGGCTTGCTGGGCGTGGCAGAGGAAGGATACTGTAAAATCTCCAGTCAGAGGTGGGATTTGCCGGTTCTCCGAACTACTCAAAATTTCTGCTACCGGTTCTCCAGAACTGGTCAGAACCTGCTGAATACCACCTCTGCCACCAAGACACCAAGCCATGCCACGCCCACCAAGCCACGCCCACAGTGAAAAAAGTTGAATCCTACCACTGCAGGTGGTCCTTGACTTGCAACAGTTCATTTAGTGACCGTTCAAAGTTGCAACAGCGCTGAAAAAAGTGACATGACTATTTTTTAGTTACGACCATTGTAGCATCCCCACAGCCATGTGATCAAAGCATTGTTTGAACTCAAAGCATTGTTAAAGTCCCCATACACTCACTTCATGGTCTGTTTCTGTTGCTCCCCTCTGGGAAGAGTTTCAAAGTATTTCTAGCAGGACTACCGGATTTTGTAATAGCTTTGTTCCCTGTGCCATCCGTCCGGTAAACTCACAAGATATGTGTTTTACCCAGTCATTACACTGTCCACAAATTATGTTGGTTGTTGAAAGAAAAACTGCAAATAAAACATATACAAAAAAGATGAGTGTTTCTCGCCATGTACATGTATATATTCGGACTAGACTGTGTGGTTTCTCTGAGTCATCTAATATATGTGGGTATATGCATGATTTTGTATTTATTTATTGATCTTTATTTATTTTGTCATGGATATGTAGTATATATTGAAGGTTGTGACTCTTGGAGAGCGGTATGCAATGAAATTTCCTTTTAATGTATGCCGATTAGCATACATTCAAAGTGACAATACAGTTATTCTAAGCCTATCAAAATTGAGATGCTTGGCAACTGGTTCATTTCAGTGTCTCTGGGTCATGTGATCAACTTTTGGGATCTTCGGACAAGCAAAATCTACGGGGAAGCCAGATTCACTTAACAGTTGTGTTACTAACTTCACAACTGCACTGATTCACTTAACAACAGTGGCAAGAAAAATCATCAAATGGGCCAAAACTCACTTAACAAATGTCTCACTTAGTGACATAAATTTTGGACTCAATTGCGGCCATAAGTCCAGGACTACCTGTATTAGATGTTGTATTGTAGTGCATTGTAGGATTGTTTTACTTGGGGGTAGCACTGAATGAGGAGATGAGTGGCGGGAGAGGGACTGGCAGTGTGTGTAGGTAGGGTGACTGTCTACTCCAGGGACGTCAAGCTCAAGGTGTCAGCTTTGGAAACATTATTCAATGCTGCCACATAGCTTGAGAAAGTGGGAGGGGGGAGTGATTTCAACTGACTAGCTCTAAGTAGACAAAATAGAATTCTTTTGTTAGTTCAAGGTCATGTGTGTGGCGCAGGAACAAAAAGGATCTTACTTTGGGATTGGTTCATGTGATGTGATGATGGGGGAAAAGGGGATGGGTTGTAGGTTGGGACATTGTGGAAACTTCCAGGGAATTTAGTTCCGAGATTCCACAAATGTGCCAGGTGCTATTCTAATAAAGGTACTTTTGAGATGACGGTTGTCTAGGAGTTACCGATTGGAGTGGAGGTTTGCTGGAAGGCTGACATTAATGACACAAGGCCCAGGGGCTGGATCTGGCCAGTGGGGTGCTTAGATACGGCCCATGGGGCCACCCTGGAAACAGCAAAGGACCAGCCCATGGTGTCTCTGCCAGCAAAAACGGAGCTGCGGCCCTCCCAAGCTCCGTTTTCATTGACAGAATGCTCGGGCCACCATAGGTGCCCCTGACATGAGTGATGTCAAGCGGCCCTCCCTCCACCCTCCCTGAGGTCAAACACAACCCTGATGCGGCCCTCAATGAAATTGAGTTTGACACCCCTAGTCTACTCCTAGCATAACTTGCAGCAGGTATCTAGCTGGCTCTTGGCTTTGTCTTTCTTTTTAACTTCTCTGTTGTGGTAACAAACATAATATGATCTCAGTGGTGGACTGAGAGCTTTTGATGGTGCCAGGGTAGCAAGGTGAAGACCAATTAAATGTTGTTGGAAGTGTGACAGGGAACTGGAACAGATACTAACAAAGGTTTGAGCCGTGCGATGCATGGAGTAAGGCTGATGAAAAGATATAACTTGCAATGTCTTGTGAAAAACCAACTGGGTGTTCGCCTTATTTTTGCTTCCTGTGTTTGTTGTGGTAAGAAAAGGAATGGCAGATCCTGGCTGGGCATCTTCCTCCTTCAACTTCAGTACAGGTGCCTTTTCCTTGCCCTGTCATGTCTCCTTTTCATGGGTGGATTTTTGGATTGCAAGCTTGGAAGTTAGGGACTTCTCTGCCTGCTGTTGTTTTAAACTGATCTTCTGTAAGCCACTGACTAGAAGAGCCCTCTCTGCGGAAAGCACAAAGTAAATGTGCCATGAGCAAACACAGCGCCAGCTTCCTGGCCTAATCAAAGCCGTGCCGGCCGTTTGAGGTGGGTATAATAGCTTCCCAAGCATGTCCCCGCTCTGATACTGTTGAAAATGAAAGTACACATAAAGCAGAGAAGAGACACAGAGGCTATAGAGACCAAAGTGCTTCCTGGCTTTCACAATCCCACCTTCTGAACTGTAAAAATAACAATAAAACATCGGTTTGTGAATTCTAGCCCTAGCCGTTCTTTCATGGGACAACAAAGTACTGCCTCATTAATATAGTGGAGGTTTTCTAAGGTAAGGTCTTGAAACATTTTAAAAACGATTGACATTTAAGAGCCGGATGGATGCATTTTAAGAGGCATAGTAAGCTGCCCTATTACCTGTGCTACAGGTAATAGGGCAGCTTACGATGCCTCTTAAAATGCACTATCTGTGAACATCTCCAGAGTGCAGGAGGCACATGATGACACGTGTGCGATGACCACATCAGGCAAATGTCATGGCTCACATACTTGCATATCTGAGCCGGGGTGGCGCAGTGGTTAGAGTGCAGTACTGAAGGCTACTTCTGCTGACTGCCAGAAGTTCTGCAGTTCAAATCTCACCAAGCTCAAGGTTGACTCAGACTTCCATCCTTCCCAGGGGGGTAAAATGAGGACCCAGACCGTTGGGGGCCATATGCTCAGAAGTGGTATTCTACCAGTTCGGCCCAGTTCTGGCTTACTCGTAGCGCCAAAGATCAGCTGGCAGAGAACCAGTTCGTTCTGACGCTCTGCCGTTGGGCCCACCCACCCGCCCCTGCTCCTTGGTCCTTTTTAACCTCTCAGCTGTTTGGCGTGGCAGAGCGGATTGCTGTGCTAAATAGCTGAGAGGTGCAGTAGCTTAGTTTTTGCTGTTTTAACATGTGCGCAAAGCGCATGTGCACACAAGACACGTGACCCCCTGCTGCAGCCACGCCTATCAAGCCATGCCCACAGATCTGGTGGTGGGAACTTTTGAATCCCACCACTGCATATGCTGACTCTGTAAACCGCTCAGAGAGGGCTGTAAAGCCCTGTGTGGTGGTATTTAAGTCTTAAGTGGTATTGCTATATCTAGGACACATCCTTGTGGTTTGCTGTGGACCCTGCTGGCATTTCTAGGTTGTGATCCAGAGTGTCCAAGCACTCATCCTAAGACTGCATTTCTTACCAAAGGCTTTAGATGAGACCACTAGAGCAGAGGTCTCCAACCTTGGCAACTTTAAGACTTGTGGACTTCAACTCCCAGAATTCTCCAGCCAGCTCTGCTGGATGGAGAATTCTGGGAGTTGAAGTCCACAAGTCTTAAAGTTGCCAAGGTTGGAGACCTCTGCCCTAGAGGCTTCCCAGAAATTTCCACCTGATTTTAAGTTTAATAAAGCAAAAGAACATGATTAAATCCTTGCAAATAATCACTTATTCTGTGCATGTGGCTCTGGGATGTCAATCAAAGATCAAAAGATTTGATTTAGGCAAATGCAGAGTTTTATTTCTACTGTTACTTAGTAATAATATATACACTAGGCTATAATAGTGATATCTCTTTCCAGTTTTTTTTCCTGGCATATTTTCTTTTACCCAGCAATTGGAGGGCGGGGGGTGGATTATATCTGTGGAGCCTACCCAGAAGAACAGGAATTGATTTATTTTACAAAGCTAGAGTTTTATTATCACTTTTTAATGAATAGCTTTGGCAAGTTGTTGTTAGTTTTCTGGGAGACAAGAAATAATCCTCTATCACTGTCACACACAACAGATGGTCTTTGAAACTAAAGACCAGGAATCCTAATAAAATAACTCAGAATCACTCACAGATGTTTTCCAAGCAGCCTCAGTTTCTTTCTGATATATACTGGGATAAAAAATTTTTTGGGTCAACAGGGAAATAAGACAGCAGCAGGGAAGCAAATGTGATCTCTAACTACCACCTGCACAGGCAGAAAACAGAGACTAGAACAAGACATGGAAGCCACTTGACAGATTAAAAGAGAAAAATTCACAATGCATGAGCTGAAAAGTTAAAAATAAGAATAAGAATGATACCAAAGACCAGAGAGTGCTGTAAAGAACATTTTTTGCAAGCCGCCAAATGAAAGGATTCCGTTTAGGGAGCACGTCCAACTTTCATTAAGAAACAGCAATCTGCTCCTGAAAAAAGTAAAAAAGTACAGAAATCTGTTTCCAGGATGAATGACACAACAGTAATATTCAGTCTCACAGCAATAGAGAACATATTGCAGAGCACATAACCATTCATCAGGCAGTTTGCTATTTATTATTGCAACTCAGTTAGAGCTCCCGAACCCTGCTTGTTCAACATCTTATTCTGGCTTTTAACATTTGACGGTTACAAAATAAGACTCTTACCACAAAGCCTGAAACCCGTTTATGTTTAGACAGAGTTTAGACCCGAAGAAAACCATTTTCTGTCATCTGTAAGAGCTCAAAATTAAGGTGCAATACTACGGAAGATGACAACATAGGCTTTAAAACCTTGTTCTGCAGATATAAACATTTTAATATTTATTTTTGCTCTGTGCTCTTTACCCTAGTAGGGTAAAGCAGAGGTGTTTGGGGGTATCTTTAAAAATGTACAGACACCTGGCACGATTGTGTGGCTGAAGCACACAACATGTGGACACTGAAGCACACAACTATGGACATTGAAGAAGCAGGGCTTCAGACCAGAGTTTGCGCCTAGCATGCTGACATTTTTTAATTGCCTCCCACCCACAAGGGGAGAGTTGATTTAACTCCAAAATGGCTGCTCAGGGCTAAAGTCAATCCCCACAGTGATAAATGATGGGGGCAATTAATGGAATTCCTTTGAAATCCTCACAATGGCAACCAAGCCTGGAAATGAAGGTACTAGTTCTAAATCAGGGGTGTCAAACTCGATTTCATTGAGGGCTGCATCAGGGTTGTGTTTGACCTCAGGGGGAGGGTGTGTGTGTGTGTGGCTAGGAGGCATGACCAGCTCAACATCACTCACTGACGCTCTATTTTCATCTGTGATGGATTCCTGCAGCCCTCTGCCAGCGAAAATGGAACTCGGGAAGGCTGCGCATGGCACTCCCAAATTCCATTTTCGCTGGCAGAGGCACTTTGGGACAGTCCTTTGCTGTTTCCAGGGTGGGCCTGCTCATCTAAGCATCCTGCAGGCCAGATCCAGCCTGCAGGACTTGAGTTTGACACCTGTTCTGATCAAGGCTCATTGAGACACAAACAAACACACATTAGTTCCAAAACCCTTTTTTCTTTATTTCCAACAGCTGTGAATTTTATTCATTCACAGCCTGTAATGAGTCTCAAACAGTTTGCAAAGAGTCTTATGGAAGTTGTCCTTCAGGATAAGTCAGATAAGCACGCACCTTTATCTTCCTTGAAATTCTGCCAATGACTAAATCTCCAATTAGTTATACAAGGCCAAACGGAGCACAAATTCAACAGAGCTTCAGGTTTCAAACCGACCAGTATGAACAAAGTTGCTTCCTGCAAATGTTCATGTCCCTTTGCTCTTCCTTTATGTCTTATGGGCCAACAACCTCCAAGCCTTACTCCTGAGTCGTTCCTTTTGTCTTAGCTGTTCTTGTCTTCTGGCAGCTCTGCGCATGCGTGCACTGGGAACAGGCTCCCTTTGTTCCTCTGCCTCGCTGATCTCAATACTGGACTCCTCGTCTGAGTCCTCCCCAGACTCCTGGACTGGCCCACCCTGGAAACGGCAAAGTACTGTCCCGAAGTGCCTCTGCCAGCAAAAATGGAATTTGGGAGTGCCATGTGCAGCCTTCCTGAGTTCTGTTTTCGCTGACAAAGGGCAGCAGGAATCCATCACGGATGAAAAAAAGAGCCTCAGTGATTGATTGATTGATTGATTGATTGATTGTATTTGTTTGTCAAACATGTATGTACAAGATAACAAGTGTAGGTATGAACATAAACATGAACAAAGGAAGTAAATACAGATAAATGGGGACAGGAAGAGAGGGACGGTAGGCACGCTGGTGCGCTTATGCACACACCCTTTACAAACCTCTTAGGAATGGAGTGAAGTCCATGGTAGACAGTTTGAGATTGCAGCTTTTCTGCCATTTCTGTTTAAAAAATGAAACTCAGGGGCTTACACTAACTAAATCCACAGTAAAACCCATAATTATCTACAACATACAGTATATAAAATATGTCCATAAAACCCCATAATAATTATAGGGACACAAGAAGCAGCACCCGCAGCCATTTTAGGTACAAATTTAACAGTCACCACAATCTCCAAACGCCCACGCCAGTTTTTCACAACCTTTGTTAATAAATGTTAATCTCAATAACGAGGACGCTGTTCTTCTTTCCTGACTCTGTAGGAGGGATGTTCTGTCAGAGAATGCAGTTCAGTCCTCACTTTCTATAAAACTTAGAAAATCTCCATGCAGACTAGAATGCCTTCCTCAGGGGTAGCCCTTGGATTTAGCATAACAGATTTGCAACCTTGATTACTAGGTTGGATCAAAAGGTGAGTCCCTCTCCCAACTTTATCTAATCCGGCATGCCAAAATAACAGTTATAAGCTCCATTTTATAATTGGAAAACACATTCAATAAATCTAGTCGACGTTTAAAATGTATTTCAAGGTAAATTGTCAAGTCATGTCCGATTCTAGAGGGTGGTGCTCTTCTCTGTTTCTTAGCCAAGGAAGCCAGCGTTGTCCAAAGACACACACACACAAACACACATACATTCAATAAGTGCTTAATGAACAGCATACTGAGTCCATTTGTTTACATAATAATACTTCTTAAGTTCCTAATTTCTACCCGTTATCCAATCATTGATAAAACAAGTCCCAAGTTCGAAAATATTCTGTGTCTTCTTTTTCTTTTAACTTCAGTGTTAGTCTGTCCATCTCTGCACAGTCATATTTTTTTTAATTATATCTTCTTCTATAGGTGTTTCCTCATTTTTCCAATGTTGTGCAAATACAGTTCTTGCTACTGTTAAAACATATAACATCAAATTTACATTCCCTTTATCATATTTTTCTGGTATTAGGCCTAACAAAATTAGTTCTGGCTTAAAATCTATATGCTGTCTTAACATTTTTTTCTAGCCACATGTGCATTTTCACCCAGGTTCTTTTTTTTTTTTCTTTTGGTCATGTCCACCAGAAGTGATAATATGTACCTGGTTTCTGATTACATTTCCAGCATTTGGTGGACATATTTTTAAACATTTTGGCTTGTCTTGCTGGTGGTATGTGCCTTGAACATGTTATAAAAGCTTTTTATAAGTGGTTGCCATCACCAATGTATAATTTCTTTTCCAAAGACACTTCTTTGAACGATCCAAGGTTGTACCAAATACTGTTACCTTCCCTCCAAAGTGGTACCTATGTATCTACAGGCATTTGCATGCTTTCAAGCTGGTAGGTGGATAGGAGCAGAGGCAAGTAACAGGAGCTAACCGTGTCATGCGGCATTGGGTCTCAAACCTGGGCTGTCAGCTTTTCAGCTGACAAGCCCAGCATCTTTAATCACTGAGACATCACACCCCCTAAAATAGCAGTAGCACTTAGACTTATATATCACTTCACAGTGCTTTTACAGCTCTCTCTAAGCGGTTTGCAGAGTCAGCCTATTGCCCCCAACAATCTGGGTCCTCATTTTACCAACCTCTGAAGGATGGAAGGCTGAGTCAACCTTGAGCCAGTAAGAAATGAACTGCCTAACTGCTGGCAGCTGGCAGTCAGCACAAGTAGCCTGCAGTACTCCATTCTAACCACTGTGACGTCACGGCTCTTAATTTATGCATTTATTCTCTGCAGATATAATCATTTTCCAGATTCTCTTCTCTCTTTGGCAGAATTTTAGGTCCTGACAAAGTTCATCATGGTCAGAAACTGAGGGCATACATATGATTGGGGATAAACTAATGTCTATCACGCAGCCAAAAAATGCAAAATTTATTTTGTTTTAGCTGAAGTCATTCTTCAGGAATAAAAGTGTTTGCATCAGACTGAGGCTGAGAACAGCAAGGACAGATGTTTTTAACTAGGTAATCTTAATGACTTTAGTCCATGCAGCCCTTTCCTCCAATGATACAAGCAAAGCTACTAAGGTGGCCTTGTTAGCTGAAAAATAAAAATAAAATAGTAAAATAAAAAATAAATAAAATAAAATAAAAACAACATAAACAGACAGAGGCAAATAGTATCCCTTTCTCTGATTTTGGTTACCTCCGGATGCCTTGGACTGCATCCCCTGTAGTCCTTTGTCTTTGACTCTTGGCGATGAATGGATGGAAGTTGAAATCCAAAGCATTTGACAGATACCAGATTGTGAAGATTTGGTTCAGTTTAATTAGATGTCATCAAACTGGGTTTGATTTCTGGTGACAACTTGGACAAATGCCTTCCTTCTCAACATCTCCTCAGCAATATTTTGGCTTAAATTACATAGTCAAAGGTTTTAATGCGGTTAAAGGAGACCTCCTCTTTGTTTTTTCTCTAGGTGTTTCTAGTTCCTTTCTACGCAGGCACTGCAGTCCACATTCCTCCTATGTTTCTATGGAGATTCCCTATCACCCAGGTTATGGTTGTCCCAGAGGTGCTTTTTCAAGAGGTAACCGGACTTCAGAACTGGAGAAGCTTCTTGGGTGAGAAGCAAAACGTCTTCAAAGAAAAACCAGAAAGCCCAGTTGCCTCTTGGGGGCAGATGGGGGGAGCACCTTTGGGATTTCTTCCTATGTGCTAGACCTAGACTAGAGCAAGGATCTCCAGACTTGGCAAGACTTGTGGACTTCAGCTCCCAGAATTCCTGAGCTAACATGACTGGAGGAGGAATTCTGGGAGTTGAAGTCCACAAGTCTTAAAGCTGTCAAGTTTGAAGAGCCCTGTTTTAGAGGAAAAGAAAAGGGATACCGGGGAGAGAGGGAGGGATCGGTGGGAGGAAGCAACCCTTGATACACGGCCACGGGCAGAGGATTTCTGCCCAAAGCGGTCACTTTCACTTTCGCCCCTGCTCGTTTCCATCGTTCCAGCGAGCATCAAGTTTCCGAACCCCCACCCCCCCGCCCCACCGCAAGTAAAAACCTTTTAAACTACAACTCCCATCATACCCCAATCTCCCTCGTCTCTCTATCTCTCTCTTTGGCCCAATGGGAAGAAAAAGATTCCGCAGCGTTTGACCTTCCCCTGCGATGCGAGCCAATGGCGAGCCCGGCTTGCGCCCTCGCTCAGCCAATAATACGGGAAGACGATCGTTTGAGGGCCGGGCGGGAAAGTGGTTGCGATTTTGAATGTCGAGAAAAGTCTGAAAGGTAAGCGATGGCGAAACGGGTGTCTGTGTGTGTGTGTGTGTGTTGCCTGCCTGCCTATCTGCCTATCTCTGTCCAGAAACATTTTTTTTTAAATGTTTAATGTTGGTAACTCGCTTGATAATTCTAGGGAGACAAAAGGAGAAACGCTAAAAAACATGTTTTGGAAAATCCTTGCTACTAAGCTTTATCGAGGGCTTTTGCAAACGGAAGTTTACCTATTGAAAAGGAAGCAGGGTGGTTGTCCCGTTTCATAAAATTCGTGTTTCTTTAATGGATAGCAAAACCCTCAAACCCCCTGCTTTGATGTGTGCATAAATCTTGGTTTCTGTCTCTGGTTCAAGATCAACACTTTCACAAGGTTTTAAGCTGGAGGGTGTTTAGAATAGACTACTTTATTGGCCAAGTGAGATTGGATACACAAGGAATTTGTCTTGGTGCAAATGCTCTAAGTATACATAAAGAAAAGATACATTCGTTAAGAATCAAGAATCATAACGTACAACACTTAATGATAGTCATAGGGGTACAATCAACAATCAAATCATGCTAGGAAGCAGTCGAATATAAATCGTAAGGATACAAGCAACAAAGTTACAGTCATACAGTCACAAGTGGGAAGGGATGGGTGATAAGGAGTGATGAGAAGATTAACAGTAATAGGAGCGCAGACTTTGTAAATAGTTGGACAGTGTTGAGGGAATTATTTATTTAGCAGAGTGATGGCATTCAGGAAAAAACTCTCCTTGTGTCCAGTTGTTCTGGTGTGCAGTGGTCTATAGTGTCGTTTTGAGGGAAGGAGTTGAAACAGTTTATGTCTGGGATGTGAGGGGTCTGTAAATATTTTCACAGCCTTCTTTTTGACTTGTGCAGTATACAGATCCTTGATGGAAGGCAGGTTGGTAGTAATTGTTTTTTTCTGCAATCCAAATTACATTGAAGTCTGTGTCTGTCCTGCTGGGTTACAGAACCAAACCAGATAGTTATAGAGGTGCAGATGATAGACTCAATAGTAGAACTGTATCAGCAGCTCCTTTGGGCAGTTTGTGCTTTCTGAGTTGGTGCAGAAAGAACATTCTTTGTTGTGCTTTTTTAATGACATTCAGCTTAACATTATGCAGAATACTCGGGTCTCTAGCTTAAATGATTTGAATGCCTGGGATTTTTTTTTTAATGTAAATAGCCTGATGGACGAGTAACAGCAGAATTCCATTGCAAAACTGTCCTTAAGCTGGAACAATGATTTCATTTTTGCTGTTTGAAATATCTTTTCAGAACGATGGCTGAGATGAAAGATGATAATGATGAGCTGGCAATGCTTGAAAAAGACATCAAGGAATTTTGGGCCAAGTTCAAAACTATTTGTTGCCTTGAGCCTATTGATCAGGTGTTGGGGCTAAGAGACTCGTTCTATGAATCCATAAACAATCTTTCAGGTAAAATTACGTCTGGTTTATTATTTTGTTGCAGCAGAAAATGAAATATCCAGTATATTCTTCATTCCCCCTTCTAGCTCTAATTGATTGGGGTAGGCGGACCATGGAAAAGAAGAATGATATCTAAAGTATCTAAACAAGACTTTTTCCAACCTTTTGGCTTGCCTGGGCCACGCTGAGTGAAGTGGAATTTTCTTGGGCTGCATATAAAATAGATAATGTAGTTCATGTATATAAATAATAAGTTTCCTTTATTTTTAAATATTTTTAATAAACTCTTGTGGGGCCACATTATTAGATGTCCAGGGCCACAGGTTGGACATACCTGATATGAACTATGTACGATACTCCTTTTTCATTTCACAACAATATTGTGGAAAGTTTCATCTGAATATAAAGTTTGTGGGCAATGTTATTGATTAGATTTATATCCCACCTTTCTCAGGAAGGTGAATTTATATATTTTCACTGCTTTATATTTGGTTTTATATCTGGTTTTATATTCTGTAAGCTGCCTTGAGTTGCCAGGGGCGAATAGGCGGCAATATAAATCCAATAAATAAATACATAATAAATTAATTTAACCTAGTATCAATATTTATTTACCTTATATAGCTGCACATTTCACTTTTGCAAGACTAGGTAGCTTATAATACAGGTAGTCCTTAACTTATGGCCATTTGTTTAGTCACCATCCAAAATTACAACGTCCCTGAAAAAAGTGACTTATGACCATTTTTCACACTTATGACCATTGCAGCATCCCCAAGCTTAAATGATTTGGGTTTGGAATTTGGACACTTGGTAACTCACATATATTTATGACAGTTGCAGTGTCCCAGGGCTATGTGATCACCTGCAACCTTCTGACAAGCAGAGTCAATCGGGAAGCCACATTCACTTAATAAACATATTACTAACTTAACAACTGTAGTGATTCATTTAACAACTGCAGCAAAAAAGGTCATAAAATGGGACAAAATTCACTTAACTGGCTTGCTTAGCAATGGAAATGTTGGGCTCAATTGTTGGTCATAACTCAAGGACTACCTGTACAACAAATAAAAAATATAAAATAAAATAAAAACAATAATTTCTGGCTGAGTTTTGATTTTGTTTTTTACATTATAGATAAATGGTCTAAAAGACTGAAAGAAGGGGATGAAATTATCAACAAATTTCATGAGTATAGCAATGGTACAGTATGAATCATTTCTCATTTTTCTTAACAATCATTTTACAGAAGCTGATAAACCAAGTAGAATGCCTGAAAAAAAATTTGTTTTTAAACTCAGTATCGATGTCTATCCTGAAAAATAATGTCCGGGCCACCTTTTCTATAAAAGCAAATGTAAACTGCTGAATGCAGTGCGGATGAGCCAAACCTTGATCTAACTTCCAGTTGTGTTATAGAATAACAACATGTATTTAATTGTAAAGAAGCATAGTTATGAACTTCAGATAATCTTTGCATTGTCAGTAATGCTTCTTCTGTTCCTTTCCTCTCAAAAGTCCATGAATCAAACTGTTTGGATAATGTCCACTGTATAATATTAAGATGATGAAGGTGCCAGTTTTATGGGAAAATGTATTTCTGTTGGATTGGGACTAAATGTAAAAACTTCCAGGAGCTGGGTTTGGCTTTTCAGGCCTACAGGGATATGTAGTTTTCTCAATAACAGTATGAAATTGCTTTCCGTGGCTTTCTTCTGGGTTTTCTTTTTCATCCCAACCTAGTCTTTAGTCCTGCCTCTGCCTGATGGTTTATCAAGTACTAATGAGAATGTGTTGTACTGTAAATATAGCACTAGCACTTAGACTTATATACCACTTCACGGTGCTTCACAGCCCTCTCTAAGCGGTTTAGAGTCAGCATATTGCCCCCAACAATCTGGGTCCTCATTTTAACAACATCCGAAGATGTGAAGGCTGTGGTGTCATCCAGGTGCTGTGTAGTTTACTAAAACAGTGTTTTGTTTTTCTTTATATTTCATGTGGGTGTTGCATTTAATGTTGCATTTAGTGGTAAGGATAGTGGTTAATATCTAACACATGTAATATATAAACAAAATGTTCTCAAATAAGATAGAAATATTTATTTTGTCATATTTATGCAGTGTATGTCACAGCATCTTTCCAACATATTTTGTTCAACTTTTTAAAAGTTTTATTCAGTAAACTATATTACCCAAATTACTGAGGGGTAAACCTAAGTAAATAGCTTTTGCGTTTTAAAAAAAAGATGCACCTTGTTTTCTCTCTTTCGTACAGAAGTCTGTGAGTTGAACAAATCAATTGAAGAAAAGCAAGCTAAAATCTCAGAAGTTCTTTCTAATATTACGGATGAGGAAAAGGAGAAGACAGACTTGATGAACAGCATTCAAGAGTTAAAGGAAGAATTAATCCGAAACAGTAAATGTAAGTTACACTGGGAAAATGGAACATGAACAGTTTAGATTTCTATCCTGCCTTTCCTCCTGAAAGTATCCTATGTAATACTCTGTGTTCCAGTTTCCCCCCGAAATAGCATCTGGTTGGGTTGGAATGAGAGAGAATGGCTGGCTCCTGAGCTTTCATAACTGAGGGTGTTATGGAACGTGGGATACCCAGGTCTCGAATAAACACATTAATCATTACATCATACTGGCTATTTTGATAATGACTCGGGAGATGTTGGAGCTGGCCATTCCAATTCAACCAAGTCAGTTTGGAACCACCATGTTAGGATACCCACATGGAAATATTTCTCCCTGTAATGAAAGAAATAATACAAGTTAATTCAGTTGTGGGTTGTTTTTTTTTAAATTCTTGCTCCGTATGCTAATTTGGTGCTTCTGGAATGCTTTACTTAGCCCTATTAAATGGCTCCAAAGAGCACAGTCAAATAGGAAAAAAAGCACAGAGAAAACAATTTCATTTCTCTTCCTTGTGTGTATTTTATATTACTGTCTCGCTTTTAGTGCTTCCTTGCAAAATTGCCTGCAGTTTTAAATTGAAAGTGAAATATTTGATTTTAGATAGCAATAGCACTTAGGCTTATATACCCCTTCACAGTGCTTTCCAGCACTCTCTAAGCAGTTTACAGAGTCAGCCTGTTGCCCCCCTCAACTATCTGGGTCTCCATTTTACCGATCTCAGAAGGATGGAAGGCTGAGTCAACCTTGAGCTGGTCAGGATCAAACTCTTGGCAGTGAGCAGTGAATTAGCCTGCAATGCTGTATTCTAACCACTGTGCTGCCACGTCTCTTAGATGAAGATGCCTTAATCTTAATGGGCTTTCCAAGCTGAGTCTGTACAGTTAGAAGTAAGCATATATGTTCAATGATACTTGATGAAGAACCATCATATCCAGAAGCTCATATACTTCAAGCCTCTTAGTCTTGCTGGGGTTGTGCTGTAACCTGGTCTCTCTCATCCGGACTCTTACAGCTGGGTATCAGCATATTAATGGTATTTCACTCTGTGCCAACAGATGACCTCACCCAGATGTAGGAGTGAGAAGAGAGATGAGTTCTGAGGCATCCCACATAAGAGCTAGATCTTTTCCCCCACCAATGCTGGCTGAAACTAACATTGGAGAAAGGAAAGCGTTACTACAGAACAGGGCCTTCATCCCAGCCGCTGAAGCTGGTCCAGAAGGATACGATGGTCAATGGTACTGAAAACTATCCAAAGATCTAGAAGGACCAGGACAGATACATCAAGCCCGTCAGAGGTTATTCATGAGCACAACCAATGCTTTCTCAATAGTGTAACCTGTCTGACTCCTGATTGGAAAAGTCTAGATAATTTGCCTCTTCCAGGGTCTACAGAAGTGATGCACCTACCATTTATTCCCCAATTGTCCCTTAAAAAGGGAAGGTTGGAAACTAGATAAAAATCATCCAGTACTGTTGAGTCCAAGGACAGAGTCTTAAACAGAGGGAACAGACCACTGTCATCTTCAAAAACCCCTATCCTATAAAGCATTCACCACCACTTGGACCCAACGACGTGTCATCTAGCTGACCTTGACCAACTAGGAGGGAAACAGGTCTGATACACAGGTAGTAGAGCTCATAGCTCTGAAGACCCTGTCCAGTTCCTCAGAGCTAACTGGCTCTGAAATTCACCCCAAACTCATCCCTTTCGTAGGACCTGTCCAGCTAAATGAAGTACAATAGATCTGAGCAACTTTGTCCCACAAACTACCCTTTCTCAGTAACCCTGCAAGGGCTTCTCCATCCCCTCCCAGAGGAGGGATCTGGTTACCTGAAACAGGGCTACCAGTTTCTATTTGCAGATGCAATAAGAGCAGAGAAGTGAGTCTGCTTTGTTGCTCTTACCACTAGCAAATAAATCCTAAGAAAGGCTATTATCCATGCTCAATTGGAATTGTTCTCCAGCAATGAACTGAGTGTCTATTGTGATGTTTCCTTCCCCCCAAAACTCAGAAACTAAACAGCATTACACAATCCCAGATTACAGGGAGTTCACAGAAATGCAATCTAACCTAGATAGCCCAGTAAAGAAACTGCAAATGATAAATTGGGTGATATTTTTTAAAAAATGGTTCTTTTGTTGAAAACGTCAGGTACTAATGCTGAAAAAAGAGATGCTTGATTCCATAAACTTATCAACTTACTAAAAAAAAATGGACCCAGGCATAAGCTTAGCAGAGATTTTGAGGCTTTGTTTCTTTTTAAATTCCAGCAAAGCATAAAACAGAAGAAACAGAGGGAAGACTTCAGAAAGCTGAAAAATTATTCAAAGAGAGGCTTGGATTAGAAATACGAAAAACATGTGGTAAGGTTGACGCTCGCATTTCTACTTCAGAATGACTGAGGTTATCATTTTATAGCAAAATCAATTTGTTTACAAAGCTGATGATTATCACTGCTATGCTATATAAGCTTAAAAGTAATATTTTTTTCCATGCAGATTTGCAATGTTGCCAACGGTTTCTGCAGGGGAAAATATTCTCACATTCAAAAATTTCTTGTCTGTGCAGGGCATCACTGCCAGCTCAGCCTCATTTTAAAAGCTCTCTGTAAGAGACCAGTTCAGCCCTCCGCTAACCCTTGTCTTCATCATCTTGCTTGACAATTTCAGGCAATGAATGAAAGAGGAAGAGGTTGATCAAAAATGGGGGGCAAGTTGTAGAGTAGGGGGTCATTGTCCCCTTCAGGTTTTGCCCCACTCATTGCTTGCTTCAATCCAATTTAGCACGTGGTTTCCAATTAATGATAATTATGATAATTCAGGCTGTGCAGATGGCACCATTTGGGGGACGGAAGGCTCTCAGCAACACTGAACATTGAAAACAGTGAATTTCTGTGACTGTCAGAAACACCAGTTCTGATTTATGGAAAAATGGAGAGATCTCTTAAGAGATGAGCATAGTTCAGCAGAAAAGGGAATCCTTCATCTTCAAAACAATACATTTTGCATATCTTGAAAATTTACCTTTCCATAAAATTGGGTACCAATAGCAATAGCACTTAGACTCATATACCGCTTCACAGTGCTTTTACAGTCCTTGCTAAGCGGTTTACAGAATCAGCATATTTCCCCTAACAATCTGGCTCCTCATTTTACCCACCTCGGAAGGATGGAAGGCTGAGTTAACCTTCAGCCTGGTGGGATTCGACTTGCCGGCAGTTGGCTGTCAGCAAAATAACCTGCAATATTGCATTCTAACCACTGCGCCACCACGGCTCCTGAAAAAGCTGGTAGCTGAAAAAGCTGCTACCAGATTTCTTACGTTTTTGCCTCGCAGACTTAACACGGCTCTCTTTTCTACAATATCCCCAAGGATAATGCTTTTCATGAATGAGTAGAACGTTTCTGCGTGCCAAGTGGTGTGGGTTATTTTTCCTCACAAGGGTTTTGTGCAGTGTAAGCTTTTTTTTTTTTGCAAGCCTGGGAACAAATAAATATTCAGTGCCATACTGAGCTCTGATCTGTCTGAACTTCAATAAGAATCTTCTTAGCTTCTTAAGTTTTTAAAAGTGCTATTTACTATTATAACGATCAGAACCATGGAGTCTTAAAAAATTCAGCCTTCACATGTTTTCATAGGGGATAAAATATTTCTGAGCATACCCTTGATGAAAATAATGGTTTTCAGTACTAGAATAGATTAGAATAGAATAGGCTAGACTAGACTAGAATAGAATAGAATAGAATAGAATAGAATAGAATAGAATAGAATAGAATAACAGAGTTGGAAGGGACCTTGGAGGTCTTCTAGCCCAACCCCCTTTTTAGGCAGGAAACCCTACACCACTTCAGACAAATGGTTAGCCAACATCTTTTTGAAAACTTCCAGCATTGGAGCATTCACAACTTCTGGAGGCCAGTTGTTCCACTGATTAGAACTGAGCTAGCGAATCCAGTCACACATACATTAGGTTGTTTTTGTGACATTTACGCATCCTAGTTTTGCCCTCAAGTTTTCAGCCAACCCTGCAAACAGGGATGGGCTTTTATTGCTGATAAAAGCCTTCAACTGGATTATCAAGAGACTTATTTGAATGGGATGCTCATCTCCTGCCCATCCTCCAAAAGGACCGGAAAGCCCATGGGAGTGTGTATTGCAGCTTCCCTTTTCTTGATCTCTTCAAATGGCTTTTTCTCTCCCTGCTCTGAAGAATGGACACGGGAGCCAGAAATCCTGGGGAAGGCAAGCAGTTCACATTTCCATCCCTAAAATCTTCGAAAATGGCCTTTAGAAAGGCTCCAAAGGGATAGTGGCCCTATATGGGCTTGAAGTTGCCTGTCCTTCATTAAAGGCAGTCAGTTCGCATCCATTTATTTCTGTCTGTGCACAAACATGTCAAAAAAAATCTGTTATTCTTTAAAGGGAATTTCTAAAACTGCAGTTAAAGTGTTACTCTTGGTCCCAAGATTATTCAGGGTTAGGGGATGGGGGGGGAACTTCAGTGCACAATAGCCCAATCAGGCATTGTGTGTATTCCCATTGATCCTTTGTAAATGACTATTTGGATCCAGGGGAGCTTTTCTCAAAGTAGAAATAAGTCTCTGTGCAAATAAACCAGGAGTTGTGATTGGTCAAAGCTTCCCGGGGGAAACAGTTTGCCATTTCCCACACCGTTTCCTACACTAGTTAGACCAAGGGTTTTCAAAGTTGGCAAGTTTAAGACTTGTGGACTTCAACTCCCAGAATTCCTGAGCTAACATGACTGGAGGAGGAATTCTGGGAGTTGAAGTCCACAAGTCTTAAAGCTGTCAAGTTTGAAGAGCCCTGGTTTAGACATTCATTACTAATAATTTCTTAAAATGTGAGAATAAAGGAGGAACCGTTTCAGACTTTATAAAACGGCAGTACATCTGAAATATATATACAGTTTTATCTGGCATACCTGAGATTTAATGCCTCTTTATTTTTGCATCCAGATAAGCATTTGCAATTTGTATTCCGCTGCATTGATCACAAAGATTTCCAAAAGCCATACATACTTACTCTTTCCATAAATGAAGAGGGAGCTTACGAAGGTATGTATGGAACTTCCAACCATGTCTTATTTTCCTATTTCCTTTATATCAAAATAAGCTCACACCTATTCATTCTCATCATCTTTTCATTCTACTATTTTTTAGTAGCCGTCAGTATTGAAATGATTATTTTAAGATTGTAGTTCAGTTTTTCCATCAATTTTTATACATTTCTCTTGGCCACCTCTGGTTTTTCCATGCTTTTTTTTTTACCCCCTAAGGGCTTGAACAATTTACTAGTCTGTGCATCAGGTTGTATTATGTCCTGTGTTCCAAAACTTCCCTGCCTTCTCTCCAACAAGACTGGGCTTTGGCAGCTTTTTGTGAGATCTGTCCTGATTTCTTATTTCATTCCTGCTTGAAAAAGACCTGTGTGGCTGATTTGCGCTCTCTCTCTCTCTCTCTCTCTCTCTCTCTCTTTTAACCAACTGAAGCTGGGTTTTACAGGTAGTCCTGGAGAAACGACCGTAATGGATCTTGCCCATTACAGTCATAAGTCATTGCGGTTGTTAAGTGAGGCACCCATAATTCACCTTGCTCAGTGACCACTGTCCTTTGCCCTCTCAGGTCTGGTTGTTATAGGTCTGTGATGGCCAATCTATGGCATGCATGCCAGAGGTGGCATGCAGAGCCCTCTCTGGCCACACGAGCTGTTGCCCCAGCTTAGCTGCGCATGCGCCTCATGCCGGCCAGCTGGTCTTCAGGCCTCTGCCATGCATGTGTGGGGGCGGGGTGCATGGGGGGGAGAGTAGGGTGCATGTGCAGGGGACGTGCACACATGCGTGGGGAGCGGGGCACATGCGTGGGGATGCATGTGCATTGCATTTTGGGTGTGTATGTGTGTGTGTGTGCATGCTTTGGGCACTCGGTGCCGAAAAGGTTAGCCATCACTGTTATGCGTCATTAAACAAATGGAACAAAAGAGATGCCTGCCAAAAGAGGACAGGCAGATCCCCTCGGTTGCATAGAAACGGTTGCTAAGCGGGAGAAAAAAAAGGGCCCGGATCCCAAATGATCTGAGTTTCCTTTCTCTGGCCCAGCATGCTGGCTCCCCTCCTCACCATGCATTATAGAGAAAGAAAGTCTCCCTCTCTGGCTGAGGATGGGGAGTGGGTAGCAATGCGCTGTGCGAAGGAGCAAAGCTGTTGCAGCTTTGTTCCGGCCTCTGCACAGCAGCACATTTCCTGCCCTGCCTTCCCTCTAGCGTGGGGCAGGGAAGGAAGGCAGCCCATTGTGTAGAGAAATGAAGTGGCTTACAACATTCCTTGTGGACTTTCTGAAGAAGCTGGCAGGGAAGGTTGCAAGTGGCGATCACGGGATCGTGGAGGGCTTGGCAATCTGTCGTAAGTCTCAACGGGTTGCCAAAGGGTCCAGATTGCAGTCACATGACTGGAAGCCCTGCAACAGCCATAACTTTGGGCACCAGTGGCTGTTATTTCAACCGGTCAACTGAGTGAACGGTTTGCAAGCCAGGGACTTACCCATATATAGTGCAGAGGCACTGGGATTAATGCGAATCATGGAAAAGGATATGCCAATTGGGGCAATGCTGCCAGCAAAGCATCAAGGTGATGGCATTGTTAGGATCTTCTAGGGTGGCTACTTCAAGGGCCCCTCCGGAGGCGTGGATAGAAAAGAGGTCCTCTTCCGTAGGACAGTCAACCTCCGAGACCTCCTCTGAATGATTTGCATGGTCATTCTTGTAGCTATCCATTCTCTTATTTCTGCTTTGCGAAGTATTAGTGGCCACTTATCTAGCACAGGGGTGTCAAATGCACATCTGGTCTTCAGGGTGCTTAAATCCAGACCACGGGGTCAGCCTGGAAATATCAAAGGACCAGCCCAGGGTGCCAGTAGCGACTAAAACGGGATGCATGCGCCCCCCGCACTTCATTTTCACCCTCCATGGCCTCCTTCAGCACTCTGCTGGTCAAAAATGGGCCCCAAAACAGGTTGGAAAACAGGCCGAGAACAGCCCTGAGAACGGCCCAAAAATGGGCTGAAAAAGGCCCCCAAAACAGCCCAAAATGGCCGGCAGGAGGCATGGAGGGTAAAAACTAGCTGCAAGGGGGCCACATGTGGACACCCCCACCCCCCCATGCTCTGTTGTGGCCATCAGGGTGCTGAAGGAGGCATCCATCCCGTCCTGCCAGCCCATGGAAGACACCTACAATGCTGGTCTTGCCCTCGAAGAAATCCAGTTTGACACCCCTGATCTAGCAGCTGTGAAAAGTAATGGTAAGAGATAGCCCAGTTTTCTTAGAATGTATTGACTAGTTTATTAAAACTTCCCAAACAGTTTAGAGTAAAACAAACCAAAATAGAGTAATATATTTTAATAAAAGCCCTCAGGAAGATTTAAAACCTTCACAATGACTTACAGTATAAGAGACAGCTGATAATATGAAGCCAGCATTCAACTTCCCACATATGTGTTTCTTGGTCTGATGTTGAGATAGAAAATTGTGAGAAGTGAAGGCAGGATATTCTTTTCTATGTCCCTTTCTGACTTTTATATGTCCAGATGTAATATACTATGTCAGGATGTCTTATTTTCAATTTTTTTTGAAGAATATAATTCACTGCTTTTTCCTAGTGGTCTCTTGTTCTCCTCCCTTGGACTGCACAGAAGAACTACAGCGGAAAGTGAGAGAAACCAACAATTTCTCTGCATTTATTGCCAATGTTAGAAAAGCCTTCATTGCTTTGACCTACCAATAAAGCACTGCTTATTCTCTAAATCTGCCCTTCATATTTTGTCACTTCATACTTGGGAAGAATAAAAGTCTTGTAACATCTTGAAGGTCTTGGACAATGACTGTGAAAACATAGGTCCAGATCTTCATTCTTATTTTGAGTTTTTAATGCAACCTGGGTTGTGAGAATAAAATAGGTGTGGGTGGAAAGCTAGCTGTGCTGGACATAACTCTTGGAAGGATTCAAATGTAACATATCTAACTAATAACCTAATAGAATTAGGAAATAGTAACCAATCATCTGTTGAATGATTGTCCTACCTCACTAGGCAACAAAATAATAATCCGAGGATCCCCTCAAGGGGGTATATTTGAAAATTGGAAGTCTTGTATCTTCTAGCAGAACAAATTTCTGGTTTGCTCAGCCTTGCAATAGGGGTGCTATTATCTTCATGTCCTAAAGTCTTATGAGTCTGAAACAAGAAACATTGTGTAGAATTTGATTACATGGTGCCAATTCCGTTTATGAATAATCTCTATGTAAATTGACTTCCTCTTGCATTTCAGAAATAAATGTCAGTTTCCCTTTCATTATATCGCAGAGATCTCCCAACAATTTATTAAATGACTGGTTAACGTGATAATTTAAGAGTATCATTTAAAAGGGATTTAATGGAAGTTGTCTCTAATTGTTTTGTTGCAATGCTAATTCACCAAATATCCATTTCAGAGCTGCTTATAAATAAAAGTATTCTTTGGCTTCTATTCTGAGCATAGAAACATGTCTGTTGGATTTGTTATCCATATTGGGGTGGTTATTTTTCTTTTCGTTTTAAAGAGAAGGTTCATCATTGCTCCTGTCAGTCGCGAGAGTGACTTCTTCCACATATGTAGCAGGAAAATTGCCTTGTTTCCCCTTTCTAGAACCGTACCACCAACCACTCTTGTCTTTGTGATGAATTACAATTACATCACCTGAAAGGATAATACAAGCCAGTTAATATTTACTTAATTATGTTGTGTCATTTAATCTAATGCATGGGACAATACCCACCAATGCAAGGCATGTATAGAAGCCCTTCCCTCTACGGTAGGTGTGTCAAACTCAAATTTCATTGAGGGCTGAATCAGGGTTGTGTTTGACCTTGGGAGGCCAGGATGGGCGTAGCCAGCATGATGTCACTTGTGTCACCTGTGGCGGCCTGAGCGCTCTGCCAGCAAAAACAGGCTCCCGAGCTTCGTTTTCGTCTGGGATGGTCTCTTGCAACTCTCTGCCAGCTAAAATGGAGGTTGGGAGGAGCCCTGTTTTTGCTGGCAGAGGCACTGCGGGCCGGTCCTTCTTTGTTTGCAGGGCGGGCCCATGGGCCAGATCTGGCCCCCGGGCCTTGAGTTTGTCACCCCCTGCTCTACAGGCTTTCAAACAAGGCACCTACTCTTAAGTGCATCTTGCACGTAAGTAGGAAGAAGATCAGGAGACACAACTTTGCAGAGCTAAAACTGGGTTAGAAAAAACGGTGCATTCTTTGAATTCCGAATGAAGTTCATTCCATTCCTCTGGTTCATCCCAACCACACTGTTGCTTAACTTAATCAGGAACCACATCATTGAACCAATTTATAACAAGCTTGATTTCTAAAGCTCTATTACAAGATACAGACTTGCTTTTAATAGCCTTTAGCTGTAAGCCGGTCCTTTTGCAATATCAGCTCAGGTTTTTTTAAATTCCCTAGCTGGTTTCTTTATACATAGATTTCCATCTTTTTTTTTTTCAAGCTGTTTATCTTTGATCAATGAACATCTGCAGAAATGTTCAAGGTGTGATTATAATATTCTTCTATGTGATTGTAATGACAGCCACGTTCCTCCCTTGAGTTTTAATTTGGCCAACTTAGGACGGCTGTTTTAAACCTGTATTTTCTCAGTCCATTTATCATTGAGATAATTACTATTATTTGAGGTACACTGATAGAGTTAGGCAGGATTCAAACCTTTACCAAATTAGTTTCTTTTAAATATATATATATTTGCATAGTTAGCTCATATCCCAAGTTTTCTCATCAAAGTAATTCTAACTGCGTAGCTTTTTCTTGTTACATTCTGAAACAATTATCCAAGGGCCTAGGCAGAACAAAGTTCTGAAATGACCCACAAACTTTCAGAATTTTTTAGGCAAATGAGATTTGGTTACCTCTTTCGTTCTTTCTCCACTTTCATTTTTAGCATCCAATAAGGGGGATTAAAAACATGGGCAGCCGCCTTGAGATGGTGGCCCAGTAGGAATACCGAAGAGCATCACAAACGGAAAAAAGCTCTGAATAACAAATCAACTGTGATAAGTTGACATTGGCAAACCATGCCAGAGGGCCCCCAATAGTTCTATGACCTATGTTAATGAGTCCTCTTCAGAGGTGGTATTCAGCAGGTTCTGAACGGTTCTGGAGAACCAGTAGCGGAAATTTTGAGTAGTTCGGAGAACCGGCGAATCCCACCTCTGACTGGCCCTGCCAACCCCATCTATTCTCTGCCTCACGAGTCCCAGCTGATCAGCTGGGTCTTCTTTGGTTGCCCTGCATAGGAGAACGGAGCTGGAAAGCAGGTTAGTGGGGTGGGGAGGGAATGGGGATTTTGCAATAACCTTTCCCTGCCACACCCACCAAGCCATGCCCACCAAGCCACAGAACCAGTAGTAAAAATTTGAATCCCTCTACTGGTCCTCTTTGTTTAAAAAAAATATGGGTTGGGCACCCATTGATTTTTTTATTACAGTCCTCAAAAGGGATTAGCATTTTATTGATTTCCAACTCTCTTTTTTCGAGATTTTTTGGAGATTAGGATGAGTAAATGTTACCTTTACTTAAGCAAAGCTCGTCCTCTCTTTCTGCGTGGTAATCATACACAGCTCGACACGTTCTGCTTTCTGAATTCTCTGGCTGCAAGGAGGTGGTGGAATTGGCGCTGCTCCCTGTTTCTGCAATGTCAAGCCGAAAATGGAATATTTTTCATATCGGCCCGGTTGATGCCTTTTTCTCTGCAAATGATCCCAAAGCTCTATACAGGTAGCCCTCGACTTAACGACCAGCACAATTGAGTCCAGATTTTCTGTTGTCAAGTGAGATATTTGTGAAGTGAGTTTTGCCCCATTTTACAACCTTTCGTGCCACAGTTGTGAAGGGAATGATTGCAGTTGGTAAGTTAGAAATTGTGGTGAACAGCAAAGGACTGGCCCGCAGTGCCTCTACTAGCAAAAGAGGAGCTTGGGGGGCATCCCCCCCCCCAGCTCTGTTTTTTTTTGCCATTTTGGGGCATGCACAGGGGGCCCGGCTCCATTTTTGCTGGAAGAGGGCTATCAACACAAACAAAACGAATCAAGAAATATTTCCCCTTTTGCATTTGATCATGCAAGAAGGAACAGGAAAGGAGAGAGGAAAAGAGGAAAGACAAAGAAAAAGAAGGGAAGATGAGAAGAGATCAAGGAAGGAAAAATAAGGAAAGAGGGGAAGGAAGGAGGGAGATTATAATGAGAGTGAGGGAGGGTCTCAGGGAAGTCCTGCCTTACACTTGGCCACCACAGGTGACCATGACATGAGTCCTATGTCACGCCCACCATGGCCCGGCCACACCCCACATACACACACCCTGGCCCTCCAAGGTCAAACACAACCCTGATGTGGCCCTCAGTGAAATCAAGTGTGACACCCCTGCCATAGAGCATTGTTTGGGTTCAATCTTCCTTTGATTAATAGCTGCTCGTTTAGTATATGAAGTAGATTACAATTAATTTTGCAGCCAAAAAACAACTGGGTGGGGAAAATTAACAGGAATAATAGCAATAGCAGTTATATCACGTCATAGTGCTTTACAAGAGGTTTACAAGTCAGCATATTGCCCCCAACAGTCTGGATCCTTCCAAGATAGAAGGGTTAGTCAACCTTGAACCGGTCAGGATCAAACTCCTGACAGTGGGCAGAGTTAGCCTGCAATACTGCATTCTAACCACTGTGCCAACACGGCTCTATATAATTCATTAACTAAGGGTCTGAGGAGTCCACCGGTAAATTTAGCTATTGTTTTAAAAATCTCTATTTCAGACTTCTCTAATCATTTGATGCCCACCTTTCTAATATTTCCTTGATAGAGTAAGGACCTCATTTCAGCTAGGTATTTATGAAAGGGAAACAGAATCAATTTGGTGTAGTGCTGAAGGCATCACACTAGAAACTGGAAGACTGTAAATTTTAGCCCTATTATAGACATGAAGCAGCTGGCTTGACCTTGAGCCAGTCACTCTCACTCTGTCCTGGGAAGAAAACAATGGTAGATCAGTTCTGAAAACTGTAGGGACTTATCCAGGTCATTGTCAGAGTCAAAAATTGTCTCAAAGACATACACAGACAAAAAAAGCAGACAGAAGGAAGCTGGAGTGATATAAACTGGGCTAATAAATAAATGAATAATTTACCTGGCAGGCAGTTTGAGCTAATCCCAGATTCACCAGTATTCTTCATTTTCAAGTTCTGCTTAACACTCTTCATTGTAATAGGGCAAATGATAGTCACAGAACTATGTAGACAGTCCTAAAGGGAAAGGAAAATAGTATTATTTCTCTTTGCTTATTCAAAAAGTGTACAATTCGGATTTCTTGGTCCGTAATCCTGTTGAAAAAACTATCACCACAGATAAATTCAAATTCTGCAAACATTTAAAGCAATCATCCCAGATGCCACCGAATCCAACCACAACTTCTACACATGATTGTTGATATGTATTTTAAAAATAAGATGTAGGAAGATTTTCTAAAGTGAGGATTCTGACAAGAGTTGCTTTGAATGCTGTTGGAAAGCTCTGCAACCATTCTGATCTGTAGCACAGCAGGGGAAAAAAACTTGCCACACACAATCTCAGCAGCAAAAGCTGACTGAGTCAAGTCTTTATGTGTGTTGTCTATAGGGTTGTGTGATTCTTGTCTTCCCTTCTATGTGAGGAACTGGAGCTTTCCTGGATCAGCTTTCAGTAACGTTCTATTTTTAATAACCCTGCATCTTTGAGTGCCATACTATTAAGAATATCTCTCTTAATTGTTGGAACCTTACAAAAAAAAGTTCATTTTGGGGCTACAGTGGAAGTCAGGGATTCTTTTCTGGAGGATTTTTCCAGACAGTATCAAGATGTAGAAGAGAGGGCTTGTGAAGATGACTTTGGAGGTCTGTGGACACTTCCAAGCCCGTCTACTTTATACATATTAAAATAATCCATAACATTAAATGAGTGGAGTGGAATGGAATGGAATGGAATGGAATGGAATAGAATAGAATAGAATAGAATAGAATAGAATAGAATAGAATAGAATAGAATAGAATAGAATAGAATAGAATAGAATAGAATAGAATTTTTTTATTGGCCAAGCATGATCGGACACACAAGGAATTTGTCTCTGGTGCATAAGCTAACAGTGTACATAAAAACCAGCAAGTAATAGGTCATAGATATAAAATATAAATCATACTTTCAGTCATTAATCATAAGTTACAAACAACAATTCTCCAATAGGAGAAGATAGTAGGAACGGTGAGAAGATGAGAAATGAGACAGTGCTGTGAGAATTAGGTATTCAGCAGACTGAAGGCATTGGGGGGAGGAGGGGAAATCTATCCTTGTGTCTAGTTGTTTTGGCATGCAATGCCGTATAGCAGCGTCCTGAGGGGATCAGTTGAAACAGATTATGTCCAGTTTGTGAGGAGTCTGTAGATATTTTCTCAGCCTTCTTTCTGATTCGTTCAGTATACAGATCCTCAATGGAAGGCAGGCTGGTTACGGTTGTTTCTTCTGTAGTTCTAATTATCCGTTGAAATCTGTACCTGTCCTGTTTGGTTGCTGTGCCAAACCAGACAGTTATTGAGGTACAAATGACAGAGTCAATAATTCCTCTGTAGAATTTTTATTGTAGTTTTACTGTAGAATCTAGTATGCCACAAATCATTAACCTCTGAAATTTACTCCATTTCCAAAAATGTTCCTGGAAATTGCATGGTTTCAGAAGCATCCTTACAAAATAATAAAATGTGAGTGGCTGCAACTCAATACTTAGTTTGGAATTGTGGAGGAGGGGATACTGACGAATTTTACTTTGAATAAATGGGGCTTTGGGGACTGGCCAAATCACCACGGCAGCCATAAATGCTTGAAAAACTAAACATGTTCCAAAAGACTGTTTGGGAATGACAAAAGGGTTTTTAAAAAATGATTTTATCCCTATCATGAAGACAAGTTATTGGCAACGGTAAAATGAAAAAGAAAGAGAGAGAGAGGGAGGGAGGGAGGAAGATCATTTACTACCACAAAGGAAATATGGATGCAGATGCAGTCAGAGAAAGGCATGAAAAGAATTTTGACTAAAATCAATATTTAAAACAGAACATTATGATACTTGTTTCACCTATGCATATGCAAGAAAAGAGATTAAGATGAGCAATCAGGGTAGTCTAAACTTTAAAGTGGTAGTATCACATTCATGTAAATATTAACAATAAAGCAGTAACATCATTCAGAAGGGATTAAGAAATTGTAAACTTCACTTACAGTCACTATAGCCAAACCTGAGAGTATATAATATAATAAATGACATGCTGTGTACATATCAAGATGTAACCACCTTCAAGTGGATTAATTAGTAACCAAGTATTAATCCTGAGACTGGGCCATTTCCAGGAGGTCTTACAATAACATAATAATAATCCAGGTGGGTTTACAATAGCCTAATAATATCTGATTTCCATTACTTAGCTATAGGATTAAATAAAAGGGCTGAAATAATTCTGTAGGTCTATGGCATGAGGTTATAGATGCATATATAGGTGATCTCCAAAATTATCTTATGGACAAGTAGTACCATATCTCAAAGGTCATAATATTACCTTTTCTTTCCATTTTGAAATGCAGTCATTGCAGGGATGAGTTGGTTTAGGCTTCTTTTCAATTTCAGCAAGTGCACTCCCCAATTTGAAATGATTTGCTTGCAGAAGGGCAGCTTTCAACGTTGCCTTTAATATATATATATATATATTTAAATATATGTAAATAACAAATATTTTGATGTAACCATTTTGTTTTCCCAGTTCTGATTATTGGGAGCAGAAGGAGACACTGAGATTAAATGATCTAGTTTAAAATACACTTAGTCCCCATTAGCAACTACAGGAAGCAGCAACTTAGATATTGAGAGGTCATTAAGTATAAAATATCATACCCACTGTACTTATGATTTTACTTAAGCTTTGCTTTGCTTTATAGCTATAAAGACAGTCAGGTGTGCCCAAGTGGGAGGGAAAGATTCTGGAACTTTATTCATAAGAAAACTGAGTGAAAGGGCAACTCTTAATGTCCTTTTTCTCCACTCCTCTGGCCATTTGAATGCTCACCCCCGTGTTGGGATATTTAGCGACAAAAGAATTGATGTTTGCATTTACATTAATTGGAGAGAAAGGGATTACATGAGAGCAAGGAGGGACATATGGGACATATGGGTAATTCACTTGGAAAGGAAGCCCTGGTTCACTTAGCAAGCAAATAAAAGCAGAAGGTGTAAAACTGATTAAAGTGTGGTCAGTTACAGGAAGCAGCGGTCAACTGGCTGATTAAGTTTCCAGAGTTGATCTTTTTAACTTGCAATTAAGACTTTTTTAGGTATGCGCTATGTTGCAGAGAAAAGCAGTTCAGGACTTTTTTATTTTTATTTTTTTTGCCATGTATATGTATACATCCAAGGTAGACTATGATTCTGTAATTCTGTTACAGAATCTGGTTGTCCTGCTATAGATGCATAAACCTCCTCCCAGGGGAGAACAGAAACAAACTGAAGTGGATGTGCAGTGTCTCTAACAATGCTTCAAGCTCCTAAGCATATAAGCATATAGCGCTTATAAGCAGTATAACGGGAATAATGGGAAGCGAGCTTCCTACAATCTTCTCAGCTGTCCTTACCATTCTCTGTATGGACCTTCTATCTGAGTCACTTCTACTGTAAAAGATCACTGTCCAAGCTAGTTACTAATTGAGGACTATCTGTACTTGTTTTATTGTTCTAAAATATTTGCTCAAATAATATTAACCTATTATAGCCAATGAATCTTCTAGTAAAGATGACATTGTCCTAAACATTTCAACCCTATTCATGTATTCATTCATTGTATTTTAATTCATGTCAGATTATCTTGTGCAAAGTGCCTTTCTTAAATGGCTTTCCTTAAATGTTAAAATGACTTTCCTTAAATGCAGCCCCAAAACTGAAAGGTTGTTTGAGTAGTTACCAGCCTAACTTCATTGATGTATGCATTATTAATTTCCAATGTACCTCATTAAGCTGTGCAATGGTATCATTTATATTCTTTGCATCTGAAAACTGTGGAGTTTCTTTGTAAGCCTGAAGCATCCGTTCTAAGCCTTTAAAAATATAAACACAAGGATTTGCTTAGTCTTCATACACTTCTAAATTAAACCTGGAAATCAACCATGATATAATAGCACTGTTAGCAAATTTCCATTATTTCCATTAAAATATTTTTTAGGTTCTCAATACAATATGTAATGTTAGAATAAAGCAATATACATGCTTTAAAAAAAGAATGAACAATATTAGAATGTACACAATGGTATTCATCTACTTTCAACGGTAGAAGTACTAATCAAAAGGAACATTATTCAGGCACCCACAGTTTTGTTACAGTGACAGTGTGTCTTGTTTAATATCAGTTCAAACTTTAGGAACCTACATATCGTATTTTCACCTTAAAACAGTTGAAAAGGCTGTTCCAAATTGAAGATGTTACTTGTATTCCTACCATGCATCCTCAAATCTCTATAAGTACTGGGAAAATTCCTGGTCCATTTGAATATTTAAAAAGTTAAAAGATGTAGCCCACTCTCTTAAGTAGGGCTTTTGATCTTGTACCCCTTGTTGATCTATGAACTTATATTGGGGGGGGGGGGGGACTGCATTATTTTTTGTTAACCTATAAACTCAAACTTAATTGTTGCTTTTTATTTATAGGCAAGAAAGTAAAGTATGGTATCTAAACTCCCCTCCATGTTAACTTCAATATATTTCATTATCTAAAATCATATTCCCAAAAGGGTATTGTCTTTTTATTGATTTAATGTATTTAATTTTTTAATTTTTAAATATTTTAATAACAATATAAGCAGAATTGGTTTCATTTGTAATGTAATCTCTAGATAGATAGATAGATAGATAGATAGATAGATAGATAGATAGATAGATAGACAGACAGACAGACAGATAGATGATAGATAGATAGATAGATAGATATAGATATAAATAGATAGATATAATCTAGCTATTTATCATTTATCTATCTGTCTGTCTATCATCGATCTATCTAATCATCGATCTGTCTGTCAGTCTATCCTCTATCTACTATTTGTCATTCATCTATATTATTTTATTAATTTAAATACATTTTTCTGAAAAAGTCTCTGCAGATTTCAGTGAATTCTCAAAGGAGTCCCATGACAAAAAAAAGTTAAGAACCCCTTCTGCAAATGTTACCAGCTAAAGGGGCCAACAAAACCCATTATCCCAAGGGGGACAAACTAAGTGAGAGTTGGGCTTCTTTAAGTTTGGAAGAGCTAGAAAGGGCACGAATTAGATACGCCTTCACCTTGTGTAAATGATCAAGTATAAAATGCTGAAAGTGTGAGGTAACCTGTTTTGTCCTGTAGGGCCTTTTCCAAGTCTGTTTGGACCCGTGTTATTTTAGCTTTAATGGCAGTTTGTCTCCTTTCTTTTTCAATTAGGCTCATCATATCTTCTTCCTTTCATAGAAGAGGGGAGAATGAAACCAAGATTAATATATTTTGATTAAAAGGCACGCAGGGTATGAAGTAAATTTTTCTCAATTCATGCCCATTGTCAAACTAGCAATTTGCTGTTTATTTTAGTAGCCTTATGAATTATGAAATGCTTCAGACATTAAAAGGAAAGAGTTGGATCCCTTTGGCTGGGGGAAAAAAAAGTGGACAGACATTGCTGACAGTCCGAATCAAGGGTGAAGCTCACAGATGCCCTTCTACCCTAATATACTTTCCCAATTTGGTCTGTAATAATTTGTTTTTAAGTTTATATGGAAGTGTCAGTGGAAGACAGCAGATTCCTTGTTGTTTTTAAAATTCCATTATAGGTGTGTCCATTCTCCTCTGCATCAACTTTTTGCTTCAATTGTCTCCCAGAGACCACTTGTGTCACTTTCTCATTAAAACTTTAATCAAAATCCCCAAAGATGCCAGATGAACAACTGTATGGTCCCAAAGTCATAACAATCAAGACTAGCTCCTAGAACTGTTATTTGTTTTTAATCTTTCCTCAGCTTTAGCCTTCTCTTCACAAATAGTTATAGGTGAACACTTCAAATAGGCACGTCTGCCTGCCTACTTCCCTACCTATCTCTCATCTCTCCCTGGCTACCTGTCTCTCATTTCTCCCTCTCTCTCACACACATCTCTCCCCCCCCCCCCTTTCTCTCTCATTATCATCTATGATCGTGATGGCAAACCTATGGCACATGTGCAACAGGTGGTCCGCAGAGCCCTCTCTGTGGGCATGCAAGCCGTCGCCCCAGCTCAGCCTTCCACTGGCCAGCTGATTTTGGGGTCTCTGCCACGCATGTGTAGGGGGTGGGGTGTGCATGTGGGAGCTGCGTGCACATTCGTGGGAGTGGGGGGGAGTACAGAGGGGTGTGTGGCATGCTCCCCCACTGCTCCCTCCTTTTGCTCCCAGGAGGCTGCAGGGAAGCCTGCTAAGCCCAAAACGGGGTGTGAGGTGTGCGTGGTGTGGGCCCCCCACTGCCCATTTTTGCTCCCAGGAGGCTGCAGGGAGGCCTACTAGGCCCAAAATGAGCAGGGGGGGTCACGCACACACGCGTGGGGATGGGGGGAGTTTGAAAGTTCACACATGCATGTGGAGCAGGGGGTGTCAAGCACATATGTGTAGGGGTTGGGGTGAGCAGGAAGGGATCGCGCTCATACTGCCTTCTGGGTGCAGGCATCACTGATCTATGATCTACCTATCTAATTTATATACCACCTATCTCATGAAAAATAACTCTGGGCAGCATACAATAATCAAGTAAAAAACAATATATACATCAAAATAAGCATTTCAAATATAAAAAGTCAACATTAAACAATTAGAGATTAATTGAAACAATACAAATATATTTTAAAAATATCTAAAGGGTGAAATAAAAATTGAGATTATGTGGGATAAAAAGTTGGAAGCTGGAAAAAGCAATTCTGTAGTAAACTTGAATCTTTTCACATGGCCGTAGGAATTTACGTTATTGAAATCTATGTCCCTGTGAAATAGACATGACCCCTTTATGGCTTTTCTCCAAGTTGATATGTGAGCAGAATTTGAAATACTGCAGCCCTATTAAAGAATTTGCATGTGTTTAATTAAAATACTAGAACGCAGTAACTAATATTGAGTCTCTTCAATTAAAAATAGAGACCTTGAAATCCTGGCTATACCCATAATAATTGTTAAAATATTTTGTTCGACTATGCTGTCATATCCTTGTGCATCTCAGATCTGGTTTATCCTGAATACCAAGTGTTATTCACATAAGTATTCTGTGTGACATTGATCCATATAGGTGTATGGATCATGCCATGTACTGATAAGGTTGCATCTGAAAAAGCACAAGTCTCTGTGTGTGACAGGAATATTTTATGGAAATATTTTATGGGAAAGTATTTTAACAATGTCTTTCATTCGACATGAGTCAAGATTAGGGGAAGAAGCGTACATAACTATGTGGACAGAAGCAAATCTTGTTTATGACTTGCATATTTTAGAGGACAAAGTATATTTGGTTTGAGCTACAATAATCTAGATCAGGGTTGTCAAACTCAAGGCCTGCGGGCTGGATCCAGTGCTTAAATCAAGTGCTTAAATCTGGGCCTTAAATGTGCCCTGGAAACAGTGGAAGACTGGCCTGTGGTGCCTCTACCAATGAAAACGCCGCTCTGTTTTCACTGGCAGAGGGTTGCAGAAGGCCAACACAGCCAAAAACAGAGCTCGGAAGTCCGTTTTCGCTGGCAGAGCTCTCAGCCCACCACAGGCTCCTGCGGCATGAATGATGTTGACCTGGCCACACCCCTTGGCCACGCACCCCTCTCCCCTGGGGTCAAACACAGCCCTGATGTGGCCCTCAATGAAATTGAGTTTGACGCCCCTGGTCTTAGATGGTCATTCTTTCTAATGACATCATCATCACAGAGATAAGGAAAACTTTTCCCTGGTGGGGTCTGAATCAGAGGTGGTATTCAGCAGATTCTGACCAGTTCTGGAGAACTGGTAGTGGAAATTTTGAGTAGTTTGGACAACTGGCAAATATTACCTCTAACTTCCCCTTGCTCCTATCTATTCTCTGCCTCCTGAGTCCCAGATGATCAGCTGGGTCTTCTTTTGTTGCCCTGCACAGGAGAACAGAGCTGGAAAGCAGGTTAGTGGGGTGGGATGGGGATTTTACAGTATCCTTCCCCTGCCACACCCACCAAGCAATGTCCACCAAGCCACACCACGACCACCAAGCCACACCCACAGAACTGGTAGTAAAAATTTTTGAATCCCACCACTTGTCTGAATTTGTTTAACCCTGATATGATGTTGTTTAGTCCCCATCTAAGTAGAGTTAGTTTGTATTTTCCTTTAAGTGAAGGAAATAAAGTATTAAACTAAGTCATTGATGCTGAAGGTGTTGATTTTCCGTGCCATGATTCCCATAGAATGCATTATAAGATATGGGCTATGTTGGCACAAGATTTGTCCATAATTAAATGTAGTTTCAGTCAGAACACTTTTTAGAATTCGTTTAATACTGAACCATGACACACTTGCTGTGTTTGAGAGTACAATAGACTACAATTTATGTCATTCATTAAATAACATAAATATGCTGTCCATCTCTCCTTCCAAAGTGACTATAAAATGTGTGCTGCAGAGATACAGCTCCAAAATCAAAGATTCTTGCCACTTTTAATCCCATTGATTAACAGAAGCATTGTGAATGTATACATATGCTGTCTCCTTTGTTTTCCCTTTCCTCTCTGTTCTGCATATTCCTGATTAGAAGACTAATTTTCTTAAGTTCTGCCTATCAACATACTCCAGTGGGAAAAGTAGTTTCATCTCTTTTCTTCACCATGAAGGCTTTATATTGGAGCATGAAATGTGCTTACAGTTGATAGGAGATTTTAAGCTTCAGATTCTGAGTACTCTATAACAGGGGTGTCAAACTTGATTTCATTTTGGGCCGATCAGGATCATAGTTGAACTTGGAGGAGGGCTGGGAGGGTATGTCCAGGGTGGCATGGACAGCTTGACGTCAGTCGTGTTGGGAGTGCTTATGGCCCGAGAGCTCTGTCAGCAAAAAATGGGGTCCCAAACTCCATTTTTGGCTAGGATGGCCTCCTGCTACCCTCTGCAACAAAAATGGAGTTCAGGAAGGCTGTGCAGGGCCCTTGTGAGCTGTTTTTGGCCACGGTGGCCTCCTGCAGCCCTCTGGTAGTGAAAACAGAGACCCTCCGCACTCCGTTTTCACTGGCAGAGGCACTGCAGGCTGGACCTTTGCTGTTTCCAAGGTGGCCCAGTGGGCCAACTTTGCAGGCCAAATCTAAGTACCCTGCAGGCCATGAGTTTGACACCCCTGCTCTATAGTAAATGGTTTGGGTTCTACTCATGTACCAGGAAAACCCCAGGTGAAGGGAGGGGTGGTGTAAAACCAAAGTCAGGGTGACAGTGGCAACCATGTAATCAATATCCTGCTCCTTTTGTATGTAAGTTGAAATCATGAGCATACACAAAGAATTGCACCAATGTGATCACTATCTTGACATTTTGATATAGCAATAGCACTTAGACTTCACAGTGCTTTACAGCCCTCTCTAAGAGGTTTACGGAGTCAGCATATTCCCCCCTCCCCCCCCCCCCAGCAACCTGGGCTTTCATTTTACCCACTTCAGAAGGATGAAAGGCTGAGTCAACTGTGAGCTGGTCAGAATCGAACTGCTGGCTGTGGGCTCAACTAGCCTGCAATACTGCAACCTAACCACCATACAACCACAGCTCTTGGTGGCATAGCGGCTAGATATTACACCTACCCCTTGGACACGGCTGTCATAAACATGCGCTGTGCTTGTGAATGAACTGAAGCATTCCAACCTACCCAAAAGTACAATTGGCTGGCTTGTGGTTTTGTCTTGTGCAAGCATAACCAGATTCTATACCACCACCCCAGTTAGCTAATCCATCCTGATATCTTTCAGACGTGCTCTGTTTCAGCTTCCAGCATCTCAGTCAGGAAAAACTTAAAACAATTCCTTCCATGATTGAGGACAGGAGATTTGGCAGCCCACTTACGTAGTAGTCCGTTAACAAGAGTTCGAGCTTGGTCTCGGCAGCGGTTACTGACATTTCCTTCACTAACATCTGCACGTCCTTGTCAGCTTCTGCTTCGGCGACAACACTGTGAACCTTTTCATGACACTAGAACGAACGACAGATGAGGTTAGACTTTCCGGTAATATTTAATTCGAAGCAAAAGAACGTGGGATTAACATACCGCAATGAGGCTTTGTCCAAAATGAGAAAGAAGCTGGCTGTAACGATGTAACGTATTGCAGAGGAGCAGGAGTCTGTCTTTTTCGAGGTCAAGAATGCTCTGTGGAAAAGGAAACAATGATTACTCTCTGCCAGGGGTGTCAAACTCACGGGGTCACAATGGCATCTTGTGACGTATCGTTCCCCCCTTCACTAAATCGGGCATGGGCGTGGCCAATGTGTGATGCATCCGGCCCGCGGGCCGGGAATTTGACAGCCCTGCTCTATACAGAAAGAAACATTTAAACATGAGAGTCAGAGCAGTTACTTCAACCTTACTCAGCCATTAGCCATTAGGGCTTGTATCTAAAGTGAATCCTATAGCGTTGAATGGGCCTTCATTCACTCAGATTAGCTTAGAGAGTGCGTTAAAGTAGTAGGTGGAAGTGTTAGATACCTAGGTGCCTTGAGAGGACCAAAAAGAAAAGTGGGATAAAACTCAATAAGTCAAGATCGAATCTGGCTCAGTCATCACAACCAGAGGTTTATTCTTCCTTGGAGATTCTGGTCCTGGTAATCAGCCCAGATTCGATCTTGCAACATTATCCTGGGACATGTATGTTTGCCTTTACTCAATCAGTCAGTTTAAAAAATTCTGAATGTACAATATTACTATTGATTAAGGGCACTTTGAACCCTAGTGATTATGAATTGTCAGGCTTACATGCAGGAAGTATTTTTTCAAAAACAATGCATTTTTGTACTTAAAGTGAGATTTATATTTGGGACTTGATCTTTCGTTCTGGCTGTCGCTCACTGTTGAAAACTCAAACAATGAAAGACGGGTCTTTGAAAGATGCCCATCCAAGCATCAGGATGCATCTATGTTATTTGTTGTTGGAAAGAAAAGTTTTGCTCTTCTGGAGTGAAACTTAGGGAAATTGATGTCAGGAAGACAGTAAAACTCTCTGAGTGTGACTAGTTCTACTACAGCTGGGCAGAAGATTGCATTTATGCATTCCCTAGAATTTCCTCCCATCGGTTCCAGTCCTGCTAGAAATATTGGTTAGAGAGGTTCAGTCTGGTTCAGAATTTATTTGGTAAAACTTCCCCGAGTGAGGCAGATGCAAAATCAGATCTTATTTCCTTCTAATCAGCACAAAAAATGCAAAATAGTAATCAAACATGATCTAATTGCTTATTTAATGTGGTGCACCCAAGTCAATAATGATGCATCATTCCAAAAACTAGATGAAGAAAGGAGTGCAAGTGAAATTCCCTCTCTCCCTCCCTCCCTCTCTCTCTTTATTAGGAGCAGCTTTATTTCCCTATGGAGCTTTAAGAATTGATTCTAAGATTACTTCAACATTGTATTTCTGGGTCACTGAAGCCATCCATTTGCACTAACAATAGCTGGAGAATGCCATTTGCTTGCATATTGTTAAGAGCAGAAAGAAATGGACCCAAACACTTGGGAAACAGCTGGAGCTCAATCAAAAACTAAGCTGGGGTTTGGATCGTGAATCTTTCTGACTGCTATGTAGGTGTGTTCCTTTTAGCTAAAGAGTACTGAAGGAGTTGGATAAGACCTAAGGATGTAATTAAAGATACAGAAGCTCTCAGTGGAGGTGGTGATGCTCAACAGCGTTTAATTAAACTGCTCCAAGAAAAAAAAAAAGAGAGAAAGAAGATTTATGGCCAATTTGGTGGGTTTTTTTTTAAAAAACGAAGCACTTTTAACAAATTTCAGTATTTGTACTATTTTTTTAAGATTCTAATCTAGTTCTGGGTGGTCATTAATCTGATTTTAACTAGGTTGGACTCAATGAGATATACGCTAAGAAAAGAAAGAAAGAAAGAGTCCAGGAGCCCTTTTAGTCTTGCATGACTACACATCAACTATGGAGCTATTTATTTTAGCATTTTAGTAAGCCTTGCAGGCAAAAGGACAAGGTTGTCAGTCATGGCCAGAATAGAATCATGGAGTTGGGAAGGCCCTTGGAGATCAGTTCAGGATCCACTGGACCATATCTGGCAGACAACCTTTCAGCCTGAAGACTTCCAATAAGGGAAAGCTCGTCATTTCAAGTGGCAGTCTGTTGACATCGTCTCTGAATCTACTTCTTTGTAGTTTAGCTCACCGCTTCTGACTGCGCTCTGGGACAGTGGTGGGATTCACATTTTTTTACTACCAGCTCTGAGGGTGTGGCTTGGTGGGTGTGGCAGGGGAAAGTTACTGCAAAATCCCCATTCCTTATCCACCCCACTAACCTGCTTTCCAGCTCCGTTCTCCTGTGCAGAGCAACAAAAGAAGACCCAGCCGTTCAGCTGGAACTAGAGAGGCAGAGAATAGATGGGGGTGGAGCCAGTCAGAGGTGGCATTTGCTGGTTCTCTGAACTACTCAAAATTTCCACTACCGGTTCTCCAGAACTGGTCAGAACCTGCTGAATACCCCCTCTGCTCTGGGGTAACAGAAGATAAATCTACCCCTTTGCCTACATAATAATCCTTTAGAAATCTGAATGCTGCTGTATTTTTCTGCGGTCATCTTTTTTTAGGCTAAACATATTCATTTTCTTTAATTGTTCCTTACGGGATGTTTTAATGTGAAGAACATGTTGGTTTTAACTATTTGGAAGGAGGAAAGCATACAAATACATATTAAATATTTGTTTTTATTTTTAAAGCTAATATGTATGCACAAAAGCAGGAGTCAGTCCAAGCCAAGAATTTATATTTCGCTGTTCATCTTGTCAGGGAATAAATCTTGGGAACAGCATGAGCCATGGAAACTAAACATATCTTGACAACATTTATGTTGCTGCAAATCAATATACTTTTCTCACGTGGTGCTCTGTCTTGCCAGAAAGTAAGGAAAATAATATATTACCGATGAAATTCATATACTCACATTTGATTTTACCAAATATAGGTAACAATTGCCGTAAAAGTATACTACAAACCAGGAAACTTCAGTTGGCATGTGAAGAGATCTCTTTATCTATCCTGTTTCTCCAACAATACGGCCTCCCCCAATAGGAAGTCCCAGCATGTTTTATAGGCATGAAATGAAATTAAGCCCCTCCCCCCAAATTAAGGCCTATATTAAAACATGCGAAATGGGGGGGAATGGTGGGGGGGCTTGCCGTTAGGAAGTACTTTTGTTGCACACCCGGATATGGTGCTGCCTGCATTGACCCCGACACGAAGTGCCCCACCAACACAGAGGTCAACATCCAAGCCGTCGCTGCCCGCCCGCCCAAAGATGCAAGGGGTGGAATTAAGTCACCCCCGAAAAGACACCCTAGCCATTTTTTCGGGGCTCAAAAAAAACTAAGACCGGCCTTAGTATATGAGAAACACGGTACATATGTGCCCTGTTATTCTGTCCTCCAAATATGAAAGTTAATGATGATGAAAATCTGACAGATAGGAGAAGGGGAAAGAAGCTGAATCTGTGGTAAGTGAGGATGAAAAAGGAAAAATTTCTTATCCTTCCTCCAAAGCAGGGGTGTCAAACTTGCAGTCCGCAGGCCAGATGCATCATGTGGTAGCCACTCCCACCCCCAGTTTAGCAAAGGGGGGAAAAGTTGCAATGCATCACATGATGACAACGTGTTGTCGTGAGTTTGATAACCCTGCTCCAAAGAATTAGTAGCAGCTCTACAAATAACTTCTTGCCTGCTGTTACCTACATCTTTGCATCAGGCTTAATGCTGGGAAAGGAAAAATGATTATCCTTCCATAATTAGGAAGTTGTAGGTGGTTCTCTTGCAAAGAGCCCAGGAACTTGCTCTAAGTTTTTTTTTTTTTTAGAGTTGTGGTCAGGGGTGGGATTCAAATTTCTTAACAACCGGTTCTGTGGGCATGGCCTAATTTGTGGGTGTGGCTTGGTGGTCATGTGACTGGCTGGGCGTGGCTTGTATGTAAATATTGTAAATATATATGTAAAGATTGAATTTTGTATTTTAAAAAAAGAGCAACTTTTACCCAAAATCAGGCAAAGCAGGTAGGCAGATTGAGCTGCTTGCAGAATCACAGCTTCACTCCCAGATCTACCTTTCTGCAATCTGCTGCCTGAGTCTGCACTGAAAAATAGAAGCTTCAGTCCTAAGAAAGGTTCAGCTCTGCTCTCAGGCCACGTCTCCCTCCTCCAACCCCCTGAATACCACCCCTGATTGGGCCTCAGGGAAGCCTCCTGGGCAGGGTGGGGGGGAGGGGAGGAGCCAGCCAGTGGTGCGATTTGCCGGTTCTCCGAACTGTACCGAATCATAACCGGTTCTATAGAACTGGTCCGAACTGGTAGAATTCCCACCCCTGTTCGTGATCCTGGGAAGACTTTTTGGCATGGGACCATGCAGGATATTTAAAAATGAAATGAAATTGCTTCAACCAATGAGTCCTGCTCTCACACACAGTTCATTCTTCTGGAATGGTGACAAAAATTCTGCACGAGGTCTCCATCAGTACCGTTAAAATTATTGGCCCATTTACGTTAGGGATTTATTTGTTATAAATAAATAACTTTCCATCATAGAGTGACAAGTGTGGGATGTTTGAGATGCTGGGAACAGAAACCATTTGATTTCATATCTTCGTCAAAACAGGGTTTAAAGTTATACTTTGGGGGGGCCTTAGATGTTTTATCTTGAATGCACACCTGTAAATCAGGAGGTGCCTCACGGAATTGCAAATCAAACTTGAATATAATTGGAAAAGGAAAGAATATGACTTGTTTCCAGCTGAAGAAAAGCTCAGTAGAGACATAACAGTGCTGGAAAGAAACCTCTAGCGACTTGCCTGATGCCCATTTTCTAATGCCTGCTCCCATTTCACACGAGTTTCACAGGCAGTTAAGTTCTTCTTGTAATAGTCTTCGTCTTCCTTTGCCAGTTTGATAGCAGATTTTTCTAGGTTTCTGAGAAACTGAAATGAAAATATAAGTGCAGGATTATTATTTTTTTTAAAAAAAGCATAATTGATTTCAGACAGCAGGGGCACTGCTTTCAAAGCAGGTTAATAGGTGAAAATGGTATTTTATCTTGACACATGCAAGGAAAGAGGAAAAAGCAACTTCTCTGTAATCACTAAGATTTACCAAGTAATGTAGAAGAATAGGAGAAATGTGCTATTATGGGCTATGGAAGTGCTGACAGATACTTCCCCAGAAGGTAATTAGAAAGCAGATAAGTGTTACTCTGGGAATTGAACATCCTGAGTCAAGTTACCTGTCTACCTACTCCACCTCATTTATATAATGTCTCCATTTGGGCATACACTGTCTGAAGACATACCTTTTTTTTGCTCTTAGGGGAAGCCAATGGGTGGGAGCTTTCTGTATCACGGAAAAGTGCTTCATGGTCCTTGGTCAGCTCTTTCAACTTCTTCTTGGCCTATCCCGCAAATACACCAGTATCAACAGAATTCATAATCAGAGTGAATTAGATCAGGGGGATCAAACTCAAGGCCTGCAGGGTGCTTAGATCTGGCCTGCAGGACTGCCCGGAAACATCCAAGGACTGGCCCGCAGTGCCTCTGCCAGCAAAAAAGGAGCTTGGGAAGGCTGCTGGCGGAGGATTGCAGGTGGCCATCCCAACCGAAAATGGAGCTTGAGAGCCCGTTTTCACTAGCAGAGGGCTCAGGCCACCACAGGTGCCCACAACACAAGTGACATCAAGCTGGCCACACCCACCTTGGCCACACACACACACACACACACACCCCTCCTGAGGTCAAACACAACCCTGATGCAGCCCTCAATGAAATCAAGTTTGACACCCCTGTCTTAGATGCTTTTTACCCAAACCATGGGTATTGAGATATCAAAAGCCAAGAGGGTGAGTACAACTACGGGACCAAAGCTCTACTCTTTTTAATGCTCATTGGCTTCGTGACTCTTTTTGACACACAAATATACACAGCCACGGTAGGCATCTCTGGCTTGCAGTAGGTAATATTTAGATGAGATCTATCAGTCACTGCCCTGAGAATAGTAAATATTTCATTTTGCATACTGGTCAGGGTAATATAGGGTAGAAGAAAATGTTCATTTGTCAAAAAAAAAGAAAACAGAGTTGTATCTTTCAGATTACTAATTTTTAAGCATTGGAAAATTTTAAGTCCCTTATTTTAGAATCATCTTCTTTCCTTCTTGACAATTAGAACTCAGTCAGCCAGTATCTTTTTTGTGGTCATTAGAGACACCCACTTCTGAGAAAGAACTTCTGAATCCCATTTAAGTAAATGGAGCCACTGCAGCAGTTTCCAATGGACGGTTCACTTCTAAGTATTTTGCAGGAATAAAAGATTAAAACTTGCCTTTAACTGTTGACGCCAGTTACTGGTAACTGCTTCAGCTGCCTTTTCAACTGTATTGTCTACCTTATGGGAGAAACACCACAATTGAGGGAGGGAGGATATAAGTGTTTGTTAGGTTTTCATTTTTAATCTTAGAACTGATACGATTTCAATAATTTCCTTTGGGGGAACATAACCTAATATATTTAGTTACGTTGGACTTTTTAACTGAAGGTAAGTTTTAAATCTTGATTTTTTAAAAGAGCCTTTTCTTTTTTTACAATAGTTAGCATAAAACAAAAAAAAATATCCAAGAGAATAACAGTTTACATTTCTTTCAGTGTAGGACTTGCCAGGCATATGTGTCTATCTACCATACAAGAAAAGGATGATTGATATTTTTTTTAAACCTCACACCTGCACATAGACACCAAGTTTTGCTAAAGAAATACGTTGGAAAAAGCTTTATAGCGAAATCTGTAGGAAAAAGTGAATTGCATCAACTGACATGTAATATTGTGCACACCATCCTAAGAACAATTCTATCATTTTCAACTTGATCTCCCATTACACTTATCACCAAGTTTTTCATGGACCATGTTTCACAAGGTGTCCATTTTACAGTGTCTTAGATCAAACAAATCACAAAGGACAGAATGGGTAACCAGTGTGTCTTTAGGTTAGAAAGATTTTCTACCTAAGAGACCCTTGAAATGTGTCTGATGCCTTCGTCTTGTTTTGCCAGATCACACAATTGTTGATTGACTGCTTAGAATCCTAAGGGGTGGAAAGCATGCAGTAGATGCTTTGCCCACAAGATGCACAGTATGGAATAAATCACCCTAATAAAATCATGATTCTCGAGCCAAACTCAAAAAACTTCAAAGGATTCATTAGAGGCGACATACTGGCACTGTCTTGTACGAAGCCAACTCTGGCATACGTAATTTATAGTCAGCTGTGATACTGTTTCCCCCCTCCTCCCTGGGTGTCTCATAAACCAGATTCTTCAATTGAGCATGTTCATGGGCTGGCTGTCATCCTTCACATTCTCCAATTAAATATATTCGTGGGCAAAAGCTCTGGTATTTTAGTTATAATCTTTTAAAGATAAGAGTTGGAATGTACGTTCAATTTCAAACTGTTGCACGGCTCTTCCAGATTTCCTTCATCCCCTCCCGTTTTTTTATGGCAACTACTAAAACCGGCATAGGAATGTTTTATGAGTTGACAAGATCATTGCCACAGCACAGTCACATTGTAAAGGGCAAGGCCCTTGGTGAAATTAGAAGCCCATCCCAAAAGCCAGATGTAACCTTCTTTTCACCTGCATATTTTACATTCAAGATTTGAAGAAGGAATCAGTTCCTGTAAGCCGGATACAAGAAAAGCAGGTCACCTATGGTGATCCTTGCCCATCTGGGTTGGTTAGAGACATGAGATAGGGTGAACTATCCCAAATCTGGACAATAAGGTCTGATTTGAAAGGAAATATTGCCTTTACAGCTTGCGGTCATGAATGACTCTCCTTTTTCTAATGCATCTTCCCTCTTTGTCTGGGTCTCCAGGAATAATCTGGTAGCTAGTGTGGGCCAAAGTCAATTTTGCCCATATTGCTATATTTGTAACATGTTGAGACCTGGGGAATGGATGAGATTCAAATGAAGGATTGGTAAGTGTTTTTCCCCCATCGAGAGATATTTTGATGACAATTTGGGGTACAGGCTTGGATCCTAGTCAGTATCATGGTAAGGCCCAAATACTGTAAGCAAAATGTTGCAGTACATTATCATAACAACAAGGGTTATCTGAACTCACTGTTTTTTTCTTCTTCTCATGGTCCTGCAGGATACGATTCATTGGGTTTATCGCTTCCGTCTGAATGGCTTTGCCAAGCTTTCTAGATGCAGGACATAAAATACATACACCTATGTTATGAAAACTTGCCTTCTCAGAAAGCAATATCATTTGCCAGACAACCACAGCAGAAAGGATTGTAAATATCACCCATTCAATCTCCTCCGAGGAGACAGTAACACGGCAATGTTTATTGTAGAAGTTTTAAAGCCCTTCCAGGCCTCACTACACTTTGAATAATGAAGCAGGTACTGCTTACCTGTGCAAATCTGATTCAGATTTCAGCTCCTCCGAAACACAAAGCGAAGTACGATGAATATAGCTAAAGAAAGACCACGGGGTGGAAAAAAGGAGAAATATGTTTTTATTTCAGCTCCTGAATGAGTAAGTTATCATTGCTAAGAACCTGGGAAATATGATATTTTTACTAGGTTTGGGTTTACATTTTCCTATGATCTATTTGGGAAATCTGAGACCCAAGTTAATTCCGCAACAGTGGTTTTATAAGATGAATTATAGATGCGTATTGCTTTATCGAAATGAACCCTGGAAGCAAGCTGGCTATATTTGAAAATAGTTTAGTGTGGCAAAGTGACACCTGAGTGATATGAAGTTAATGTGAGGGCTGCTTCATTTTTTCCCCCAACATTGGAGCATTTTGTTTTAATTCTATTATGCACATAGAGCAAAAGGACATTAGATAGATATGGACCATTAGTTAGATATAGATCATGGAAACCCCCTTGTATTTTTTTTTCCAATTTGATCACTACCATTGACTAATAGTGGAATACTTTCCCTATTTTGGGTTGGGAAACAAAGGCAAACTCCAATGAAAGCTCTATAACGCCTTTAACACATATTTTTTTTAAAATATGGAGAAGCTTCCCAAGTTTCCAGTGAACCTCTCCCTGCAAAAGAGAAGATCACATGAACTTTGTACTAAGGCTTCTCTTGCTTAGCCCACAACCATGTGAGGAAAGGAAAAAAGAAAACCTTGCCCTTTTGCAATAGGCAAAGTTCTTTCCTTTGTAGATTCAAATTTCCCGGCTGGGAGAAATGCAAAATGATTTGCGTTCAGCTGCATTGAAAGTCAGAATCAGTTTATTAATAGGAAGGCCAATAAGAAGAAATCTCACGGTGTCCCTAGGATTAATCTAATAGGTGAGTAGGAAAACCTCTCTTTTATACACTTCAGGTTCTTTGATTTGTAGGTGTGAATCTTTGAAGACTTTGATTTCTTTGTGTGTGTTGAATTCTTTTCTTGGGATCTTGGTTTTATGGTCCTGATCCTTTGTAGTTGCTTGTTTGCTATCTTGTTTCCTTCCTGCCATGCCTTTTGGTTTGCTTTTCGCAAGTTTTTATAATTTGCCATCTATTTGATTTCTATGGGAAAGGATCTTAGCTAGTTTGTAGGGTTTTTTCTCTGTATCTCATGCCTGTAATTTTCTCCTTCCTTTGTTGTGAAAAGTAAGCTGGCTCCAGCTATTTTAATAGCCCTACTTGATAAAGGGTGGGGGCTGTTTTCCTAGAAGAGGGAGGAATCGAAACTTCCAACACATGTCTACATATACAATTGTTTCTAACAGAGATTGCCCATATCTGATATAAAATGAAAATGATGAAAATGAGAAGAAGGATTCCCATTTGTGATTGGGGACTATTATTAATCCACAAAAGTACTATAGTTGTCAGTGGTCAAAGCCAAATCTGGCTCTAGGTTCTACTTCAGTTTACCTTTCCAATGAGCAACTGAGCCGGAAGATCATTTAAAAACAGTTTATTAGTGTACCCCAAGTAAATGGGGTCTCTCTATGAACAAAAAGAAGAGACAATCTCTGGCCTCACGTTTCCCTCCTTTTTATGGCTAACACAACAAAGAAAATGCAAGAGGAAAGTTGACAGGACAGAATAAAGGTAACCTCCCCTTTGCATAGGAAATCAGTTGCATGTAGTCAAACATGCTACATATTTGCATCCCATGATATCACACATGTTCATTAAAATGAGGTCTGACATCAGAAGGGGCATAATTGTAAGGAAGAAAGGTTGTTTAGCATTCACCAAAGAGATCAGCCAGACCTCAGGTTGTACTAACAAGCTTTTTCTTATCTGGAGCTAGTCTCCAGCTTGTTTATCAGTTTAGGAATTTAAAAGTTAATACAACTGAACATCATTTTAAAAGAGAGAAAATAAAGTCAAATTAAAATACAAAGGAACTATATTAGTTAACAAATTATAAAACCCATGTCATTTGCCCCTCAGTGGTGGACTTCAATATAAAAAAAAATGATAGCCAAATCTCACATGACAATTTTAGGTAAGGATTCTAAACTCTTGTAATATTTGGTAATATGAAACAATTCTCGTTGTTTTAGAAACATTTTAGGGAGCCTGCAGTGTCCCTGTGGTTCCTCACAATCACCTTATTTGTAACCATCATGCATGGTGGTTCTCAACAGCTTCCAATGAGGATGCAATTGCTGCTGTTCTCAAGTGGAAAAAAAAATCAAGAAAAGCTGGTCTCAAGCAGAGCAATTCTTTTTAATCATCAGAGCTCTGAGTTCATCCCATTTGGTCAGATTACATCACTACCAGCACATCCAGGAAGACAGATTTCCTTTTGTCACACCCAGAAGAGAAGAGGACTTGTAGACTTGGATCTCCAACAACCATCCGAGGCAACACATCTTTACCCTGGAAGAAAATCCTGGACCAGGGGCGGAGGAAAAGAATATAAAAGTATAGTTAATACTTACTTCACTTTTATTTTAGTCAACATTTTGGCAAGCTTGTTTGCCAATTTCTCCAGTCCTTTACCGTATGTAATCTCCAAACTAGTTCTGTGGAGAAAAGAATCAGTGGGCACTCATTCATCTTAGACGTTTAGAACTTTGGAAACTTCACCAAGGGAGGGAAAAATGAGCATTTGGGGGGGGGGCGCTGGGGGGGCTGGAGGAGGGAAAGTGGGGAGACAGGAATCTATACAGCAGGCGTTAAAATAATACAGTAGTTTTAGCCTTGACCCAAACTGTGCTAGAGGCTGTACAAGCCAGAATCTTCTGCTAAACAGTCTAATAAATCTCACAAAAGTCAGACTTGGAGGAAGTTGAATAATATGTGAAAACAAAATGGACAAATCCACCAGTCCAAAGACAACATTAAAATGAACAGCTTCTGAAAGTCTGAATCAGGGGCACCCACAGCAATGTTTCCATGGGCAGAAAGGAAAAAAATCAAAGCTTTTTTGGAGTCTCTCTCTCCCTCCCTCTCTCCCTCCCTCCCTCTCTCATCTCAAATGACATCTAGGATTATGGCTCATCAGTGAAGGTTGGCAAATGTCCTTCCCTGCCATTGCAAATGTTTTCAATCATGTTTATGGCATTAAATTAGAATCGACACTTCTCTATCCTAAAGGGTTTCTCAACTAAAATTCATACATGCCTTTAAAAAAATTGAAAGGAAATAATTTGATTTTTTTAAAAAAAAATGGAAAGAAACTGAACAAGCAGAGAAATTACGCTTTACCTGTAACTGCCAATTCATTCTCTCTGCAACTGCTGGAAGCAGGGGGAACAATTCATTAAGCTTTACCCAGCACGGGTTTTATCCCTATGCATGCACAGGCATCGTTCCCCCAGCCTTCCAGAACAGCAGCAACAAAGAAGCAAAACATTTCACCAGTTTCAGCAGGTCCATTTAGAAGTGGTTCGATTGCAAAGTTTTTAAGAACACAAATACTACAAAAACGGTTTATATTCTAATTCAATGATTTCTTTTATTTATTCCCAGACAGCATGAATCCATCACCGATGGATAAATAATTATTTAGTTGTGCTTGGAAGGATGATTAATGGGATTTTGCACCTTGTTTCAAAGAGTACTTTTTCTTTTGAAGGCACCTCTTTAGAAGAAGGAGGGTGGATTTGAACTTTCTCAAAACAATTGGTTTTCAAAAACCCCTTCCTCTTCCAAATGCATGCTGCTCCTTGCACTTGACAGAAACGATCTGTCATTCTGGAAATTTTACCCTTCCCTGCTGCTCTATAATTCATGTCACTCAGCAGCTCATATTAAAGTCAGCAGCGCTCTCCTAAGAATTCTCATTTGCACTGTCATGAATCAGTTATGCCCTGTTTGCCCTCAGCACTCATGTAATTTACATGAGAAAATTGGTTTCCGTCTCTCAGCCACTCTTAGTGGCTTTGACTGGAACGTAATTCATCAAACATACTCCTTGAATGAAGGTGGAGCAGGAGGGGACTATAAGAAAACGTACAGGATAAATAACCAGAGGACAGTTAAAAGAGTTATTACAGCCAGAGGTGATATAACTGGATCCTTTGAAAGGACTGATCACAGATCTGTATACTAATTCAGATACAGATGTAAATAAGTTGAGCAGTTTCTCTTGTTTATCCTTTTTTTAATATTAATTTATTAATTTTCAATAAACAAACATACACAAATAAAACACAAAACATAAAAACATAAAACTTCTTTTTGGAAAGCGGCTTAATCCCGGGTTACATCTTTTTGTACAGACATAAATTCAAATTCATACTCACTTTATATACCATTTCATATCTTATTTACCGTTCTACATTTTCTATAGAGCTTCTCCCCTCTTTTCACTCTCTTAATTCTATTTTATTTATTTCATCTCAATTTAGATCATTTTGCTTATATCTTTTGTCTGTTCTGTTTCAATTATCTATTATCTTTTCTCATTAATACAAAATTTCTCCTGTAATCACCGATTGAAGTATGACGCCTTTATATCTTTCCCCTAAATTTAACACTTAAAATAATATATAATTTTCATTCGGATTCTGCTTAGTACATTCTAAAGCTACATACTGTATTTTAAAATAAGAAAAAATAATAAGTTTATAATATAATTAAAACAATAATCCATAACAAATTAAACTCTATCATTAGGTCTTAAACATTTTACACATTCCTTTTAATATTTTATCCCATTTTATAATCATATAATGTTCCAGTTTTCTAACATTATTTCAAATACAAATACAACAATACAATCTTATGTACTTTTGCAGAATCTCTTTTTTAATTATATTTTTACCCATTATCTCTGAAAAATTCCTGTTTCTTTACATCTTGTTTCAAACCTTTGTAACTTCTCTCTCCTTTTTCCCTTCCTTTCTTCTCCAATCTAGCCTTTTTACCCCCTTGTCTCTTGATCTCCACCCTCTTGATCTCCACCCTCTTCTGTGTTCCTCTTTTCTGTTGTTTTCTAACAATGTGTCCATTTTTCACCGTATTTTTCTCTATTTTGGTTGTTTTTTTAGGTCTTAAATTCTCCATTCCCTTTCCCCTCTTTCCTTTTTCTTCCCCAGCTAGAGTTGCTTGTTTGTTAAAGATGGCTTCTTCTTCACCCCAATCTTCTTGTTGTTCTTGTAGTTTCTGATAGGTAGAAATCGCCATTTCTAAGAAATGGAAAACAGAGCCAGAAGAGCCCTTCCCTTCTTGTTCCTCTTCTTTTAACTTTTTGAATTCCATTTTCAGTTCATCGACAAGTAATCCCATTGTGAAAAAAATATTTTTTTTTAAACAACCCAAATGTTTTTAGTCTTTCAAATAATAATTTCCAAAAGTCCCAAAGTCACTAAGCAATCCAAATACACACAGACTGTTTCATTTAGCACTTTCTTCTTTTTACACTTTCTCTTCCTGGGGTTACAGTTCAGTTGCAAAGTTCCAGTTTAAAATGTATCTTTTAAGAGTCTTGTTACAATTTAGCTCTAATCTTATAAATTCCAAGCAGCCTCTTCCAACAAAATCTTAATATTAATTCTTTTCCTCTCCCTTCCCACTTATAACGAAAAAAGTTTTTTTTTCCCCAATGTTCAGAAATCTTTATTGTCCCCTTGGCTTTACTTTTCAGTTTAATTACCTGCTGATGCCAAAGCGGGTTTTTCCGATTTCTCGTTCAACAGCTGTCACCGTAAGGAAGGAGAGTGAGAAAAAACAAATTTTCCCTTTTAACTTTCATTTGCTGCTTTTTCTAATCTTCTTTGGGAGCGATGTATCTTTAATGAAATTCAAATTCCAGGGTATTTAAATGCTACTTATTGTCCTGGTCAGCCAAAACTTTCACTTTCTCAGCTTCCTCCTGCACATTCTTATCCGGATGAAAGCTTCTTTGTGGCGGCCATTGCTGACCGCCACTCCACCGCTTTCGGAAAAGGGAGTTAAGCCAGCTGAGGAGGGGGGTTGCGATTCTCCTGGACCCCTGCCAGATCTCCCCTGTCTTCAGTTACCTCTACGGGGTAACTATTATCCCCCAAATCCGGCTGGATTGGGGGCACTCCAGCGGCGAGCGCAGCAGAAACCGTGCATGATCGCAGATTCCTGCTGCCGCCAAAGACTTGCAAACCAGAACTCCAGTTTCTCTTGTTTATTCTTGATTTGATAATAGCAATAGCACTTAGACTTACATACCGCTCAGAGTTGGTATTCAGCAGGTTCTGACCAGTTATGGAGAACCGGCAGTGGAAATTTTGAGTTGTTTGGAGAACCAGCATATACCACCTCTGA